>NC_090265.1:1652130862-1652450028 GCF_040414725.1 Anabrus simplex
GCCTCGATTAAGATACAGCTCAGATATTTGCACGGTATAAAGGTAGGAAACCACGGAAAACCGCCTTTAAGGCTGTAGATAGTTGGGTTAGAACCATACCGGGTCTTATCGTCGTCGCCTTGGTCTCTTCTTGCTTTTCTTACCTTCTACTGTTCATTTTTCATTTTTGTCCTATATAACCTATTCTCCTCCATTTGCCTCACATGTTAGTTTATACTTACAGATTCATCGATTGTGTGAATTCTTATCTTGGCCTTTACTGCATCATTGCGAATACTCTTCTTCCATTTTTCATCTGTTTTTATTCACAGTCGGTAGATGACAGTGGAGCGACAGAGGGCATGCAAGTGGACGGACATGAGGTATCAATATACAGTGGACTTTAGGCAAATGCCTATCTATTCCTTAACATACACCTGCGTCACCATTTAAATGTACATGTTTTATGAACCTTTAGGTCTATATAAAGCACTTCTGTAATGCCTAAAAATGCCAATTTGACGTTAGGGCTTATTTTCCATTATAAGTCTATTTTAGTGCTATTTTCCAGTTTGACTGGTTATTCTATGGTTAGATTTGAATTTCCGTTTTAATTTTAATATTTTACATTATTTATAATAATGGTCTACTGTGCCATTATTTATAAAGAATCTGTAAATTAAAGGTCAGCTGTGATTCTTAGGAGCCTGTATAAAATGCAAGGAGAGTAAGCAACCCTTTCCTCCTTCCCAGCTTTGGAAATCCCAGCAATTAGTGACACAATGCGAACGTCCCAGTCACTTTACCTTTATAAATACAATCTTCTCGAATCTCTGAATTTCATCTTTCACTGGAAAAACAGCTAAAAATTGGGTACGCGTGTACTGTTGGTCTTTAGATCGCGACATGTTCACTTTAAGAAAACGTAATGCCGAAAATAAAATCATCTAAAGTATCATTAATTCGACAGTAGCTCCTTGAATTCCCAAATACTCGACAGAGTTTTTATGTTTTCTTGATATCTGTTCAGTTATACCGGGTGGTATTTCCCCTATTTTTTCCCGAATGTATGCAACCAGCTCGGACGTAAATGCCTCTTAGTCCCATCTTGCGCAACACCTTACAGCAATGTTATGTGCAGTTGACCCGATGTAGACTTCTCCGCACAATGGAAAAATGGTACAAGAGGCAGTAAGTGAGGTCCATCTCAAAAACACTGTACCATTTTATGTAGAGCGGTGTCCAATACTCTACTAATTTTTACGAAATGTTACTATACTGTACAAACCATAAACACGCCTATAGCTGTCGGTAGAGAATTGCGCACCTGATTGGTCCAAGAGGCCATTTTCTTTTGATAGAAAGGGCGGTCGTGGTATCATAGAAAACGTGATAGGGTAAGACCAATTACAGACATGTCAATGCACCACCATTTTGTACAGTCTCATCACATCGAAATTGATAGAAACGTGTTTTGCACTGTAGTTTATAATCTGTGGCACGCAAATGCTGCACAGCGGATGTGATAGCTTACGCCATGTAATTACTACCGTTAGAGCAGTCAAAAAAGGCATAAAACGGGACCATAAGGCTGTAACTCATCAGTAACTTGTCGAAGCGGGAACTTCCGCTCTCCTCGTGAATACAGAGTTACAAGGATGGCGCTTGTACGTTGCAAATAGCTACGCGGAATTACGTATGGAAGACGTACCTCGATAGGTTACTTGAAGCAGGAAGGGTTCCAACCATTCTTGAGTCATGCATTTTTTAATGTCATTTCGTATTCGCCTAGGCATCGTTTACGAATACCTTTCTGAATTCTCCGATATTCTTCTACGGAAGATACAATAAACAGGTATCATAAATATCGCCACATGCGCACCGATTGTGAATACCACCTGAAACATAACGCTGGACTCATTCAACCAAGTAACGCGTAGAAAATGGTTGCAACTATCTGGGCGTAAGAGAGACGCGATTCTTTAGTTCACTGTGGTGTTTGCACATTCGAGTTCAGAACTTTTAACATCAACGATCAGTATCGAAGCGATAGCCTAGGCAATTCCATTAGTACAGAGCTACAAGACCAATTCTTTGTCGCCTCTAGTGGTTACATGGCACCAATTGCAGCGAGCATACGATATGTTAGCAGGCATTTACAGTTCGAATCTAGTTACGAGCTTTTCAATTTCATTTTTATATTATACTTGTAAGGCCATTCGTAATAAATATTTAACGTTCTTAAGTCTCAAAAGTAATTTGCCACCTTTACAAAGAAATCATACATACGAAAGGAATAATAACATGCGACTTCCATATGGCAAACGACTACAGGGAAAGAAGCGCAGTGCACGTGTTGTCAACATTCTGACCCACCCATTCAACCAAGCAACTGCGCACGTTCGACTCGAAGACCAACTAACAGCGGTCTACACTTCATACGTAGGGCACATGAAACAGCATTTCGTAATCTGTTACGAGCTCAACTTCGCCTACCTTATGGCTGCTTCTCCGTCTTGATTTAGTGCACACTATATTGCGCTGCTCTATGAACCTTCTGCTTGCTATGCTGTCTCACCACTGCTTCATCTGCTACACTGCCACGCGCAATCTCCGTGACGTCACCTAGTTCTAGTGTGTTCTCGAGCTCGCTTCGCTCCGTGTATATATACTCGCCGCTTTCTCCTGTCCGGCGATCAGGTGTGACTTGGTGTTGTAATCGGCAGTGGGAGCTCAAGCCCTGCACCGGCTGGTCCGAGTGCATTTGGACTTTACTTGGTTCTCCGTTACGTGTTGGGTGAGCAGACTTTTACTGTAATTATTTACCATTCATTTTAATTTCGCCCTCTCATTCATCATATGGGCTTGAATAACGCTTCGATATTGAACTATCGTCCCTTCAGGACACAGCGAAAATTCACGGTGCCAAATTATTGACTTTGACTTTATGATGGAAATATGAAGGAGGAAGCGTGCTGGGCTTCAAGTTTTGAACAGTTGTACTGGAACCTTTTCTCTCGTTTGGAGCGGACATCGTGCCCTGGTCAATCCCCTTTCCCTGGTTGAATCTCTTTCCCGATTTTTCCTTCTTTTTGTCTACCTTTCGTACCTCTAGTAACTTATTAATAAATTTGTAGCTTGGTGCTCTGCTAAATTTTTACACTTCATCTGGCGTGTGCCTTTGGATTATTCTGGTGTCTACTTGCTTTTAAAAGAAAAAAGGTGTGCCTTAGTTTTAGGGGGATAGCCTGTTCTTTTATCACGTGCCTTTGTGAGCACTGGAAAAATTCCTTTTAACTAATGTTAATTTTCTTGTTCCTGTTTCCATAATTCCTTGCTACTTTTGTGGCATTCGCGTGAACATTGATACAAAAATTTATTCTGGTTTCGTGCTTGGCGCCCCTCCCCAAGCTCTATTGTGGTTGGGTGATTACCCCTTTAAGATACGTACACAAAAAAAAGAGGAGAGAAAACCTGTTGATAATTTGTACAATTTCCCACTTTAATGGTGTATCAAATGGTCGAAGTTCTCATTCTTATAGTGTAAACAATTGTTATTTCTTGGAGTTGTTTTAATATATGTGTTCTTTTTTTGAAACCTGTGCTTGTGGGAGTTTTCTTGGGTGTTCTCCCCCCCCCCCTTTTCCACGTGTCCCTACCGCGATAGTTCCTCTGGGGAAAGGCCCCATAATTGAAATCACCACTTGATTTGGGATGTGATCACTGCTATTTTAATATTGGTGTTACCTCACTTTACGCCCTTCCCTGCGCATTGCTCTGCTGAGTCCTCTCCCCCCCCGCACCGGCAAGTATTTCTTGAGTCCCTTTGCTTACTTTACGTCGAACTTGGTCGGTTTATGCTTAGTGATTGCTGCAAGCACTTGGAAGTGCATATCTGTTTAAATGTGTCAACGCTCATCGTAACAAATCCTAGCAGCAACGTGTGAGCACGTACTGCACGGTTAGCACGAAAGCAAACATTATGTATTCACGGGATGATTATGTGAATATGGTACTACTTGATGGAGAAGCAAGGCAAAATGCACGGGAAGCCAGACGCTTGTATCAAGAACGATTTCCTGAACGAAGGCTGCCAACCGCAGATACATTTCGACGTGTTGAAAGACGGTTGCGTGCAACGGGGTCATTCCATACATTACCCCCCGTTCGGGATGCTCCAGTGACGTCTGGAAATAACAACGAAGCTGTTCAAAATGCAATTGCATACAACCCGCACACAAGCTCACGGGCCATAGGAAATCAACTGAACATCAGTCATGTACCTGTACTGCGAATATTGCACCGCCATAAATTCCACCCTTTCCATCAACAGCTGCACCAGGAACTTCACGGAGATGACTTTCCAAAACGGATAGAATTTTCGCAATGGATATTACAAAGAGTTGAAGCTGATGCGAATTTCTTAATGGACATTCTCTTTAGTGATGAATCCAGATTTCACAACAACGGAACTGTTAATCGTCACAACTTCCATTACTGGAGCGTTGAAAATCCTCACAGGGGAGCTCGATTTCAGGTACAATGGGGCGTCAACGTGTGGTGCGGGATACTAGGTGACAAGATAATTGGACCATATTTCTTCGAAGGAAACCTCACGGGACGACGCTATCTAGAGTTTCTTCGTGAATACCTCCCACTCTTATTGGAGGATGTGCCCCTTATGACACGGTTACGGATGTCGTTCCAGCAGGATTGAGCTCCCCCACACTGGTCGTTGGCAGTACGAAACCACTTGCATAGGACATATCCTGGACGATGGATTGGACGAGGGGCCCGGTCACATGGCCGGCTAGATCACCTGACCTTACTCCACTCGACTTTTCCTCTGGGGTTATTTAAAGGAAAGAGTCTATGAGCAGGAGCCTGAGAGCCCGAATCATTTACGGCGGCTCATCACGGAAGCCTGCAGGCAGATTCCACCACATATGTTGCAGCAAGCAAGAATGTCTCTCCTCCACCGTGCTGAGATGTGCATTAACGAAGCAGGTGGTCATTTTGAACATTTGTTTCATTAATCGAATGGTCATGCATAAGCCCATCGCACCGCTGTCGGTACAATCTCACTTTATTGCAAATAGCTCTTTTAAGAGCTCCTTAAAAAACAAACATAGCTGAGTGCCTGCAATATGAGAACTGATCATGATTTAGATTTGTCGTCAACAACACGACTCTCACGAACATCAACAACGCAATAAAATTATTCGTCGTACACAGGACTCGAACCGCCTACTAACGAACACCGGTACTTTCCTCTAACTTTTAGCAAGCTCGGCTATCACGGGTTGCTGTTTAGTGCTGTTGTGTTGCTGCTACTTCTAGTCATTCATCAATAATATTCTCTGTACAGGACGTTTCTGCGACACATAATTTTCACGATTCTTTACCATCAATCGGTATTTTATCATTAATGCTGATTTGCTTGACACGAATAAACGAATTATGGAAAGCGTTGTAAGAGCAGACATTGTAGTGAGTAGTCAAGGTCAATATTTTTAGGTTCGACTATAATCTGCGGGTTGCATAAAACTGCGTGAATAGGGGCAGCTGTACCACCCGGTATATATATCTCCTATCATTCATATTAGTGGCTAAATATAGTGGTTAAGGAGCCTATTTAAGGCAGCGAAAACATCACCTTTTAGAGCCTAAACTTCCACTGTCTAGTTAACACACCAGCCTAGCATTACCGTCAGTACAAGATGAATTTTAGATAATAATTAGTGAGTGCTAGGAATGCAAGGTAAAAAATACGAATTCAGAATGTAACGTGAGTTGATCGCACAGTTGCTAGTGACGTTAGAATGGAAGGAACTATTGTCTGATAAAGGAATGACCGACAGACTAACTCCGTCATAAATTTAGCGTGACTGTACCCGCCGACAATGGTGGATGACAGAACACTTGACGTAAACAAGATATAGTCCCTGGCATGGCCGAGTGAAATAATATCTTGAATGCGTAATACCAGCAATCGTTCTCGCTACCTTCATATCTGTTTTTTTCAATCCTGGGCAACGTTTACAGTGGTAAATGTGCGGTCAGGATGGAAAAGATAGTCCCTCGGCCAGTGCCTCTCAGGGAACCGTCCTCGAACCAATATTATTTGTCGATAATAATAATAATAATAATAATAATAATAATAATAATAATAATAATAATAATAATAATAATAATAATATCGCATGGTCTATGGAGCGGCCTGGTGAAGGTCTTTCGAGTTTACGCCTTATAGGCGACCTGCCCATCTGTGAGGATGTGGCCGTATCTATAATGAATTCTGTTGAAGCCCGCAACGCACAGAGCCTTCGAGCCATTGGAACTAACTAATGTAATGAATGTTATAATCCGTGGACTGAAGTTGAATAGAACCAGGGAACCTTCAGAACGAAGGCCAGCACCCTAACATTTTAGTGTTGGAGCTGGATGTTAATAATAGTATTACTGCGCATTTCATTCCATTATCCATGCCTAACTTAGAGTTTCGAATGAGTGTTAGCACCAGTTTCTTTCATGGGAAATATTCCGTGAAAAAAATCAGTAATCACAATAGTAATTTAATATAACAGATTACACCTTTTCAATACACAATTGTTGTACTACAGGTTATATTACAACATATTAGTTAAAATAGTACCGGTTTCGACACGTATACAGTGTCATCATCAGCCATACGTAAAACTAAGCAGGTAAATACGTTTGCATATAGCAACAAAATACAAAGGTTAAATAAAATTCGTAAATTGTCACGTTTAAAATAGTTCGTATAAAATGTCCACAGATATCTACACGTTGACGGCGTATTAGTCTTATACATTATCTGGAGTGTTTACTGTGGAATTTATACTTTGATATGATAAAAACTTTTGCGAACACATTAAAATCTTGTTCATGATACTGTATTCAGAAATAGTCCGGTCACTGCTGGATGTATAGTCTTCTTAATTTGAAGTTGTGCTGAAGTTCATAACTTTAGATAAAAACCAGTAATGTGTATGTTTTGTATGTCTCTGAATTTCTACTCACGTTCATTTTTGTTTATAAAGAGTATTTTTTTTTGTAATCAGGGTCATCGCTTTCATGGACTCGTTCACTTCTTTCATTATTTCTGCACTTACAGGCCTAGTGCAGGTATTTTTACAGCAAACATCATATAGTCGACCTGAATGACTGTGAGGATGCGGCGCAGCATAAGAAGATTTCTAATGATGAAAAAGGCATACAAACACCCAGTTCCGAGGCAGGCGAATTAACTTATTGAGGTTAAAACCCACCACGCGGCTGGGATTCGAAGCCAGGGTTCCCAGGACCAAACACCGGAATGCTAACCATTTAATCATGGAGCCGTATATTAGACTAGAATGATCATATAAAACATGTCTGCAGAAAAGTATACGCAGTTCTTCATCCCCTAAAAATTAAACAATGTATTTTTAAACACAGCATGAAAATAACACTTATTGAAACTCTCATTTTCCAATAATTTTTTACTGTCAAGTTGTACTAATCGATTCGACTGTAGGACAAACAATGAAACTTCAGAAGGCAAGAACAAAATGTATACGATTTATATTCCTTTTCTGAACTTTAGGATACATATTTTCCCTTATTATGAGAAGCTATCCTGGTTGAAAATTGATAAACTAATAATCCTACACATTACGACACTAATATTTCGACTGCCGAACGAATCCACACCTGACTACCTATCCTCAAATTTTAACGTACTCTCCTCTATCTACGAATAAATCAGAACGATTTCTACTATTTAATCACTCGTAAGTATGCAGACGCTCCTTTCATATGTCTGATGCAAGGTCATGGAACTTTCTCCCTGTCAGTGTACGAAATAGCACTTGAGTACCCTAATACAAATACGTGAACAACTTGTATGAATGTTAGAGCGAATGAGAGCAAGTATGATGTAAGTTATTGTAAGGTAATGCAGATAGATAACATTAAACATTAACAAAATAACTATTATAAAACTATTGTGGTCCATCTATTAAGTAGCTTCTAGATACTTCATACAGTCTTAATAACTTTAGTATTATGTCACTATGTACTGTAGGTTGTGGTTAAGTGAGAGAGAGGGCCATGATATAAACATTTCATCGCACCTACGTTACCTTGATTTTATGTAAAGGGCCGATGACCTTCGATGTTACGCCCCTTAAAACAACAAGCATCATCAGCATCGTTTTATGTAAATACTAGCAAATGTACCCGTGCTTCGCTACGGTATTCTGCATTGTATACGAATATTGAAGTAAATACTGTACATGCAGTAAATAAGATTGTTTTAAAATAGCATGTCTCTTAGCGTTATCCGAGAAACAATATGCAGAGGTCCCCATGCGTTGTTTCCAGTGTAAAGTGCTTGTTACGGATTTGTGATGATAACGACAGGCTCACTTCCCTACTGCGATTCACAATCGAGTTGGGAAGTTTACATTATAATTGCAGGCCCCATTGCCTACTGCGCGGTCACAATCTATTTGGGGAGTTTCCGTTACAATTGCAGGCCCCCTTTCCTACCTCCAGACATATTACAAATTGAAGAGTTTTTATTATAATGGCAGGAAACTTCCCTACAACCAGTCAAAATTGAGTTGTGCAGTTATCATTATAATGATAGGCCCCTTTTCCAACTGCCAGCCAGCTTCCTGCCAGTCACACCAAGTTGATGAGTTTCCATCAAAATAGCAGGCCAGTATGCCTAATGCCAGTCACATTTTAGATGGGTACATCTGTTTATAACTGCGGGAACGCTTGCCTACAGCCAAAGACTGTATGCTGCATGCTCCCTTGCCTTCTGAAAGTCAAATCGAGAAGTGAATTATTCATTACAATGGTAGGCCTGCCTCATTAATGCCAGTTACACAGGAATTGGAGAAGGACTCCATTCCTACTGCCAGTCATAGTCGGTGTGCGGAGTACTGATTACAATAGCAGACACACCCTTTCTCGATCGCTACAAAATCGACATCAGTGAATATATATAGTTCGACATACGAAAGTATGTGCTTGTTTACAATATTGCAGACCTTCATTTACAGATTAACTGCTTCTAAACGGTACATCATATCGAGAAAAGATTGTACCATAAGACGCCGGATTTAGCGGCCTAAATTGCTGGTCATATGATATCTCATCTATTCATGGGTCAGATTGAGTTAGAAACTTGGGTAAAATTTGTGTAAGATTATCTCACATTGCATTGCTTTTCGGATAATTAAGTGACAGCTACATACATAGCATTTGGCTCACATATGGCTACTGGGTGGACCAATTTTCGTGTAGAGTATGATGATTCTATCTTTCCTCTAAGTGATGGAAGGTATGAATTATGTACGTGAAAAGTACTACTTTACTTAAGATCGAGAAATAGAGAAAAGGCAAACGTAAAATGGATATAAATACGACAAAAAGTCGTACGACCAAGGTTGTAGATCACTCCAAATTGAACGGGGATTGTGCCATCCGTTATGTGATGATACTTCCCCAAGGTCTGCACCATCATTAAAATTGCCTCCATATTTCGATATTCTTCGGGATAGAAAGGGAAAAATTTAAAGCTCTTGGAAGTTTTCCGCCCGTTACAGGCTAAGTCGTAAAATTTTGCCAAATTTCAGTTTTCTTTCTCGACTGGCAGATTATGCCGCAATCTGGGTTTTCAGTGAGAAGTGTAAAAAGTAGAACTTTCAAGATACTAAGCCAAAAAATATGCAGATGATCATTATTACCCCTTAAGCGTGTAGCTGTACGAAAATTTCGACAAAATAGTCTATGTACAGGCACACAGTAGTTACGATTTTATTTACATAGATAAATAAGGAACCTGCTCCACGTACAACACCTTTTGGGCTATATCCGCTGGACTTAACCGGAAAAACGGACCGTTTATGATATCTCCCTTATTAATCCTCTTGTCGAAAAAATGCACATGAAAAAAAGTTTTAGAGATGGAATTCCATCATGTTTGGTCGATTTCCAGTCAGGTTGGTCTTGTACTGTATATATTCTGGAAGAGTAAAATCACCATTTCGGTTCCCTATAAACCGCCAGTCCATTCCGGGAACATGAAATGTTATTGACGATTAACACCTACCGTTGGACAGGTGGATGTTAATATAAAGTTTGACTCAAATATCTTCAGTAGTTTTCAAGTTGTAAAACATACGCTTTACACGCACCCGCTCTTGAGTTAAGTCCGGTGGGACTTGTACCGGAAAACGGTCCGTTAATGATATCTCCCTTATTAATCCTCGTATTGAAATGATGCACATGAGGAAAAAGGCCTAGAAATGAATTTCCATTACGGCAGCTAAATTTACATTAAGTTTGGTTGCAAAATGACGGTTTCGGTTTCGTATAATCCCCCAGTCAATTCAGGGATTCAGAAACAATACTTGCCCTAAAACCTACCAAAGGACAGATGGATTCTAAATATCAAGTTTGGTGGAAATATATCCAGTAGTTTCAAAGTTTTAGACAAACAGACAAACAAACAAACATACAGACACAAAAAGAGAATATATGCAGATGGTCATTATTACACCTGAAACGGATAACTGTACGGAAATTTCGCCAAAATTGTCAATGTACAGACATACTCTAGAAGTGTAGACCTTTATTTCGATAGTTACTGCTTTGCAACTGTACGACGTATCTACAAACGGACTTCACCATCAGACGCCCCTTTCAGTGCTCTACATGGTTGGTCCTATGACATCTTCTCGTATCTCCTTTATTTATGGGTTAGATTGAGTTAGAGTCATTGAATGGGGTGAAATCTTGTACAGTTTTTGAATGCTACTTTATATTTTTGATTCTCATGTGACAGCTAGAATCATAAAATTTGGCTATAACATTGCCAATGGTCATGTCAATGTGCGTGCCGAATGTCATGATTCTACCTTTCCTATAAGTGTGCCAAATGATAACATATACGTGTAAAAGTACAAAATCAACTTGTGTTTAATGTATTAGGGATAGAAATACGACGAAAAGTCACAGGACAAAAGTTGTAGATCTCTCCAAAATGAAACGCAATTTGCTTTGTGACTTTTGATACGACTTACTGATTAGCCACCAATTACCCCGAAACGAAGGTCTGCACCGCCGTTAAAATTGCATCCATATTTCGGAATTTTCCTGGGCCAGAAGTTATACATTTGCATAGCTTAGAATATTTCCTCAAAGGAAAGAGTGTACAGCATTCGGGATTAGCACTCGCATACATACGTGGTAATTAAGGAAGAAAGTAATACAGTTTAGTAAGTTGAAATTAATAGAAAATAGATTATAACAGAGGACATCCGGATGACGACAAATATATAAATACCAAGTGAATGTATTGGAAAATCAAATGCTCCTCAATAAATTATGCCGGAGTGAGTTATGGATATAAGAAAGCGGTAATCGGAGAGAAATTTAGGCGCAGGGATTCTTAGGTAATCAGATAAGAAGATGAATATTTGTGTTATTACTTATGCTATTCGAGGACGGTTATAACCTCCAATGATATTCCGCCAATATCCCGCAGAATGGCCGATTGACGACTCTCTTGCTTTCTACCCAAGGAACAACCACGAATTTAAAGGAATGATGAGGAAAATGACAATACGTTACTTCCCTGCTGGCAAGCAGTCAGAGACGTTGCCATGGTAACCCATATATTCGTTATCGCTCTGTCGGTCCCTCAATGCCGAGCATGGTATCGGCAGAAAATAGTAAATTTCTCCGTCATTTGAAGAGTAAGGTAAATTATGAACACAACGAAAGTTGTTTGTGATGAAGAGACCTTTCACATACGGTCCACAGAGTTTGCAGAAAATCAATAGTATAAGAGAAAATGGAGGAAGACCGTTGTGGTTTTCCTATAGACCCCCGTCTTTTCAAAGATTTTAAAATGATATGCATATAGAAACCTTCCCCGGGGTGAGTATACTCTAAATATGAAGTTTGGTTGAGATCTATCCAGCCCTTTCGACGTGATGGTGGAACAAACAAACATTTTTATTCTTTTTATTTTGCTAGTTGCTTTACGTCGCACCGACACAGATAGGTCTTATGGCGACGATGGGACAGGGAAGGGATAGGAGTTGGAAGGAATCGGCCGTGGCCTTAATTAAGGTACAGCCCCAGCATTTGCCTGGTGTGAAAATGGGAAACCACGGAAAACCATTTTCAGAGCTGCCGACAGTGGGGTTCGAACCTACTATCTATGGATTCGAAACTGTTTATTTTTTATTTTTTATTATTTCTATATCTCACCCCCACCCTTTGCTCCCCACCTAAAAGGGGACTCTACCGGGCGAGTTGGCCGTGCGCGTAGAGGCGTAGAGGCGCGGCTGTGAGCTTGCATCCTGGAGATAGTAGGTTCGAATCCCACTATCGGCAGCACTGAAGATGGTTTTCCGTGGTTTCCCATTTTCACACCAGGCAAATGCTGGGGCTGTACATTAATTAGGCCACGGCCGCTTCCTTCCAACTCCTAGGCCTTTCCTATCCCATCGTCGCCATAAGACCTATCTGTGTCGGTGCGACGTAAAGCCCCTAGCAAAAAAAAAGGGGGGCTGGACTTTAAAAAATTCTAGAGTATTACTTTTCAACTCAGCGACCCCGAAAACTATGAATTCGACACTATTCTCGATTATTATTGTAACTACTCCCCCTGACCCTCTCCCTTAAGGGCGCTAGGGATGGCTTAACCCCCACAGTGCTCGTCTCCCGATAGTAAGTGATACGTGTACCAAGTTTGGTTGAAATTGCTCCGGTGGTTTAGTTGGAGATGTGTCATTTACACACACACTTCCATTTCTATATATAGTAAGATTTTTACACTCGTTCTTCACCCCCTTTCCATCCCCGCCCAAAGGAGTCCTATGAGTGCCTTACACAACAGTATATTTTTTTCCCAGATAATAAGTCTTATTTGTACCTATTTTGGTTGACAGCTATGCCCAAACGTACATGCATAATCTCACTGCTCTAGAATCCTGGAGCTGACGTTGCCATGGTTACGGCAGTTCATTTCTTTATCCGATTCCTAGAGCAGGGGTAGTGTGGTGCCAATATCTCCGTAACGGTTGGTTTTAGGGCCTTAAAACATGGTTTTCGGGCCCGTAGGGCTTACCGAGTTTTGTTCTTTGCGTCAAGAGGATTAAATTGAGCTTTGTCTCGTCCTTATACGACAAATTCGATATTTTGCCTATAATAGTATAAGAGAAAATGGAGGAAAACCGTTTTTCCTATAAAACCCCCGTCTTTTCAAAGATTTTAAAATGATATGCATATCGAAACCTTCCCCGGGGTCAGTATACTCTAAATATGAAGTTTGGTTGAGATCTATCCAGCCGTTTCGACGTGATGGTGGAACAGACAAACAGACAGACAAACAGACAAACAGAAACAATTTTATTTATATAGATATCAGAACAGTGCCGTGAAATATCTCTAAAGCTTGCAACCACAGGACAAGCAATCAACTGAAAGTAACAGCGTTATTCTGATGAAGCCGACAGTAGAAAGATGGAAGTCTGTGGCCCAAAGCGCATAAATGGATAAATAAAGCACTATATTTTTGTGATGAAATTTTTATCCTCTAAATAGCTTATAAAAACCTAAGTATTTGATCTGTTCATACATATTCATAATTTGTTTTAATTATTTAATTTTATAGTTATTCGATATGTAGTCAAAATAAATACAACTTGTGCTCCATATCCCCTCAAGGTAATTTCACTTCCAACTTCTTAGTTCGCAGATTTAGCGATAGAATATGGAGGTCTCATAACAGTGCTAAAGGTTTTAAGCTCAATCGTAGTACACCACTGTGAATTTTCGAACTGACAGGGATGATTTGTAACATGTACCATGTTACACGCAAAATAATGTAGGTATGTTTTATATTGTTAAAGCTATAAATGTGAGTTCAGCATGGCAAAGTAAGTACCTCTATCGGTGTCCCTCAAGGGTCCGTGTTCGGACCAATGTTATCATTCAAATAATAGTAATAATAATAATAATAATAATAATAATAATAATAATAATAATAATAATAATAATAATAATGACGATAATAATAATAATAATAATAGTAATAATAATAAGTAGAATTGCGTGTGGCCTTTAGACCGGCATGGTGAAGGTAAATCCGCATTACAGATATAATAACATATCGACGCAATCATAGTACTATTATGCCATATTTAATTTCTAGTATTAATATCAAAATTTCTAGGTTATGATAATTAAATAATGCATTTTGTTTATTTGTACGTTAAAATTATGTATAATGTGGAAAGAATCAGATAACCATTTTCTGGGGGATTTCAACTCATCATATTTTAATTATTGCCCGTTCATCGATTTCAAAGTTCAGCTTTACTCTACTGGATGACAGAAAAACTACAACTATATTGGAAGATCTGTTGGTGAGCCAATTATTCGTTACGGATGTGAAACCAGAAACCATTCAAATTCTGGCATTGTATGACATGGATTACCAAATGGCCTCTCCTCTGTTCACCAAAACCGACTGTCTCTCCCAGAATGGGCATTGGATCTTGGGATCCGAAGGCTAACACTATAACACTGATCCTAACAATGATCTAGATACACATAACATTCATTATGTTATTCACAGACTATTTTAATACACAATCGCGATTTGGGGAAGCATTTTTTTATATCACCTAACGAAAAAGAGACTAGCGGCAGGATATCAACGTCAAATAAAATATATTTTAAGAATATTAAATTTCTCGCCTTTTATCCAACAAAAATAAGTGAAACAAAACATTTTCAGGCAGTAACTAAATACTTTTCGGACCTTGCGTAGACAATGAATCCCGATAGGACGTTTTGTTTCTGGCAGTTGTCACATAATTCTACTCGTCAGTCTCTAAACACACCACAATGGAAAGCATTTACTGTTCACCGTTCGATGGTGTATAAAGTGAAGTAAGCCCGCTGTTACAAGCTGGCAGATAACACAAATCACAGGCAATCCGTGCACCGCTGTTGAGTCATGACTAGTGTGTAATCTGCGCTAGAAACAAACACATGCTCATGCATTAACTTTAATTCCACTAATGATACTTCTCCATGCGCTGGTTAATGAGGTGTTTAAGTACACCCGCAGGAATTGAAAAAAATAATTATGAAATGTACTCCTGTTAAAATTCTCTGTATAACGATGATCCGGAAAGTATAGTCAGATAGACTAATACACATAAAACTACATTTCAGAGATTTGTAAACCTGACCACAAACTTGATCACTACGGCAAATTTCCTGTCTTCATGTCTAACGCATCTCTTTGACAATAAATGTCTGAAGAACGTTTATCCATAGATTGTGTACATCGTGAATTTGACATTGAATACCTGCGCATGCCATACTAACTTTACTGAAGAAACGTATAAATCATTTATCTTTCGAATATTGAAACTATTCTCAAACCATTGAAACTCTTATTGATGATTGAATCTATCTCAGATTCCTCATTTCCACTGAAGTTAGTGTAACTCCACTACATATTCTTCTCCTTCTTCCTTCCAATTTCTCAATTATTTTGAGATCTCTTCTCTATGTGAATTCCCATAATGTTTCCAACGCCGTGGGTCATTTCTCTATATATGCATATTTCCCCTGTTTAATGGCTGGATGACCTTGCTAACACCAATAGCATGTGGAGGTATAATTTAACTAAATTATTTGCTCGTAGTGTAATACGCTGTGTATGTATGAAGAGTTGTTGATGATGAAGTACGTGTCAATGAAGTTTTAATGATGCGGTTGCTCGTGACGATATGTAAGATTTTAAACGGGCTTTGCCGAAAGCAAACTAAATGTGCAGGCTTCACGTCCAGTGGTTGGCATAATATGTGAACACAGCAGTCATTGAACATTTTCATATCTCGGTCACTGTACCTAATCATAGACTTTGGAAATTTATGTGGCGACCATTAACAAACTCGTATGTCAATAAATGTAATTTATAAGCGTTCGCCCTCAATATTACCTGTACATTTTAGTAAATAAGTAGATTATATTACAGAGCATGATAGAAATACTTCCTCAAAAAGTGTCACTAGAAGTGGTGAAATACATTTGTTTATTTGTTTATTAAGGAAATGTTCATTTTCCGACAATTGCGTAAGATTGTACAGGAAATAACTTAAATTTGAAATGTGTAAAGTTAAGCCTACACTCTTTGACATGGTGTGGGTTAGATTAGGTTAAGCGTGGTCAACATAACGTTATACCTGCACATTTAGCCAGGGTGTAAGAAAGGGCAACCAGTTAGGCTAACGCCTGGTCAGCATGAAGCTAAGCCAACAGTCTTAGCCATTAACATCGTGCCTACACTGTTATGCGGTTAGCCTCGTCATCGTTACCTTACAGACCTCGGATTCGACCCTAGGCTTAAGGGCGTTAACCTTCGATTCAGAGGGTAATTGGTTCAGTTTCCGATTGAGAAGAAGATGTTAACCACATCTGATTATTCTTTTGCTGCAGGCTCCTGGTGCTTGTGCTAGTCTTAACAATTTTATTTCTAACCTCTTATACTTTGGGAAACAGCCTAATATGCGTAGCTGGGGAGATGCAAGCATACGCTGACCAGGCGTTAACTTAACCCGCTGCCCTTCCCTACACTGTGGCTCAAAGTGCAGGCTTAATCTTCCGCTGACCGTGCGTCAACCTAATTTAAACGCCCCGGACTTGGAGCTGAACTTGTGAGAAGTTGGCGGCTATAGGGATTAATACATATTCTTTATTCATAGGGGTGTAACATTGGGAAGACTTGAGGGAGCTTGGAGCTGAACTTGGAACAAGGTGGCGGCTCTAAGGCTTAATACGTATGTTTTTTTTCATAGGGGGCGTGATGGCGGAAGGAGACTTCGGGGGCTCAGAGCTGAACTAGGAACAACATGGCTCCTTATGAGACTAGGGAGATGGTGTACTGTGTTGACAGGGGGCATAATATATGGGAAGCATCTTTGGAGCTCGAAGCCAAACCTATAAACGGCAGATTCACACAGCAATGACTTCGTGCCAAGATGCAAGTATCATTCCACAATCATGTTATTTTTAGGTGATTTATTATTACCTAAATCGCGAATACGAACAAGTTGTTGTGAAGGTTGTGTGATGTTCTCTATTGTGTTAGAATGCTAAATGAAACCTGTAAACCATAACTCAAAGATATGAGACGGAAATTACATGTCGCAGAGGAAATGACATGCATTATGTGGGCGTTTCTTATGAGAAACGAGTATGTACTCGTTGTGGATGAATCAGTGACGCAACAGCCAACTTTGAGATCTTAGAATAGCTCCACGATTTGAATCCTACTCTTTGCATATTTTTAGAAATATTACCAGCTTCTTCTTATTGTTGTTTATATTTCAGCTTGCATTACGTAGCATCGATACAGATAGGTCTTATGGTGGACGATGTGATAGGAAAGGGATAGGAGTAGAAAGGAAGCGACCGTTATATTAATTGAGGTACAGCCCCAATACTTTCTTAGTGTGAAAATGGTAAACCACGGAAAACCATCTTCAGGGTTGCCGATACCCACTACTGATTATTTATTGATGATGAACTTTACATCAGCCAGAGACCAAATCCTTGTGTTCAGAACACACTCACTAGAATCTTTAACTTAATAGGGCAGGTACGTCTAACGCGTGGGACTAGCACATGTCATACTAAGGTCACGCTGTTTTGACACTTGCAGTGATCACCTGGACATGGTTATAAATGATTAGACTTGTTCACTGACAGTCTTGCTCTCTCTCTCTCTCTCTCTGTTAGCTCTCTAGACTATCTTGTGCAGGTTTTGCTATTGTGCTTGAAGAAATAAAATATTCACTTTCTGGGTTCGCGATTCGAATATTATGCAGCATGCATGATGAGACTAATTACTGCTTCGTGTCCACTTGAGTCCAAGAGGCGAACAATGGTTAGGTGATGAAGAGAGGACTAGAATTTCGCCAGCCTACGTTTTCCTAAAAATAAAATGGCGGCGACTAGGAAAACATTTGATAAGGTATAGGAGGCGAAGGGAATGCAATAAGTATAGCATAGCTGTCCTAGTATACTAAAGTTTCTAGTTTGTTCTGAACACAGGGATTTGGCCTCTGACCGATTGGAAGAATATTGTAGGCCGCTATAAGCCTTTAGATTCCAAATCTACAAGCTCTAAAGTTAGAATCTAAAACTCAGTGTTCCAAACGCTAGCGTATTTAACTACAAAGTCGCTTGGATCCGAGACCTTGAACTACATCTTACATATTCCCCATGTTGTCTAGTTAGGTCATGCTTCTACACTTGGATATCAAAGTTGAGGTCTGTAAGAGTAACGCCCCTGTACAGTTAAGCATGGGAAAGTGATCGAACCCAGGGCCTGTAAGGTTACACCAGCACACGTTAGGTTATAAAGTCATGCATACTTAGCCAGCAGTCCGCATTTCAAACCATACGTATTGTTAAGTCACAGCTCTGTTAGGAGAAGGCATGCACGTTCGGTTATATGAGAATAAGCATGCATTATAAATCGCCCAAGCATATTACGTCACAGCTCCGTCACTCCTCCAAGGGGAGACGGCAAAGTGCCTATGTGAGTTTAGATTAGCGTTCCTCGCAGCGAGGTTAGGTAAACACGTCATCATGGCGTCATAACCTCAACTACCATTCACCTAACCGATTGGACACCTTCAAGGGGCCGAAAAAAAGGATGTGTGAGGTTAGGCTAGCATTCGTGCGCAAGGTTGGATTAACACGTCATAATAATGTCTTAACATCGTCTGCAGCTCACATAACCGATTTGGCTCCTCCAAGGGTTCCCGACCAATTCGGCTCCTCCAAAGTGGTCCGTGACGTTCCCGACTCAGCTACTCCAAGGGGTCCCATCCGATCGGTTCCTCCAAAATAACCCGTGAGTTTTGCATTTCCCGCGTACGGAATTGTATGACGTGATAACCTCATCTATGGGTCAAAAACACCCCAGCTAGGCCAGTGAGGTTAGCATTGCCCTTATACGTATGGGTATGACGTCATCAAGCCACCTAGATGCCAAAAGCACCCCAGATAATTCCCTGACCAATTGTGACCCTCCAGCGTGGTCTGTGAGGTTAGACTTGCCGTCGTACGCAAGGTTATGATGTAATTCTACGTCTTAACCTCATCGAAAGGTCATTGAACCCAGGTAAGCACCCGCATATGTATACTACTAGCTCATTATGTCAAAACCGACATAGCTACACTACTCATAATAGCGTGGAAAAATGCTGATGCAGCACCCATTATTTTAGAACACACTTTGCCCCTCTACTCATACTGAAAAAAGATGGAAAAATTACACCGATATCTCGCTTCGTGATCATTTTATCGGCTGTTGAAGTTAACAAATCAGATATCTCCTTTCGGGAATTGAAATGAACTGTACGAGGTGTTTTTGCTAAATATGGACCTGACTTGTTTGGGCTTGAGAGCCATGCCGAGATATGAGCATCAAACACTAACACATCAGGGATTCAGCCAATGCCACCGCAGCGTGCTTCCTACTGGCCGAGACTATCACCAGGGAGGTGCTTGTTAAATTTTCTCCCCTGGAGAAGTTTATTTCTTCTATTGGCGCTCTCAAGCTGGTCATAAGCCAAATGCATATTTAGCAACACCGCTCCACAAAGATATGAATTCTCCTTTGAAGCGATCCGATGGGATAACTTCAGCTGCTGATAAAATGAAAATGACGCGAAATATCTATGCATTATTTTCCAATTATTTATCAGTATGAAGAACCCTCTAACGCAGGGCCTCTCAAACGCCCAAAATCTCACGTGTGGAAACAGCGGCGCAGAGTTCTTGTGCACAGTGCATCGGTCCCGCTCGGCTCGGCTCGGACCAACGCTTAGTCTCTGGGCTACTCGGCTAAGCTCGGCTCAACTCGGCTCAACTCAACTCGGATTTGGAGCGTCACGGAGCAAGTGATGAAGAGGGAGACAGGGGGAGCGGGCGAGACAGGCGTGGGGAAAGGGAGAGAGAGCGCTATTGCTCCAAATCGAGGAATGGGGGCTATACTCTGGTCAACCAAGCGAAGTAGTTTTTTTGCACCGTGCAAAGTGCATGCACCCTGAGAGGCCCTTCTCTAACCCTTATACTAATTCATCTTGCTTCCGACCAGCCTGTATAGAGCTACCACTGCATACAAACACGTTCCGTCAAAGAAGAATTATGGGAACAATGAGATTCGAAATAAATATTAGTAGAGTATATTTAATGTAAACCAGCACCATCATACAATGCCTCTTCAGGTTAGTGCGGTTGTTTCGAAAATTACTCGTTTCCCAACTTCCATCACATAATGCTAAATCCGATATATGGTGAATGAAGTGAGATTAATCCTCAAATGCTCTTACGCTGTGGGGCATACAATTATTCCGCGGCCAATCTGACATTCAAACGTGCGTATAGTTTACGTATTAGAATATACAGCACGTTCTATTGTGGCTTGGATGATATACGAACTGAGCAAATTAAACACTTTGGCTTAATGACAAAGAAATGGATTCTCCAACTCTTCAATAACTGTTTGAGCAGAAACCAAATTCCAAAGATATGGCGGAAGAGCCGAGTGATTGCCTTGCTGAAACCTGGTAAAGAAGGGAATGATCCAAAGAATTTTAGACCAATTGCGCTACTATGTCACCTTTACAAACTGCTGGAAAGATTGATCTTAAATCGCCTATTACCTGTAATTGACCCATTACTTATACCTCAGCAATCTGGATTTCGTCCTGGTAAAAGCTGTACTGGACAGTTATTAAACCTTACACAGTTTATAGAAGATGGGTTTGAGGCTCGTAAGGTGACAGGAGTGGTATTTGTTGACTTATCAGCAGCGTATGACACTGTCAACCACCAGCTACTATTAGTGAAGGTCTACAATCTAACCAAGGACTTTAACCTAACAAGACTCATCGCCACTCTTTTGCAGAATCGCAGGTTCTTTGTTGATTTCCAAGAACAGCGTAGTCGATGGAGACTACAGAAAAACGGTCTTCCGCAAGGAAGTGTGCTGGCTCCAATTCTGTTCAATATATACACAAACGACCAACCCATAGCCCCCAATTGCAGTAGCTTCTTGTATGCTGATGACCTCGCCCTAGCCACTCAGAGAAGAGATTTTGAAACAGTGGAGATCACCCTCACGGATGCCCTTAATGATCTTTCTAGATATTACAGCACAAACCAGCTTAAACCGAACCCCTCAAAGACACAAGTGTGTGCTTTTCATCTGAGAAACAGGGAAGCCACTCGCAAGTTAAAGATAGTATGGTCAGGAGTCGAACTGGAACACTGCGAGTCTCCAAAATATCTAGGAGTGACACTTGATAGATCTCTTACTTTCAAGAAGCACTGCATGAACTGCAAATCAAAAGTCTCCACCAGGAACAATCTTTTACGGAAACTGGCCGGATCACAGTGGGGTAGCCAACCTGAAACCATCCGAACTTCTGCAATGGCACTATGCTATTCTGCAGCAGAGTATGCGTGTCCTGTCTGGTATAATTCAACATATGCCAAACAGGTGGATATAGCTCTCAATGAAACTTGCAGAATTATAACAGGTTGTTTGAAATCCACTCCAGTTGAATGGCTCTACCACCTTGCAGGAATAGCACCTCCTTCTGTTCGAAGAGAAATAGCTGCGAACAAGGAAAGAAAGACAGTGGAACAGGAAAGGACCCACCCTCTATATGGGCATGCACCGCATCTGCAACGTTTAAAGTCAAGGAAGAGTTTTCTCAGAACTTCAAAGGAACTTAGAACCACTACTGAAAAAGCCAGGTTGCAATTATGGAGGGCTACATCCTACCTTCCTCCTGGCTGGATAAGATTTTCTGAAACTCTACCTCCTGGCTACAATGAAGAATGGATGACCTGGAAGTCCCTGAATAGACTGAGATCTGGAGTTGGCAGATCCAAAGTTAATTTGGCAAGATGGGGCTATATAGATCAAGAAAAAATCCAATGTGACTGCGGAGAAGACCAGACAGTCCAACATATGCTCCAGTGTCGTCTATGTCCAGCCTCCTGCACAGAAGATGAACTATATCAAGCATCAAAAAATGCTTTGGAAGTGGCCAAGTTTTGGGCAAATGTAATATAGTAATTATAACTGTGTACAACATGTATGTTTCTGATACGAGAATAATAATAATAATAATATTGTGCAGTATTATTTTAAAGATACGTTTAATGCAAAATTTAGACCCTGGTTTTTAATGCCACTGAGCATTTTAACTGATGTTTAAAGCTAGACATGTTTTTAACAAATAAAAGCTGATGCAGTGGAAGGAAGTCGTACAGATGTTATCTATTATAAAGTATGGCACGGACGTATGAAAGGAGACTTCACAGAGTAACAGGATTATCACAGGATTTGGGGAAGCTACCCTCCGACTGGATGGATACAGGGATACAGTAATTACACCAGGATTCCACCAAAGATCCAGATAATAATTCAAGAATACAAGCGTAATTTAAATAAAGTCATATTTTCAGTACCCGACAAACTGCCAACCAATTTACGTAGTTCACTCACGCGTCCAGGAACTCGGTACTCGCACCGTCCATCTATCAACGAAATGTTATAAAGCCGGCGCCAATTCCACCTGCGCTAAGGGGGAGAACAATCCGAATGCAAAATGGGCATGAACGAATTGAGCGTGCAGTTTTCTAATATCCGAAGTACGTAGCAGATTTATTAGGGAAACGTATGTCTAAACACTCGAATCACAAATTAGACGCCAAAAATCTGGCATTTACACTTAAAACACTGCCTCAATATGCTGATCTTCATGCCTCACCTGTGAAGGGACTAAGATCCAGAAGACCAGCACAGGCATCATATCTGTTGGGGGATGTGCGCCTTCGCAATGAATGGAGGAGATCAAGGGACTGATCGGGATGAGTTTATAGAAAGCAATTCACCTTGTCGAAGTGCACTTTCGTAGCTTAACGGTTAGTGTTGTTGTCTGCCGTCCTCAGGAGCCCGGGCTCGATTTCCGTTTCTGTCAGAAATTTAAGGACACTGGGTTGTGACAATGGAATATTTTACACAGTTAAATGTGCACATTTTCAAATCAATTTTCTGTTATTTCCGCTTGTCCAATGGTTGTTGATTTTTCATTAAGCAAAGAGCTAATATTTCTAAGGCACATGATAACAATAAATATTTAATATCACTGTCTTATTTTACAACGTATACAGAGTGTTCAAAAACAAGTTCTGTGAAAACAACTCTAATATATACATTACTCAAGTTAGGTACACTTTTCTTGGACGATTCTCATCAAAGACAATTCATATTTTCTAGAATGTCAATAACATGTGTCGTAACAACAAAATGAATGTATTTATTTTTGAAGAATGATTATTTTGGGCCGTTTAAAATCAATCAAATCAAAATATAATTTTGCCCCTTTAATTTTATGCTTTTTGAAAATATTACTTTAAAATATGTTTCTAATCGTTGTATAAAACTACATAGTTATCAACACATAACACGAAATCAGGTCTGCAACTTAAGTAGTTCCTGAGAAAAGTGTAACTCTAAAATCTTAACTTGCGGGACAATGCAGAAAACTAAATGGATGTGTGTCATGGCTTACTCATCATAGTTCAAAATATTCCAGTATTACAATCCCTTTGTATTATTTATTCCAGACCTTCCCCTTTCCTCTTAAAATTTATTTTCTTGCTCCTAGCTTTCTTGATCAATTGCTGAGAAAGTAGATCTAGCATTCCAGCTCATCTGTATGCCAAACATTTCTATAACTTTAATCCTTCCTGTACAGCCATCATTAAAACACACAACAGAATCCAAAACACCAGCTTTTGCAGTATTTAGCCCTACAATCACAGTCGCAATCACTTTTCTGCTGTTAACATTTTCTATTTTTGTAGTAACACAGTCAACACTCCCGCATAGTTTATCTGCTACACTTCTCTGTATCATTTTCAGCAAAATCCTTAAATCAACAATTAGGAACTTACTTTGTTATTCGCTATCAACGACACTGAAACTGATTCAGTACACAACTTCTTCTCAGAGGCTGACATTTTCGGACTGTTTGAGAGGTTAGGAATAATAGTGACTTACCTGTTAATATTTAATACATAAATCACAGACTTTCTTTCGCCGAATCACTTTATTCTAACCGTTATAGCAGTAAACCTTGATACTGGTATGAAAACTACGTCCTAACTTCTTTCTCAGGTACTCAAATTATCACTAGAGTAAGAAGTCACACGTAATGAAAATGTAAACAAACTACCTAAACCACCCCTAGTGGCTTCTTTCAGAAAATAGGCATATGGCTACAACTACTATTTAAATACTATTTACCTCATTCAATAATTCTTTGCAGTGGCATAGATATATCATTTTAAACTTTGACTGGAGGAGATGGCGGTGCGGTTAGGGGCGCGAAGCTGTGAGCATGTATCTGGGAGATAGTGGGTTCGAACCACACTGTCGGTAGCCTTGAAAATGTCTTTCCGTGGTTTCTCATTTTCACACCAGCAAATCCTCGGGCTGTACCTTTATTAAGGCCACGGCTATTTCCTTCCTACTCCAAGCCATTTCCTATCCCATCGTCACCGTAAAACCTATCTGTGTCGGTTTGACGTACAGCAAAAATGTGAAAAAAAATAAAACTTTGACTCCATCACTAATCTGAGTGGGCTCTTTCCGAATAATGCCATGTTTAAATTGTTCATCTAGGACCTTTAAATCATAAAACATTGAAGTGTTATATATCGTTGCATACCGAAAATACTGGAGAATTTAAAGAAGACAAAAATAGATTAATTGACGAATTGTCACTACCGGTACTGCCAAAAATTTGAGATTGGCAGGAGGACTGGTATATGGCTGAAATGACGCATGCATCTCACCTCCATTGGTGGTGGCACCACCTCGGTATGAGGACACAAGTTTCCTTTTTCCTTTTCTTCTGCTAGCCTACCCAAAACATATTCTCCGGTAGCTAGGCCGTTAACGGGACTGCAGTATGATGCCACTACACATTTACGTACGTTTGGACTGAGATGTATATTAATAGAATTCTCCATTAAGAAATCCTAACAAACTTGAATATCTGGTATGAAATATGAAATGTTTCGGATCTATATAACGACCTTTCTGTAATGGATGACACGGCGACCATTGGCCTCAATAATTTTGAGATGTATATTTTATTAACCGATTACTTCATTTATTTGACCGGCTCCATGGCTAAATGGTTAGCGTGCTGGACTTTGGTCAGAGGGGTCCCGGGTTCGATTCCCGGCAGGGTCGGGAATTTTAACCATCGTTGGTTAATTTCGCTGGCACGGAGGCTGGGTGCATGTGTCGTCTACATTATCATTTCATCCTCATCTCGACGCGCAGGTCACCTACTGGCGTCAGATCAAAAGACCCGCACCTGGTGAGCCGAACCTGTCCTCGGACACTCCTGGCACTAAAAAGCCATACGCCGTTTCATTTATTTCATTAACTCAAAATGAAAGCTATGGCTTCCTATCAATTCATTCCTTAAAATAGCAATAGCTATATCTCTTGAACATCATCAAGGCGACTGAGATAATAGACGTTAAAAGTTTCTCTACCTTTCTGCATAATACTAAGTTTGGGATGTCTGGCGCCTTTCATCCCATGGAATTATCCAGGCATCATACACATTTCTGTTACAGCCCACCAATTGGCCATGGCCATTGAGGTGTCAAGTTTTTGTGGTCTGACACAGTGGTTAGATGGTTTGAGTCCCATTAGTGGATGGAGACGTTAAACCTTAAGCAGATCCCTTCGTGTTATACGGCAGTAGCCGGCTCCGTGCCACCACCAAGTTTTACCTTGTCCCTAGTTCATTTTCATCATCATCAACACACACACACGCGCGCACTCAGACACGTAAGTCACCTGTGGGCGTCAACTATAGAGACCTGTACTAGGCCTCTCAGGAGGCCACACGATATCATCATTTCCGTCATTAGCAGAGTGAAATCCAAGTCTATGTGACTTTGCTTAAAAGGCCACATATAATTGGGTTCCTTCTGGGGTCAAACCTACTTCCTTAGAGGTCAACCAAGCACAATTTTGAGCCCTGACTAAGCAGAGCCATAACCACCTTTTCACTATGCGGTAGTAAAAAAAACACTCAGAAAATTCTATGCTTTTGGATCCAATATCCTGCAGGTGGAGCGGTATATGTTATGAGCACCCTTCTCCTGAGGTCAGTGAAGAATGGAATCCTAGGTCAGAGAGAGTTATAGTAATTCACAATTTTTGTAACGATAACGGTCTAAATCAAGAAAACATCGTCCTAAATCAACGGTTCAGTTATATTTTATCAAATGCTGGTCATTGAAGGAGTTTCAAAACGAGGTACAAGTTGAGTCTTCTCGCGAGAATACTAATCTAATCATGAATACGTTTTAGTCTATTAATGTTACCTCAATTAGAACGACAGTAAAACAATTTTGATAACCGCTGTGAGCTTGCATTCGGGATATGGTGGGTTCGAGCCCCAGTGCCGACAGCCCTGAAGATGTTTCTCCGTGGTTTCCCAATTTCACACCAGGCCCATGCTGGAGATGTTCCTTAATTCGGGCCACGGCCGCTTCTTTCCCACTCCTAGCCCTTTCCCAATCCTTTGTCACCATAATATCTACTTGTGTCAGTGTGACATAAAGCCTCTTGTAAAATATTACTAAATTTTAATGATTTTAATTTTATGTTAACTTTGTTTTTACCTTAAATTTTTAAATTATGCCAGAGGTAAAAATGCTGATAGTGGTCCTACGATGTTTAAGCACAGTCTGTAGTCAATGTTATCAGACGGTATTTCGAACATCTCACGTAAGAAAATGATTCATGAGGTTTCCTGGTACGTTTTGGTACTATGTGTTCCCCATGATGAATGTACTGTGTAAACGTGAATAAAATGAGTTATTTTTTGTGTTTGTTACAATTGGATTTACGTCGCACCGACACAGATAGGTTTTATGGCGACCATGTGATAGGAAAGGGATAGGAGTGGGAAGGAAGCGGCCGTAGCCTTAACTAAGATACAGCCCCAGCATTGGCCTGGTGTGAAAATGGGTAACTATGGAAAACCATCTTCAGGGCTGCGGACAGTGTGGTTCGAAACCACTATCTCCCGGCTGCACGCTCACAGTTGCGCGTCCTAACCGCACAGCCAACTCGCCCGGTGAAATGAGTTCTAACATGGAAATAAAACGTTTGAGAACCCATGGACATATAACATATATTTTCTTCTACGTGTGTGGAATGTTTTCTTTTTTTGCCTTACCTTCTTTCGTCACTTCGTGGAATTCGGTCACCCCAGTATATTCAAGACTTATGTATGCAATAGCTGCTCGATCAACCATGACTACTATACATATCTCGCACATCTAATAACACTGAATCTGACAAAGTGGGATGCGCATTCGTTGTCTATAAGAACAACAATGAAGTATTTTCAGCCCAATACAAATTGTCATCCAGCTGCTCAGTATTTCAAGCCCAGCTATGGGCCTTCAAACCTGCTGTGGAGTGGTGTGAATACAACAGCACTAGTGCTGGGGTACTAAATGATCAGCGGGCTTTATTGAACACAATCAAGGACGAGCACAATATATTTTTATTTTATTTTTGCCGGGCTGAGTGGCTTAGACGGTTAAGGCGCTGGCCTTCTAACCCCAACTTGGCAGGTTCGATCCTGGCTCAGTCCGGTGGTATTTGAAGTTGCTCAAATACGACAGCCCCATGTCGGTAGATTTACTGTCACGTAAAAGAACTTCTGCGGGCTAAATTCTGGCACCTCGGCGTCTCCGAAGACCTTAAAAAGTAGTTAGTGGGACGTAAAGCAAATAACATTATTTATTATTATTTTATTTTTTTGCTATTTGCTTTACGTTGCAACGACACAGTTAGGTATTTTGGCGACGATGGGACAGGAAAGGCCTAGGAATGTGAAGGAAGCAGCCGTGGCCTTAATTAAGGTACAGCCCCAGCATTTGCCTGGTGTGGAAACGGGAAACGAGGGAAACCATCTTCAGGGCAGCCGACAATGTGATTCGAGTCCCGGATGCGAGCTCACAGCTGCGCACCCCTATCCGCACGGCCAACTCGCCCGATCAGCACAATGTCAACACAATAGCTGCTACTATAAGATCTAGAGCACAGCAAAACCCTCACACAAAACAGCCCCCTCATGCAACATAGAAATTGCCTACAACAAACATTCCATATCCACATCTTCGCATTGAGCAGATGTTTTATTTGAGGCAGTTGTGGCTACATAACATTTCTGTTTAGAGTGGAGAGTTACGTAAATCTACTTGTTTATGTAGCCTAAAACTAAGGCTAAATAGGGAGCAAATGAAGTGATAACCTGCCTGAATGAACATTGTAAAGCAAACTTAGATGCAGAGGTTAAATGGCTTTACATATTTAGCGTTGGTGCTCCAGGATAAAATAAGAAATCACTGCATGGTTGCATTTTTGTCTAAACTGATCAAAATGAATCGCTTTGGAAAGTTTGTACATTATTTTCCCGTCACAGGGTACAGTTTCGCGCCCTGTGATAGACATTTTGGTGTAAATGAGAGAATAAAGGAAAAGAGGACAAAATTCAGCACTATAAGGAATGGGTACATCTTGTTCGTAGAATGTTTAATGTTAGAGTCATGTCAGGGCAAGAATTTCGGGATTAAATGAATCACATCCTTCAGTATTTCGCAAATACAGCAACACAAAATGGATAAGAATTCGAAATAATCGAGTACACATTTTTTACCTACAGTACAACTGATGAGAACGAGATGGCATTTCCATGAACGATGTCCAGTGTTGCGTTTGATTACTTCAGATTAATTAAGCGAAAATTCTAAGCCAGATCTTCTCAATGCACCTTTGTACACAAATCCCTGTCCAGTGAATGCTACCAAACTTCGAGCCTTAAACACACTCAGGAATCATCTAATACAAGACGTAGTCTCTTAAATCGAATCACCACGGTCAGCAGAAAACTTGTCCGTTCTGAGGGCGATTATCATGTTAATGTGTAACCTTTTGTATAACAAATACAGGGATTGGAAACCAAAGTGATTACTTGTCATTTACATTATTGTGTGAAAATACCATTATATTAGCCTTCAAAACCACTCAATATGGATGCAAGTTTGTATGTAAATCCTCCGGAATCCAATGGTGCCCAATAGTTGATCATTTTGAACATTTATTTCTCATGCAAAATAACTAGTTCTCATGCAAAATAACAAGTAGAAGTTTGTTGCCATGGTTATGAAAAGATGCAATGGAGATGTACTTAAGATAAAAAAACATAGTCAGAGGCATTTTGTAGCAACAGCAAACATGTCTTCAATTTCCCACAAGGTTGGTGTAATGGACTTGGGTCCCTCTTGGATTCCGGGTCGCAAGTGTAACCGTGCTTTTCCTAAGATTGGAGGAAATAATAGTTTGCATAGATGACTAACTAAAATACAGCTGGTAAATTTAATTCATCACGTTTTTAATCAAGTGTACTAAAAGTTAAGATCCCTACTTTGTTGACTCGCCTCATCCTGGAGAGTAGAACATTGCCAATAAACAAGCAGATAGAATATATTAGAGACTGGCTGGAATAACAAAGTTAGCTGGGAACTTTATCCTCAATGCGGACATCTCTTGGACCGCGTGTTGCAAATGAACCCTAGTCACAAAACAAAATAAGTCCACCTCGAACAGGACTATGCTCGAGATTACATTATTCACATGTATTCTTCGGTGCTTGAATTGGATCCAGTTTCAATTAGAACTTGTTATTAAGTTTGCGCAGTTCCAACATCGATCCGCGCAACGCAGTAAACTGCTGAGAATTTCATGGTGCTAAAGATTATCGTAGCGGTCGCAGTTGGCTCTGATATTCAATTATTAAAAGGACCAGCAATGAAAATGGAAAACAAACTTTGTACTCTTCACATTAGTAAAGAAAACATAGCGCAAAAACTTGAATGAGATGAGCGTTTAAATGAATTTCACGTATAACATTCTACTAGCTCCAAATTTTCTGAAGACCCTCGCTTTATAAAATAACGCATATCTTGTGAGGTTAAATTTTACAGGATTCAAAATTATTTGTGGCAAGGTCAAGCAAAAATAATGACATTAGGAATGATCTAACAAGGAGAAGAAGATCAAAACATGCTGAACCGATGAACTGCAACTTCTCAGAACAAAACTCCTATTCATACATTGAGGAATGAACGTTGCTCACGTCCGCAGGATTTACCTCCACATTGCCCTGCACGTGTTTCCCGGTGATGTTAAGCGAGCAACAACAAATTGGCTTCCAAACTATCAACAGACGTTGATCTCCTGGCCAAATGGACTCAGAGAGAACTTCTGCAAATGAGCCTTTTCAGGACCAACCTGCAAAGATACTAGGACTTTCTTTACGAATATGCCAAATAAACATCGAAGGCATATCCAGATCGAAGAGTGAACATATTTCTAGAATCCTTCTTGAAAACAACATCGATTTAGTGACCATTCAAGAAACTCATACTGCGACTGAGGAACAGCTAAGATCGAGAGGAAAGATCCCTGGTTATATTGTTATTGGGGAAACCTACCACCAGACGTATAGGGCAGCAACTTATGCTCGTTCGAATCTACAAGATGTTCGGCTCATTTCAGCAACTGTGACTGACGATGTTCACGTGGTAACTGTTGACATATCGGGCATCAAAGTGGTAAATGTGTATAAACCACCATCTGTGGCTTGGTCAAATGAAGTGCTCCTCGCCCCGAAACATCCAACAATATATGTCGGAGATTTCAATAGTCACCATCCGAACTGGAAATATGATGATACAGATGAATGCGGCTCTCAACTAGTCACCTGGGCTGAAGCTAATAATCTACACTTGGTTTTCGATGTGAAAGATAGAGGAACCTTTAAGTCAGCCCGTTGGAAGAGAGAATACAATCCTGATCTTTGCTTTGTCACTGAAGATGTAAACGGTATTGTCCTGCCTACTACAAGGTAAGTAACGGAAAACTTTCCCCACAGTCAACACAGATCTGTCATGATAACTACAGGAATACAAATACCTTTGGTTAAAAGCACACCTCGACCACGCTGGAATTTCAATAAAGCCAAGTGGAATTGCTTTTCAGAAGATCTTGACAAATGTGTCCGATTATTCAGTCTAACTACGAGCGTATTGCTGGACTTATTATCTCAATTGCCAAGAAATATATTCCAAGAGGGCTGAAGGAAGAGTATATCCCTGGATGGAATGAAACTTGTGAGACACTCTACAGGGTGGAGATCCTGAAATAGCAAGTGCTCTGTTACAGTCTCGACAGCAGAAGTGAAACAATACGGTTGAGACTATGGACTTCAAACAGTCCAGCAGAAAAGCCTGGAGTCTTCTCAGGAAACTTACCGGAAACAGAACTTGCCACAAGAGAAATGGTTGCATCAGCCCCAACCTCGTAGCTGAACATATTGTTAACATATCACGAGCACCCTCTGAAAAGAAACATACCGTCCAAGTAAAGAAGTTGCTCAAACAACAGAAAAGCAACTTGCAGGAGAACTCTATATACTCGGAACCATTATCACATCTGGAAGTAGATACTGCTATTAAAAGTCTCAAACCAAGTAAAGCTGCTGGCTTTGATGGGATATTTCCTGAGTTTCTGATACATAGTGGTCCAAACACAAGGCTCTGGTTGGCTAAATTCTACTCTAATATATTATCGTCTGGACATCTGCCATATGAATTCCGGGTAAGCAAGATCATTGCAATTCTGAAACCCGGTAAACCGGAAGACCAAGTCGATAGCTACCGTCCAATAGCATTGCTGAGTGTTTGCTATAAACTCCTTGAGAGACTTGTGTACAATAGAATTAGTTCGGCCATTAATGAAGTGATCCCAGTAGAGCAAGTTGGATTCAGGCAGAACCGAAGCTGTGTTGACCAGGCGCTAGCACTAAAAACTCACATTGAAGCTGGTTTTCAAAGGGGTACTAAAACATCAGTAGTCTTTGTAGATCTAAAGGCTGCATATGATACTGTGTGGAGGCAAGGGTTGATGTTGAAGCTGCAACGAGTTCTCCCTTGCAAAACTGTAACCACACTAATCAACAATATGCTAACCGAAAGGCTCTTCCGTGTCGTCATGTATGATGACATTAGTCGTCTTAGGAAACTAAAAAATGGTCTTCCCCATGGATCAGTATTGGCACCTCTTCTATTCAATCTCTACATATCGGATATCCCTGAGACAAAATCATTAAAATTTTCTTATGCAGACGACCTATCCATTGCCATTCAACATCCAGATCTCAGCCATGCTGAGGCCATCCTGACGTCTGACCTGAATACACTTAGCTGTTACTTCCGAAACTGAAGAATAAGACAGAATCTGCTTGTTTCCATCTCCACAACAAGTTGGCTAATACAAAACTCCAAGTATGCTTCAATGGCTCAGTGATAAAGCACAATCCTAATCCAAAGTACCTCGGGGTAATGCTTGACCGAACCCTATCTTATAGAAAGCATCTTGAAAACCTCGGATCTAAGTTGAGATCACGTAATAATATTCTGTTTAAATTGTGTGGAACTTCATGGGGTGCTTCAGCGGACACATTACGACGCACTGGGTTTGGCCTTGTGTATTCTGCAGCTGAATACTGCTCTTCAGTATGGCTTAACAGTTGCCACGTGAAGAATGTCGATGTACGACTTAACACCACCATGCGTATCATCTCTGGTACTCTGAAGCCTACTACAACGCACTGGCTGCCAGTCCTGTCCCACATTGCTCCACCAAGCCTGCGACGTTCAAGAGCCCTTGTTCAAGAATATGATAAGATCATGTCCAATCCAACTCTACCTATCCATAGAGATGTTGCAGATCTCTGGAGACAAAGGCTGAAATCCCGTAAGGCACCAATGAAAACAGCTAAGAATCTAATGGATGCTGGTTTCAATTTAAAAGAGGAATGGAAAGAGCAATGGATTCGTACAGCTCCAGAGTGGCCAAGCCTCTTTAATCCAAACCACGCCCCAGCTGATTTCAGTTTGCCAAGAAGAACGTGAGCATTACTAAACAGGTTTCGCACTAATTGTGGAAGATCTGCATTCTCCCTTCACCAGTGGGGCTTCGGGGACACTCCAGCGTGTGATTGTGGTGCTTTAGTCCAGACCATGCATCATATAATGGACGAATGCTCTCTGCGTGCTTATGGTGGAGACCGGAAAGACCTTGCTGAAGTCCCAGAATCCTTAGTGCAGTGGAAAAACAATTTAGATATCCATGTGTAATTGTTCCCTACTTACCATGTATTCTTTGCAGGTTTTTCTTTTGTATATTATTGTATATACTTGACCATTCTGTAAATTCTATACGCTTAATAATAATAATTCGTACATTGATGTGTATGTCAAATGGAAGTTAGTAAAATGGGCATTATGAAACTATCTGATAAAACACAAAAACACTTCCGACCATATTGCTGTGAATGTGACTTCTGCACACAGAAGCACATCTATTCGTATTGCTGTAAATGAGACAACTGTCGCCTTCTTTCATTAAAAAGAATGAACTGCGACAACAAAAAATAATGCTTCTATATGTAGTGAGTTTCTCTCTTCGGTTGGCCGGAGGGCGCGCCCAGCTCTCTGTGAGGTTTTAAATATTTTTGGCGCTATTCATATATATTATGCTGATAAGAGTATGGAAAAGTGGATCGAGAAACGATAAGTACCTCAGCAGGTTAACGATAGCTGTGAGTTTAAAATGTTTAGAAAGGATTTCTTAAGTATTACAAACACTGAAATTGTTTAACTTGGTTCCGATAAGGAACTATCCTGAAGTACATTCTGACGGAGAAAATCACACTCCAAAATGCCGAAATTAACCTGTGAATTCCGTCCCGGAACTTCGCAGAAATTCACGGGAAAAACATAACCCATTCCATAATGACGTTCAAAGAACAGGTACCAATAATAATAATAATAATTGACCACGTGGCAATTTCGTACCCAAACCACAGAGAAATTATGAATGACCAAGTAAGGAAGGGTGCAAACATAGACTCAGACCACTATCTGACAAGAGTCAAACTACAGTTGATACCCCAAAGGTTCAGAAGAAGGAAGCAAATAATTCCGAAATTTGATACCAGTCGGATCCAGCCATCTCTCACAGAAGAATTAGAGAAAAAGCAGTCCAACAATTGGCAGCAACTCAAGACCAAACTAACTGAAACAGCACAAACACTGATTCCTCTGCAGAAAAGAAAAAAACACCCTTGGTGGAACGCAGACTGTGAACAAGCCATCCAATCCCGGCAGAATGCATACAATAAGTGGAACAGCAAAAAGACCGATAAGAATCACAAAATGTTTTTGGCAGTCAGGAAAGAGGCAGCGAAATTAATCCGACAGACCAAAAGGAAATTCGAGAAAGATCAACTACTGGAAATTGAAAAGGACTTCGCAAAAAACCACACACGAAATTTCTGCAAGAGCTTCAAAACAAAGCTAACAGGGTATCAGCCACAAAACCTTTGCTTTAAGAAAGTAAATGGGCAATTTGCACTGAACAATCAAGAAAACTGCACCGAACTTGCAAGGTATTTTGAAGAACTGCTTAACTGCCCAGAGCCAACAGAAAGATTTCCACCGCAGGAACCTGACTTCACAAACCCAAATTCAGTACCACCGGATGAAGAAGAAATTACCAGACAGATAAAACGACTTAAAATGAATAAAGCTGCAGGTGAGGATGGGATCATAGCAGAAATTCTCAAATCAGCAGGCCCAAATACTATAAAAGAATTCACCGGTATCATCCAAGAGATTTGGGAAACAGAACAAATTCCAGAAGATTGGAAAAGTGCACTAATTCATCCTTTACATAAGAAAGGAGACAGAACAGATGTAAATAACTACAGAGGAATCTCATTGGTATCTGTTGCCTACAAAATTTTATCTCAGTGCCTTCTCGATAGAGCCCAACAGCAACTAGAACCAAAAATTGGAGAATATCAAGCAGGTTTCAGACCAGACCGTTCATGTCCAGAGCAAATTTTGAACCTAAAGTTAATCCTAAGGCATCAGAGAATTTGTAGCAAAAATGTAGTTTGTACTTTTGTTGATTTCAAAAAGGCCTATGATTCAGTTGATCGTCAATCACGGTTTCAGATATTAAAAGAACAGGGTCTAGACCGGAAAACACTCGCAATTGTAAAAGAGACATTGACAGACACAAAATCTAAGTTTAAATTCATGGGGGAAATCTCAGACCCTTTTCCGATCAAAACAGGTGTAAGACAGGGAGATGGGCTCTCTCCACTACTCTTCAACTGCGTCCTTGAAAAGGTAATACAGGAATGGCGCAAACAGAAGTCTGCCCTCAAGATTGACCAACCAATCACTCTTGGTAGGGGCAAATTAGCAGTAGACTGCCTGGCAATTGCGGACGATCTGGCAATCTTAACTCGTGACGTTTCAACAGCCATAAACCAGATCGAACTCCTGAAAGAAACAGCGGAAAAAGTCGGCCTCCAAATATCGTTTGAAACAACTGAATACATGACCTGCAGCAAAGAAGCCCCTAAATTCATGGAGACAAAATATGGCAAAATAAAACGGGTCCAGCAATTCAAATATCTCGGTGAAATAATTCAGGAGAATGGAATGGAAACAAAAGCCAATGAAGGTAGATGCCAAAAAATGGAAACTGCGTATAGACTCACCCAAAATATCTATAACAAAAAGTGTCTCTCCAAGCATGCTAAACTAAGACACTATAATACAGTTATTAAACCAGAATGCCTCTATGGATCAGAGACACTAATTTTGAACAGGAAAACTGATCTAGAAAATATTCAGAAAAAGGAACGCAAGATCATTAGAAAAATTTTAGGCCCAAAACTCGTAGATGAACAGTACCGCCTTAGAGGGAAACAGGAAATCAAACAATTTTCTAACATTCACAGCGACATCAGGAAACGCAGATTAAGATTCTTTGGACATATAAAAAGGATGAACCCAGATAGACTTACCAAGCAAATAGTTGAATTTTATGAAAACCGAAGTAAAGCTAAAACGGACACAATAAAATGGATTGGCGAAATTAAAACAGATCTCAAACTGGCAGGAATTACACCTGAAGACATCCAAAGCCGGGTTATCTTCAGAACCAAAGTTCATAAGTGGCAAGTTGACCAAGAGGAAAAACCAAAGAAGAAGACCGGAACAACATGGTCTCAAGAGAGAAAAGAAGCACACAGCAAACGAATGAAGGAAGTGTGGGCACAAAGAAAGGCAAATGCCTGTCTCTAAGTACTTTGCGTAGTCCTAATGGGCTCATTCGCAATATATATATATATATATATATATATAATAATAATCATAGAAAAATCTTCAGGCAGAAAGTTGCGGAGGTGAAGGACCTAACTGATGAGAAAACGAGGAAGAATAGAGTATTCTCGGCAGAAGAACGAGCACGAGCAAGCCAACGGATGAAGGAATACTGGCGAAAGAGGAAGGAGAAGGAACTTGAGAAAGCAATGAAGTTGCGTAATCGTAGCCCATAGATGGCTGAAACGAAAATAATAATAATAATAATAATAATAATAATAATAATAATAATAATAATAATAATAATAATAATAATAATGGAAAACTGCGAATTTTACGTTTGGTTATATGCATGCTGAGGGGTAAGAATGTATATATTCCGTATACCAAATTTTGCTACGCACTGCAACGGGTTCTAGGTTCAGAGCTTTCGAAAAGAGCATATCGGGCCTCAATCCCGGTGATTTTATTTAGATTTTAAATAAGACCATGGCCTGAAGACAGAAAAGGCATCCAGACAGAATCCTTCGGCTATGTACTAAACTGAGTCTAGATTCTCCGCAGTCCCAGTATTAATTTTGGAAAGAGGTGTTAAATAGTAATGTGCCTAATGTGTTGAATTATTGTACCTTGCTTAACGACTAAATTTTTACATTTCTGGCTGTGTGGCTAACTGGTTAAAATGCTGGTCATTGGACCAAGCGATCCCATGTTCGATCCCCGGGTGGGTCGGAGATTTGTTAACTTTATCTTGGAGACTGGCACGTGGGCTTTCATTCCAGGTCTCCCAAGGATATATGCACTCAACCCTTGCATATGTCACACGCCATATTATTATTATTATTATTATGATGATGATGATGATGATTATTATTATTATTATTATTATTATTATTATTATTATTATTATTATTATTATTATTATTATTATTATTATTCCAGAATTATCTATTACTAATCAGAATTAATACGTGTCCAAGCCACACATTGAGACATAAATGTATAAGCCTCACATGAAACATTTGCAGAAATCATAGCACCTTTAATAAATTGAGACAATTGTTTCATTTTGAGTGTGATAATTTAAATTTTATCAACAATCTAACTTACTGTTAAAGATCGATCAAAAGTTTTCATTTGCTCCTTTGATTTAATTCGCAAAAATAAATCTATTAAATTGTTTATGAGAGAGAAGTTCTTAACAATACCTTACTCTTTATAAATTTTACACTTTGCACCTTTCCGCTGAGAGGAATCCTAATATGGAAATAAATATTATGCAATGAAGGAATCTCCAGTTTATTTGTATGTAATCAAATTAGCAGTGTAATTGATCTCGGAATTTATGTTTACATGTGAGTAATCGAATCTCGGAGCTTTAAGTTTATAACTATTTAAGTGTATTGATATGCGATATTCATGTCACCATTTACCGTCCCTGCGCCTAGAAAAACCGCTATGTAATAATATTCCAGTTTAGAACTCGGACAAGGAAGGTTCTCTCAACTGAGATTCAGTATTAACATGGAACAGTAGGCCTATCAAAGAATTTTCGTGTGCTGCGGGTCAGTATTTTTCCCTTCAACATTTTCATACCAGAATTTCCAGGCGCGCGGAAAATATAATGTTATGTTTAAAATAATATTATCAGAAACCATCTTAAAATCGCTAGCAGTTGAAGGGACGTCGAACACAGAATTATTTTACTATGCTCACGATATCGGGATGAAATTCCAGTAGAATCCATTGGAAGCAACAATGTTAAATAGTACTGTGCCTAATGTGTTGAATTATTGTACCTTGTTCAGAACAGGTTGGCAGATTAACTGAAAGTATTCAGGTTAAAATTCCGACATTACAGTGTTCGTTAAAACCTGGGTACGCTGCCAGACATTAAACATTTAGCCTTAATTAATTATTAATTTCATGCAGTATTCTCCTAAACATAGTAAAACAGTGAACTGTCGTTGGCCGAACTTAGTGGGCTATTCTCTGTTAAGCGAGAGGGCATTCGTCATTAAAGATTCTGTTTACTATGTGTTCACTGGTGTATAATTTAGTACCGTACGTTGGGCGAGTTTCTAAATTGGGCCATATGTTAGTAATAATGAACGAGAAGTATCAAAAATTCTTGAAAAATTTTGGTCTTTGTGAGACACGTCATTTTGAGATCAGTGTAAATGTAATGCTACTCGGGCGCTGGAGTTGGACAGGGACAAAAAACGCATTTATGAAACACGCTGCGAACATTCAGGTTATAAAAATAATATAACTCATTGGGAGGTAATTGCTATCATGTGTGGGGTTAGAGGAACCATACTATAAGCTTGCATTCAGAAGATAGTGGGTTCAAACCTCACATTCCACATCTATGTACATGTTTTACCGTGGTTTCCCATTTACACACCGGGGAAATGCTAGGGCTTTACTTAAGGCTACGGCTAATTCCTTCCCACTCCTAGCCATTTCCTGTCCCGTCGTTGCCACTAGACCTGTCTGTGTCGGTGCGACTTAAAGCCAATTGTCAACAAAAAATAAGTAAAAAGAAATCGTATTTAAAGGAAATTTGGCATTCCTCAGAAAAAATCTGTGAACATTTTTGAAATAAATAACTATTTTGAAACCTTCTCTGTCAAAAAATAAACACTATTTTCGTTCTGATTTTAATATTAAATTCAACACGAAATCAATAAATAATATAATTGGCAACCACAACCCTCGTAAGTTGGGTTAGATTTTCATTCCTTGCATTGAATAAATTGTACTATGATGACTTAATTGGGGGAGTCGATTGGCGGTTGGTTTCATGTGCGCAAGATACCAGTAGTTTGTTTCCAAACCCGCTGGGATCGTTGATATTTTAGGGTGATTAAATACTACAACTCTGCTATGTTTTCTAACACATCCAATAAATTCTGCAAGAAAATTCGGAAAAAAATGCATTTATTAAAATATGTCGTAATTACAGGAGCGTAAAGGAAGTAATACTTGTAGTACAGGGATTTCCTGAAGGAACCTGATAGCTCGCACTCCGCTGAACTACCAACCGGCCGGCTGGCTTCCTCCACATCTACGGACGACATGGTCACAGCCAGCCTGTGCTCTGTCTTCGTTTCTTCAAACTGCATATACAATACAAGAAAACGAAGTAATTGTACTCGAGAGAAAGTGTGCTCGAACCCCATCGTCGGCATTCCTGAAGATGGTTTTCAGTGGTTTCCCATCTTTTCACCAGGCAAATGATGGGGCTGTACCTTTATTAAGACCTCGGTCGCTTGCTTCACACTCCCACCCCTTCCCTACCCCATCCACACCATAAGACCAATCTGCGTTGAAACTCCAACTTTCTATGCTAATTCGGTAGATATTCGTGCGAACGTTGAAGTTTTGCGCCAGATACGTGTAATTTTCCTTCTCTTAACACTGTACGTGTTTTCAAGCATAATATCATATTTTCGGTGATAACTTTTTTTTAGGGGCTTTACGTCGCGCCGACACAGATAGGTCTTATGGCGACGATGGGATAGGAAAGGCCTAGGAGTTGGAAGGAAGCGGCCGTGGCCTTAATTAAGGTACAGCCCCAGCATTTGCCTGGTGTGAAAATGGGAAACCACGGAAAACCATTTTCAGGGCTGCCGATAGTGGGATTCGAAAATACTATCTCCCGGATGCAAGCTCACAGCCGCGCGCCTCTACGCGCACGGCCAACTCGCCCGGTCGGTGATAACTGACGCCGTGTCTCTTCCGTTTCGATTCAGTCAGAAACTTTTGTTTCTTCAGTCTCAGGAATTACTTTTGGATGAATAAATGTACAAATGATCTGAAAAGGAAACATGTGATAACAGAATTATACCTGAATACATTTAATGACAATAGAAAGACATGTTTAATTTTTGAAAGAAGATCATCACATTCTATCAAATCACACTCAAGAATATTTAGAAATGTATGAAAATTTATGATTAAATTCCGTTTAAATCCTGAAAGTCTTCAATATTTGGAACTCATATTAATGAGGTCCTCACTTATCTCCACTGCAGCATAGAATGCAAGTTGGTGTAATACCGGTACGCTCCTGTTGGCGTGAGTCCAGATGGTTAGTTAGTCAGTCAATACTCCACCAAGCAACGGTCACCACCCCCCTGAGCTGGCAAGGTCAATGACACGCAGAACCGTAATCTTAGGTGATTTTTAGTATTCCCTTTCTTTTTATTGCCGGCACCGTGGTGTGTGGGTAGCGTGCCTGCCTCTTACCCGGAGGCCCCGGGTTCGATTCCCGGCTAGGACAGGGATTTTTGCCTAGACCTGAGGGCTGGTTCAAGGTCCACTCAGCCTACGTGATCAGAATTGAGGAGCTATCTGACGGTGAGATAGCGGCCCCGGTCTAGAAAGCCAAGAATAACGGCCGAGAGGATTCGTCGTGCTGACCACACGACACCTCGTAATCTGCAGGACTTCGGGCTGAGCAGCGGTCGCTTGGTAGGCCAAGGCCCTTCAAGGTCTGTCCTGCCATGGGCTTTGGTTTGGTTTCTTCTTATTATTATCGTATTAAAGTCGTTTTTTTAAACTATGTAGGGGTTCTTAATGAGGCATGCTATTACACCGGTAATTTTTCGTTATGTCATTTTCCACTGACGTCAACCATTTTGGAACTCTAATTGCAGTTTTATAATTTTATGTCAAAGGGTTAATGTATTCTGGGTCTGAACGGGTTAAAATATAACCTACTGACTGTAATAGACTAGTCATAAAATCCATGGACCTTCCATTTTAAGGAATGGTGCAAACAAAAAACATGAAACTAGTGCACATGCTGTTGGTGGCTCTAGCACGCACTCACGAGGTGCACGTCACATCACCATTCAAGTCTAGCCACTAAAGTAACCCCATCAGTCTCTGTACCCGAGCCACGTGACTGGTCAAGACACAATTCGTCCTTCATTGTGGGCTCAGGGGAAACATAACGAATGTACAGGATGAACTTGACGTAGAAGCCGGAGCAGTTTACAGAGAGCATGCAAGTCTTGCATCTTGTACCTCATTTCTTTCCCAGAGGTGAACGTTAAACTCGAAGAGATATAAGGAAAAAGAAGAAAATAAGAAATAAACAGAAAGGCAATTATTGATGCATTAATTCGAACCTGTTACTTTGAAATTTGTATCCCAATTATTGTTCAATTTCATAACAAAGAGGACATTGTGGGAATAAGGGATCAAGCTTGAAAATATTGAAAAGCGAATTTGCCAAGACACGGAACATCACTGTGCTGCTACGACTCACTCCTCCTTATATATTTTTTGCTTATTTTCTACATCTTTCACTTTTAAACCATACATGGTACTACAAAAATCTACGTCCAAAAGTCATGCTTATATATTCAATAGATTTCGAAGTTTAAATGCCACCAGCGCTTCATCATGTTGAAATATCGAATGATTATGAGTTAAATTTTTGTACTTCTTCTTCTACCACCGTTTTTACCACATCTGTAGGATCGCGGGTGCGAACCGTGTGGTATATGTGGATTTGACCCTGTTTCGTGGCCGGATGCCCGCCCTGACGCCAACCCTATATGGAGGGATGTAATCACTATTGTGTGTTGCTGTGGAGGTTGGTAGTATAGTGTGTTATCGAAATATGAAGAGTAAAGCGTTCAGACGAACAAAAACCCCTGTCCTCGAGCCAGAAGAATTATTCAGATGCAGTTAAAATCCCAGATGAGGCCAGAAATCGAACTCGGGACCCTGTGAACAGAAGGCCTCTACGCTGACCATTAAGTCAAGGAGGTGGACTTTTCAAATATTTTTGTAACCTAAAAAATTTCCCCGTTTTTGGTTGCAAACGCCATTCTCTTCATTATATTCCAGAAGGTATATGGGCACTTCATTTCTCTAAATACCTGTCCAACAGAGTCGAAAGATGAAAGTTTCATTGGGCGTTTCCTCTGGGGCTGTCATTTCTGAGATTACGCATTTAAACAATGAAAAGCAACGCACATGTACATTTTCTCTGCTACTTTAAAAAATAATTGAATCATGGATAATGTTTCGGCTTAAAAGATAAGAGGGAGAGTACAGATTCTTTGGCTGTTTCCCTCTTAGTAGTCTATTACGATATGCATCCGGTACAGATAATGCATCATACGCAATTAAAATCCATGCCCCGAATGGGCGGAATCTGGCGCCAGGACGCTGATTATTCAGCCAAGCAGGTGCGATACACCCTACGCTAAAGTGATGCGGTAACTTCCAAATGTACCCATTTTCTCCTAATTACTGTATAGGACTTTATCAGTACTAATTAAACGTGTTCGGTATCACAATGGTGCAAGGTTAAACTCATCGAGGTTATAACTGCAGTCAATGTAAATAACGGCTCTTTATCACCGATTCGTAAATATTATTAACTTCATAACTACGTATATGTGCCACAAATTATAGTGGAAGTATAGTATATTAAAGAGCCTCCGTGGCTCAGACGGCAGCGCGTCGGCCTCTCACCGCTGGATACCGTGGTTCAAATCCTGGTGACTCCATGTGAGATTTGTGCTGGACAAAGCGGAGGTGGGACAGGTTTTTCTCCGGGTACACCGGTTTTCCCTGTCATCTTTCATTCCAGCAACACTCTCCATTATCATTTCATAGCATTTATCACTCATTAATAAATCACCTTGGGAGTGGGGACCCCATTGTAATAACAGCCTATATATGTTTCATTCATACATCCCTGACCCGGTCAATGACTGGAAAACAGGTTGTTGGTTTTCACTTTCATATACTATATTAACTGTAGAAACTGGTTTCTAGTTAGTGGTTTCTTGCCACTGGGGTATTTTCTTGCGATGTGTTTTTTAATTAATATTAAATAAACTCAATAAATTAATGTATGTCCAATCCTTGTCCCGTTTTTCTACGGGATCCGGGTAAGAAGTGAATCTTGGTAGCGAGGTTTTATGTCTGGATGCCCTTCCCGAAGCCAACCTCCTCAGGGATGTTAATAGGATGAAATTAATGACGTGATGTATGACAGTAGAAGTGGAGAGGGTGATATATATATATATTTTTTTTTTTTTGCTATTTGCTTTACGTCGCACCGACACAGATATGTCTTATGGCGACGGTGGGATAGGAAAGGCCTAGGAATGGGAAGGAATTGGCCGTGGCCTTAATTAAGGTATAGCCCCAGCATTTGCCTAGTGTGAAAATGGGAAACCACGGAAAACCATCTTCAGGGCTGCCGACAGTGGGGTTCGAACCCACTATCTTCCGATTACCGGATACTGGCCGCACTTATGCGACTGCAGCTATCGAGCTCGGTAGAGAGGGTGAACCCAGGTGCCGGCACATAGCCTACTCCTGTTGAACAGCACCTTAGATGCATTATACTGCAGGGTGTAAATTTACCATACAAACTACATACCTACACTACGGAGCGCTAAGGTCCATCTCCCTTTACACGTTAGCGTAGGAAAATGAACACAACGAAAATTATTCTGATGGACTGCATATGAATATGTGGGTGGGAGGCGAGACAAGCTTAGGGAATATAATGTGTAGGACTAGCATTGCGACATATGAGGTTTTAAAAGAAAGCTATCGATATATATTAATGTACATCCCAATATCATTTGAATTTATTAACTGTGAATTGAGAAATACGTTCGATTGGACGAAATATTTCACTCTATGAATAATAATCTATGTTTATTTTGCCTGTTTTGCCTTAATGCTTTGTTCGTATTACAAAAATGTTTACATCCTCAAAATAATAATAATAATAATAATAATAATAATAATAATAATAATAATAATAATAATAATAATAATAATAATAATCCGCCTCTGTGGTGTAGTGGTTAGCGTGATTAGCTGCCACCCCCGGGGGCCCGGGTTCGATTCCCGGCTCTGCCACGAAATTTGAAAAGTGGTACGAGGGCTGGAACGGGGTCCACTCAGCCTCGGGAGGTCAACTGAGTAGAGGTGGGTTCGATTCCCACCTCAGCCATCCTGGAAGTGGTTTTCCGTGGTTTCCCACTTCTCCTCCAGGCAAATGCCGGGATGGTACCTAACTTAAGGCCACGGCCGCTTCCTTCCCTCTTCCTTGCCTATCCGTTCCAATCTTCCCATCCCTCCACAAGGCCCCTGTTCAGTATAGCAGGTGAGGCCGCCTGGGCGAGGTACTGGTCATTCTCCACAGTTGTATCCCCCGACCAAGTGTCTGAAGCTCCAGGACACTGCCCTTGAGGCGGTAGAGGTGGGATCCCTCGCTAAGTCCGAGGGAAAAACCGAACCTGGAGGGTAAACAGATGAATAATAATAATAATAATAATAATAATAATAATAATAATAATAATAATAATAGTGTCAAGGAGTGGATTTTAAATGCATCATCAATGAACCGACCGAAAGCCTTTGAAATATGGATGTATGCAGAATGTCCACGAGCCCACGTATTGACCACTTCATCAACGAGGAGATACTCCACCGTGCTGAAAGATAATGTGAAGCATTTATTCTTGCAAAACGCAGATACACAGACTGTCCTATTTTCCGAAATGACAATTGTAGCGTGATGCAAATATTCAAATCATCATACAATGCTAGTTGCTTCACGTCGCACCAACACAGATAGGTCTTATGGTGACGATGGGATGGGAAAGCCCTAGGAGTTGGAAGGAAGCGGCCGTTTCCTTAATTAAGGTACATCCCAGCATTTGCCTGGTGTGAAAATGGGAAACCACGGAAAACCATCTTCAGGGCTGCCGACAGTGGGGCTCGACCCACGATCTCCCGGATGCAAGCTCACAGCCGCGCGCCTCTACGCGCACGGCCAACTTGCCCGGTCATCATAGAATGAGACGAGAATCAAGAATGGGGGTAGATAAGATGCATACCAGATTTATAAATTGACACAGGATTCCCTACGGTACCTTGTACAATAAGATGGTGCTCATTGAGGATCCAAAAATCCTTCACGTGTTATTATAGAGTTAATTGTGAAATGTTTCAATTATGACAGCCTGTGTTAATTATTCCTGTGCAAGAATTCTATCCAATCTCGTATGTTATGGTAGGAAAAGTAAACCATCATCACTATTTATTTATTCATTTTTCCACCGACCTAGCCTAATGCGCATCGCTTGGGTAAGTCAGCGGGAAAAGTTAAAGTTTATGAATAATCAACTGTTTTATCAATACGTGAAGTTAATCTGTTGGTAACATGAAATGGAAGCTGTGGCTACTAACCGTAAATATTTGAGTTATCAACTTACAATACTGCCTGCAGGTCTAATAATATAAGTCGAGTGAGGGATCCCATGAACCAATTAATTAATCTTCCTTGTTGTCAGAACATCCATTTATCTAGTGTGTTGAAAAGACTATATGCAGATTGATTGATGAATTCGTGCAACGCCATGTGTCAAGGCTTTTCGTATTACCATTGAGTAGCGTTAACAGGTTGCGATGGAGTGAGTGACAGAAGGATCGCTTTCCTCAAACCAAACCAGTTTAGAGCATTTTGGTTGCATTATGAATAAGAGAGTGGTGTCTTAAATATGCCACGATTTGTACCTAATGTTAGGAATGAGAACTACATTTATTTGACTATAATTTTATTATATATTTGCATTTTGTGTTATTGTATTTACATAATTTAACTGCTATTTTTGATGTTTTCTTTATTATTTCCTAACAAATTATATGTACCTATATTTTTTTTGCTATGGGCTTTACGTCGCACCGACACAGATAGGTCTTATGGCGACAATGGGATAGGAAAGGCCTAGGAGTTGGAAGGAAGCGGCCGTGGCCTTAATTAAGGTACAGCCCCAGCATTTGCTTGGTGTGAAAATGGGAAACAACGGAAAACCATTTTCAGGGCTGCCGATAGGGGATAACAATCTAGCTTATACAATGTTAGTAATTGTTGAAAATATGAACTTCTAGGAAAAATTAAAAGATGGATAGAGAGAGTTTGGAACAAACAATCTTGCTTGTGGATTGAAGAAGTTCTGAAAATTATCTATTTAAGGAAAGAGAGAATTTTGGAGCACTATACTTGGTGGAACGAGAGAGTTTTGAAAAAAATTACATCATTTTTGAAGCTAAATTACGCAGAGAAAGAACAAGTTTAGCCATGAAATAGGTAACAGATTTGTTAGAACAGCTAGTTGAGATACTCAACTGGTCCGTCTGCCCCTATTCACTCAGTTTTATGCAACACCCAGATTATAACCTGACCAAAAAAGTGATCTTGGCTACTCACGGCGATGTCTGGTCTTACTACGCTTTCTATAATTCGTTTATTCTTGTCTAGTGAATCAGCATTAACGATAAACTACCCAATTATTGTAAAGAATCGTGAAAATTCTGTATCACGGAAAGTTCATATACAGATAATATGATGGCTGAACGACTAGACGTAGTGTTGATATAACGCTGGTGACAGCCGAGCGTGCTTGAAGTTAGAAAAGAAATCGGTGCTCATTAGTCGGAGGTTCCAGTCCGGTATTTTTATCATTTTTATTTCGTGCTTAATGTTCGTGTGAGTAGCGTTCTAGAAGGCAAATCTAAATCATGAACAGTTCTCATGTTGCAGGTACTCTGTTATGTTCATTTATAAAAATTTTATTACCGATCTCGATTACTGCAGTCGCTCAAGTGCGGCCAGTGTCCAGTAATCGGGAGATAGTGGGTTCGAATCCCACTGTACGCAGCCCTGAAGATGGTTTTCCATGGTTTCCCATTTACACACCATACAAATGCTGGAGCTGTACCTTAATTAAGGCCACGGCCGCTTCCTTCCCATTCCTAGGCCTTTCCTATCCCATCATCGCCATAAGACCTATTTTGTCGGTGCGACGTAAAGCAACTTGCAAAAAAAAAAAAGAGTACGAATTGAAAATTAAAAAAGGCATGACACAATAAGAGTTCGAACCCTTACTGCTCCACGCAGCTTACTCAGGTACATCTAACATCCCTAATTCCGCACAGCTACCTCCTGCTTGAGCGCTCACATCTTAAAACTCTGTATTCACGAGGAGAGCGAAAGTTCACGCTTCGTAAAGTTACTGATGTTTTACAGCCTTTTGGTCCAGTTTTATGACTTTCTTGAATGCTGTAACGGTAGTAATTGCATGGCGTAAGCTATCGCATTTGCTGTACAGCAATTTGCGTGTCATAGATTATAAAATACAGCGAAAAACGCGTTTCGATGTGATGAGAGTACATAAAATGGTGGTGAATTGACATACCTGTAATTATTGGTATTAACCTATCACGTTTTCTATGATACCGTGATCACCATTTTCTATCAAAAGAAAACGGTGCATTGAGCCTATCAGGTGCGCACTTCTCTACCGACAGCTGAAGGAGTGGCTATGGCTTGTACAGTACAGTAACATTTCGTAAAATTTTCTGGAGTATTGGACTCCTCACTACACAGAATGGTGGAGTGTTTTTGAGATGAGTCTCACTTACTGCCTCTTGTACCGTTTTTGCATTGTGCGAACTAACTACACATAAAATTGCTGTAAGATGTTGTGCAAGATAGGACTAAGACGCATTCAATTTCTAGCTGGTTGAATATGTTTGCGAAAAATAGAGGCAGCTCTACCACCCGGTAGTAGCCTTATATCAGTCACATTAATGTAACAGAAGACAATCTGGCCTTATATTGCCAAATAAATTAAATATAAATGAATCAATCAATCAATCAATCAATCAATCAATCAATCAATCAATCAATCAATCAATCAATCAATCAATCAATCAATCAATCAATCAATCAATCAATCAATCAATCAATCAATCAATCAATCAATCAATCAATCGGTCAATCAATCAATCAATCAACCAATCAATCGATCAATCAACCAATCAATCAATCAGTAAATCAAGAACGTCTACTTCAAGAACTCTCTGAATCCGTAAAAATGATTAATATTACATTTTATATTCTTAAATGGTATCGACGGGCTCGCCAAACAGGCTGGCGTGGAGTTACTTCCGAAATCTCTTAGTTGGCTCTGAAGCATTTTCGAGTAAATAATAGAATTGGTTCCTAAGTTGTTGAATGATTAGCCCAGGAGTTGGCTCTCCGATAAATATAATTTTCCTTTGACTTTGTAACATCGAAAAGACATGACTTTTTGAAATGCTGGTGATTTTTAACACGCATAAGACTTTCTTCTGCTACGAGGATTGGGGTAAAATTCATGGCAACTACTTACTTTCTTGTAGATATGTGAACGGTTCACAAACGTATATGTGTCTTGTGGAAGTTCAGCAGGCATAGTGTGTATGCAGAACAACAGATGGCTCTGTGATAGCTGGTAGTAGCGCAGCGAGGGCTGTGAAATCAGTCAGTTGGTGAGTGTCGTGCGATGGAAGTAACCCGTGTTGAGCAGAGCGCTTACATCAAAATAGCCGTTCTCCGAGGAAGAAATGCGATGGAATATCACAGTGAATTAGTGGAAGCCCTTGGGAAAATAATGTCCTACCATACTGTACAGTAGCACGGTTGGTAGAAAAGTTTCAGCAGGGACGTGTGTCAACCAGTGATGAGCAACGTTCAGGAAGACCTGTCAGTGTGCGGACCGACGTGGCGCGTGCCGTCATCGACCAGCTCCTGGATGAAGACAGACGATGGACGCCACTAGAGTTAGAGAGGGCAAGTGGTATCGTGAAACGCTCCGTCCACAGGATATTGCGTAATGAGCTGCAACTTCGCAAAATCGCATCGCGGTGGGTACCGCATGCACTGGCGGAAGTGCAAAGGCGGGTGCGCTATGCAATATGCTCCAACCACCTTGCACGCTGGCAACAGGACGGCGATCAATTCTTGTCACGAATAATCGCCATCGATTAATTTTGGGCCAGGGCATACAAACCAGAACTGAAACGTCAGTCCGCGGAGTGGCGACATGCTTGATCACCAAGGATGCAGAAGGTCCGTCAAAATCCTTCCCCAATCAAATTAATGGTGATCGTCGCGTATGACGTTGGGGGTGTCATTGTTTACCACTTTATTCCACATGGCAGAACAGTGACCGCACAGTACTACAGGGACTTTCTGGTGCGACAGTTACGACGTGGCATTCACTATCAGCACCTCTTTTGATTTTTTGGACACCCTGAAGTCTATATTTTAATTCTCCTAGGATCCCAGGAAACGTCCGGATCTTTTGGACAGTGCAATAATCCTGCACGACAATGCAAAACCACATAAAGCAGAGTGTGTAGGGCAACTACTGCGACGTTGGGGATGGGAATAATTGGAGCATACACCGTACTCTCCCGATATTTCGCCCTGTGACGCTGATCTCATTCGAAAGATTAAGGAACCACTACGTGGTAGGCGGTTTGCAACACGAGAAAACATTGCTAATGCTGTGCGCGAACAGGTGACCCGATTCACATATGGTGCGGCAAATGCCAAGGCAGATGGTATTCGGCGCCTCCCACATCGTTGGCGGCGTGAGGTGTCAGTAGCAAGGGACTACATTGAGGATCTTTAGGCCCACGTTTGTTATGTCAACTTTATGTATACTGTGTTGTCATTCTTTTGCCCCGAGAAGGCCATATTACCCTGTATTCTACCGTAATAAATTATTGTGTTACGATATTTCAGTGCTATTCATTGTCCACACATGTAGTTAACACCTTGTCCTTTCGTCTGTATACGTCACATTTTCAAACCGGACTGGTATCTTCAAGAAAAAAATAGTTGCCATGACTTTTGCCCCAACCCTCGTATCGTAGTTGGTCTGAAGACTTTCTACATCCAAACACAAATTTTTCATTACTTTGCAATTATCGAGCCTTGATTTTCATGATTATGAGTATAATAAATGTGCGTTCACCCAGCTACAAAACTAAAAAGACTTGGAAAATATTGTTAATCATTATCAAATTTTATTCCCGAGTTTTCCCAGGTAAAGTAACTAAATTAAACATTAAAATGAACGAAATTCTAAAGTTATACAGGGTTATTCCAAATGTTTGTCGGGGTTTCGTAAATTTTTGTTTGAAAACGTGGGAAACGCACAATTTTTATTGTTGCAGTAACGGTTAGACAAACTCTCAAAGTTTTGTTTTGCATCAACTGTAGTACATACGTTACCACCAGATGGCAGTAATAGCAGTGTTTAACAAAATGGCGGTTAGCGATAAGGAGAAAGCTCTTTGTACTCTTGAATTTCATCAACATCGATCCGTTAGAAGAGTCCAGCGCCATTTTCGGACAAAATACGGGAAGGAGCATCCTTCCGACAACTCTTTTCCCAGATGGTGTGCACAATTTGCGGATACAGGTTGTTTGTGCAAAGGGAAAAGCAGTGGACGTCCCGCTGTGTCAGAAGCGGATGTGAATCCGATTAGGGGCATTTATCTCCGCAGTCCTAAGAAGCAGGGAACTGCAAGTTCCTCAAACCACAGTATAGCCTGTATTACGAAGGCGCCTAAATGTAAAGCCATATCGCCTACAATTGTATCAAGCTCTAACAGCTAATGACAAAACCCTACGTTTCAACTTTAGCATGGCACTGCAGGTACGGATTGAAGAAGATGATGGTTTTCTTTTTTTTTTTTTTTTTTTTTTGCTAGTTGCTTTACGTCGCACCGACACAGATAGGTCTTATGGCGACGATGGGACAGGAAAGGGCTAGGAGTGGGAAGGAAGCGGCCGTGGCCTTAATTAAGGTACAGCCCCAGCATTTGCCTGGTGTGAAAATGGGAAACCACGGAAAACCATTTTCAGGGCTGCCGACAGTGGGATTCGAACCTACTATCCTACTATCCCGAATACTGGATACTGGCCGCACTTAAGCGACAGAGTAGTTTTCAGTGACGAAGCTACTTTTCATGTTCACACTTGGGGTGCAACGAATCCCCATTTTTATGTGGAACATGTGCGGGACTCTCCTAAGGTGAATGTGTTCTGTGCCGTTTCAAACACGAAGGCCTATGGCCCGTTCTTCTTCAATGAACAGACAGTAACAGGGCTGACTTACCTGGACATGCTCACAGAATGGCTGTTTACGTACTGCAACAGGATGGTGCACCACCTCATTTCCACAGGGAGGTTAGAGCATTTTAAAACCTAGAACTTCCACAACGATGGATGGGACACGGAGCGGAATGTGTTCCGATGCTCTTACCCTTTCCACAACGTTCACCAGATCTTACACCATGCGATTTCTTCCTGTGGGGATATGTTAAAGACCAAGTATTTGTTCCTCCTCTACCGGTGGATATTCAGGAAGTGACGCAGCGCATCCAAGCCGCCTTCGAAAGCATCACTGCTGCCATATTGACTCGTGTGTGGGAAGTGATGGACTATCGAGTAGATGTGTGTAGAGTGACACAAGGCGCACATATCGAGCATTTGTAATGTATGTCAAAATAACTTTATGAGTTACAGTACACAATGAAACAAGATTCATATTCCTACGTCAGTTGTACTGCGAGTTATGAATTATTGTAACCCCGACAATCATTTAGAATAACCCTGTATATATTGGTTGATTTAATTTGCCCTGCTTCCTCCGGAAAATAAATTGAATTCTCATTTGGATGCAAAGAAAAAGCAACTAAATATTGTATAGTTTTTTTTAAAAATTTGGTTTAAGGAATGTCAGTATAATTTTATTTTAGTTCTACATTGCTGATCCTTCACTATACAGCATTTCCAGTCCTTTAGGATTTAAAATAATTAATTTGGGGCCATATTGTAGAGTAATTTATAACTGACTGAAGTAGAGCCCGGTGAAATGGAGATACAAAATTCCTCTGCGTTTGACATTTGAAGTCGTTAGAAATGGTTCAAAACTTCCTCAGCTTATTTGGAATTTTCAATTTCCTGCTGCAATTATATGTATACTTCTTATTTCTTTCCTAAGTCCATCAACATCTCTATAAACTCAAGTATAATACGGGATTTTTTCACTTACTTTCAATTTCGTAACTTGAATAATAAAAGGCAGCAACCGGTCTATAATGTTGTATCCCAAACGACATGGTTGTCACGCATGTCCGTTGAATTCATTTCTAGCTGCACATTGGTGAGGCCTTTACTGGCTGACTAACTTTTCCACTGAACATTTTCTGCAATTTTGGTTAACACCAAATTTCGGAAAATTTATGATTTAAACAAAGTTGATTTGAATAAATGTAGTTGATAGAAATTAGTAACAGTTTGGAAATTACCTGAAAATTTTAAAGTTTTGAATAAAGGCCATATTTAATACTTATTTTAGATTAGTTGATAGTTATTAATAATAAATTTTGGTCAGTTATAGTAATTATATATATAATATTAATTACATATAGAAAAGGTACATTAATTAATAATAACTTATTGATATACAGCACAAACCCCCGTTAATGTTAACAACGTATATACGTGAGAGAGAAAACAGGGGATCATATAGATATTTCTAGCATTGTAGGGGGTATAAATCTACATGCCGGCACCGTGGTGTAGGGGTAGCGTGCCTGCCTCTTACACGGAGGACCCGGGTTCGATTCCCGGCCAGGCCAGGGATTTTTGCCTGGACCTGAGGGCTGGTTCGAGGTCCACTCAGCCTACGTGATTAGAATTGAGGATCTATCTGACGGTGAGAAAGCGGCCACACGACACCTCGCAATATGCAGGTCTTCGGGCTGAGCAGCGGTCGCTTGACAGGCCAAGGCCCTTCAAGGGCTGTAGTGCCATAAATACAGATTTATATATTAATAAATGTTTATATAATATATACTTGAGATATAGGGATTAGTATATAATAACCTATATTCATTATCTATTTAGTTAATAAAAATACATTTAAGAATTTATTATTGTATATACATTTATAGTAAATACTCCTATTTAAGTATATATTTCAAGAATTATACATGAAATATTCTATGATTATTATAATTAAATATTTATTACGCAGTCTTTGAAACATTCTCGTTTTCTCAAAATCGCTATGAATGAAAGACGAAAGAGGGATTTATATATATACAGGTACATATATGATTCATTAGGTATGATGTCCAGATCCATGGATAACTGGTTAGTTCGTTTCTCGGCCGAGTTCGTAATAATAACGTTCGTTGGTTAATTCATCTAGATCGGAGGTTGGGTGTGTGTACTTACCCTGTTCAACAATAGAATCCATCCTAGTTATTTGCACTTGACAGATAACTCTCAATGTTTCGCACGCAGAGAGGAGCACTGCTCTCACAGTGTTTATTGTTTAAATGAGAAAAAAATCCACTCTCACAAATTCTCAAGTTACCTATGGGAGTGATTTTTTAAACCGGGTGGTTTCCAAAATGATTGCTTTCTAAATGTTAAGAAACTCTGGGAGATGTATGTTATATACTATGTCTGAAGAAATCACAGGAAGTAGTTTTAGTGGAACTTGTACAATGCGTTGTAATTAGTTTGGGGTATACATAGTCAAAGTTTAATCCTTTACCCTTATTTTTCGTTGTCAACTGGCCATTGCCTTCTTTAAAAGTACAATTTACGTTCTAACCTGTGAGCGCAGGTCACGTTTCCACGTTGTGGTCGGTAACTAGAATTGACCATCACCTCATCATGTGGCTCTGTGCAACTGGCTTCGCTGTTTGTTTAGGTGGTCAAACTGTTTATAATTAGAATGTCCTGACCACACTAACATGAGTTTTGCTCGTTCGTATCTCGCATTTCTAGGTCATGTAATTATCTTGCCCTTTCACTCGGCGTCGCCCTAATGGGTGACCGCGTTGCTCTGAGTAAACCAGGATAGTTACATTTTATTTACCACTAGGGATGAAGAGCAAAGTTAATATAAGGTAATCAACAGGAGTGTAGAGCAAATGGATCTCACTGAATGTTGTACAAAAATGCCAAGCAGTTTCATTTTCCTTGTGAACTCCTCCACGAATTTATTTTTCTACTTCGTCTTCGTGTTGAGTACCCTATTAATCTCTGCCTACTTGACTGTATTTATTTATTTATTTATTTATTTATTTATTTATTTATTTATTTATTTATTTATTTATTTATTTATTTATTTATTTATTTATTTTCACACCATTTTAACTGAAATTGACCTGGGTACCAAATCAATATTTACGCTGTGAGTGGTAGCAGAGTTGTAGCATAAGTTACGTTTTACACGAGAAGTGCCTCTGCCCCAACATAATATAAAACCATTAACGTAAAGTGACAAAATACAGCTAACACAAACATATATTCATTCTAAAAATGAAGAATATTTACATTATTGCATGTGAGATGGCTTGGATCAAGGCTGAAGGAGGAAGGATGAAGAAACATCTATGAAGTGTGAGAAGTTGAGACCGAACGCTGGAATGGCTCACCAATATTCACTTTGCTTTGAGATGAGCTTTAAATTTGGTTTGGAAATCCCCTAGTTTGGTACAAGTTTTAATCTTACCAGGAAGGGAATTCCAGGCTTGAGCAATTTTTTGGGTAGTGTTTGGCCTGAAATACCGAATTACGGGCTTGATTAGGGTACAGAGGTATTGTAAATTTTGTACGGGATCAGTATTGCAGTTGTCGGAAAAATACGTTTTGAGGAAAACAGGAGTTGATGAATTTTATGACCTCTTTTCTTAATGTTTTCCGTTGAAAATGGGTGCCATATACGGGCTTCGTGTGTAATTATGGGCCGGACGAAAGCAATATATGCTGCTTTCTTGGCTGAAGGCCTGCACCCTTTCACGTTACGGAAATCAAACCCCGACAATCTTAAGGTTTTATACCTGACGTATTCGGTGTCCATATTCCAATTCAGATCACTAGTAATAGTGAGTCCTCGAAGTGTGATACTGCTTGAGTGGGGAATCAATGTACCTTTATAGAACAACTAGTAAGGTCTGTGATTTTTAATAGGCTTACGTGTTATAAATATGTGTTTGCTTTTAGAAGAGTTTATAAACACTTAGTTGTTTGATAACCACTGAAATTCCGCCCAATATCCTTCCTCTATTGGATCTCCTTGATCCATATTGACTCCATACGATACACCCTTCTATCTTTAAGTTTTTCTTATAATCATCCCAAGTTTCTACAAGCCCAAGGATGTCCATTTCTTCCAGTAGCTCTTTAAAGTCTTCGTTACCTATTTTGCTCCATACTCCTTCAATGTTAACACATGATACCTTTAACTCTAGTTATGTTTTACTTCTATGTTCTAAACTTCCTGACTTACTTCTAGTTATTCTAGATCTTTCCACTTCCATTATACTTCCCCCCGGAGAGCAAATAACGTCCTTCTCAGATAGTTCTTCTGTGAGTTTTAATCTACTACCTGAACCCATCCCCTTCTTCTGAAAAAAGTCTTTTAGACTCACTGACCTACGCCTGGAAGTATCCTCAGCTCCTCCACGCGGCGCCGCTGTTGACATGAGGCTCGCCTCATCGTTCCTCCCACTGTTATTTAACTCCGCTGGAAGATCTGACGTAGGCTGTTGAATCACCTGCCCGGGGTTATCAACCCGAGCATCGCACGTATACTCTGGAATCTCTTGTGTCATCACTCCTTCACCATGCACTTCCGCTGATGACCCAAACTGCTTACTTCGTTCCTTAAACATATCACCCAGATCACTGACCGTCCACGTTCTCGCCCAGGTATCTCCCATCACATGCAAGCGGTTTCCTCTTATAAATGCCCGTAGATTCGATTTTCTTGCTTGTCGTAAATGGAATTGTAGAACTCTTTGCTCTTGGAGGCTGTTTCTGTCCATATCCCTTTTTATCCAAATTCTGCTGCCCTTCAAGTTCCTCGCACTATTCAAAATTCGGCTTGCCATTAATGATGAAACAAACTTAATTCTAACGGGTCTTCTTCCTCTATTCTTTCCCATCCTATACACATCATCTATCTCCCTTTCGGTACACTCAATGCCTAATTTCTCTCTCATTAGCATAAGGACTGAGCTCATCAATTCCATCTTAGATTCTCCTTCCGTTTCATCCAGTCCGTAAATAATAATATTTCTTCTCTTCTCCTCCTCCGTTCTTCTGCTATCTCGCCATTGAAGTACCTGCACTTGTTCTTCTAGCTCCTGTATCCTCTGATTTATTATAGCTCTTTCTTCCTTGTCTTCTCTTATCTTCGCCTTTATTTCTGTTAGATCTTTGGTTATGCTTTCCTTCATATCATTGATTTGTTGGAACTGTGCTTCGAACATTTCTTTGGTCTGGTCAGCCTGAGAAGCATCGCGGACAACTTCCTTGATTTTCTCAATGTCCTCCCATGTCAATGGGCCTGGGTTCATCTCGACGCCTCCGATGACTAATAGAGTAGCCACTATAGCTGCCGCCATCAACAGTTCTGTCAGTCCTATTTCTTTATTAAATCCTGATTTACAGTCCGTCTTGATCCACTTGACCCGGTTGTGCCATCGCCCTATCACACTCCTATACTGCTGCACTGTTACACCCATATTGCTTTTCCTGCACTTCCGCACCGTTACCACGCACGTCTGCTCACTAGCTCAGCTCAGCAAAGACTGCATTTAATTGTTGCGACACAGTAGTTCAGTATTTTCAGGTCTTCTAGAAGAGCACTACCGGGCTGAGTGGCTCACACGGTTGAGGCACTGGCCTTCTGACCCCAACTTGGCAGGTTCGATCCTGGCTCAGTCCGGTGGTATTTGAAGGTGCGCGAATACGTCAGCCTCGTGTCGATAGATTTACTGGCACGTAAAATAACTCCTGCGGGACTAAATTAAGGTACGTCGCCGTCTCCCGAAACCGTAAACGTAGTTAGTGGAACGTAAAGCAAATATTGTCGTTGTCAGAAAAATATGTTTTGAGGAAAACCGGAGTTAATGAATTTTATGACCTCTTTTGTTTAGGCTCTCGAGTTTCTTAATGTTTTCTTTTGAAAATGGGTGCCATGAAGTGGCCCCGTATGTAATTATAGGCCGGACGAAAGCAATATATGCTGCTTTCTTGGCAGGAACAATGTCGGTCCTGTGGCACAGTCTGGCTTCATGTTTCGAAGTAGCAACTCGATTTCGTAAGAAGTCACTTGTACTTCTTTCGGTGGGAGGGGTTATTTGGCATACATCAAGGGCCGGAAGGGAAGAGTATTTGTGAATTATTTTAATGTTGTCCGTGAAAGAGATATTTAATGCCTTCTCTATGTCTCACTGTGGTGGAATTTTATTTCAGTTATATTTTGATTTTGTTTAAATTGTGTCTTCTAGTATTAATTGCGGTAGTATTACTTATGACTTTAATGTATACTAATTGGTTTAGTGTAAGAGACGGCCCAATGACCTTAACTACGCCAATAAAGACATTTATCTATCTATCTATGATGGATTTACCTGGGATATATTTACCCTTGTGTTGGGAGTCCGACTTCTTGGCTGAATGGTTGGCGTTGAGGCCTTCTGTTCAGAGAGTCGCGAATTCGATTCTCGGCCGGGGCCAGGATTTTAATCGCGTCTGATTAATTCTTCAGGCTCAGGGACTGGATATTTACGTTTGTACCAACACTTTTCTCTTCATATTCATACAATATACTAAACTACCAAATATCACACAAACACGCAATAGTGATTACATCCATCCATATAGGGTTGGCGTCATGAAGGGCATCCGGCCGTAAAGCAGGGTCAAATCCACATTTGCGACACAGTTAGTGACCACACAAATGTGGGAAAAGCGGTAGAAAAATAAGAAGCAGAATGTGGAAGCTACTGAGTGCAATATTGCCACATTTGCTGTGAATATATTTCCTGAGCGATTTGGTGTAATTACGGTGGCCAAGATTCCAAAAGTATTTGTTGTAGCCTGAGCGAAACATGATCTTCACTTCGTTTCTCTTCGACCATAATTTCTCCTATTTTCTTCACTGGGTTAATTTTCCCTGCTACCTGATTTCCCGTATCATGTCTCGAGTACCTAATCCATGGAGATGATTTCTTTTTGGAGGTACTTACATTGCCAGAAAGTGTCCGTCCACTGCGTCATAGCTGTATCGATTTCCGTATTTTCCCGGAAATGTTGTGGCAATCTGGCGGATATAGGTTTTGAAAATGTCAGCCAATCAGCTCTTGAGTCATTCAGCAGAAGTTTCTTTAGAGTTCGTAGTTTCTGAATGTCTATATTTATTTTAGCCTTTACAACTCGGTACTCAATTGAGGAAGGACTTCTACGCTATTAAATATGGAAGGATCATTACAGAGTAGGAGGTCTAGGAGAGAGAAGCATGTCTCTGCAACATGGGTATATTCATGAACGAAGTGGATAAGGAAGAGGTTGAAGAATGAGGTGAGGAATCTGTTGGCTAGTGGATTTAAGGATATTCCTTGTAGTTCCATGAAATTTCAAAATTAAAATCACCACCGACGTTTATGGCATTGTATAGGTGTAGGAAGTTCTGTCATCTAATTAGTAACTCCAGCAATTTTTCACTGAGAGTCGCTCTGGAAATATATTCACAGAAAACGTGCCAATACTATATCCAATAACTTCTAGCATAAGGGGTCAAATATCCAAGGTAACTCAAACATATATTATTATTATTATTATTATTATTATTATTATTATTATTATTATTATTATTATTATTATTATTATTATTATTATTATTGTATGTTTATTTTGTGCATTTCTTGGTGAGAGAATGCCTGGGATGACATATACTCAAATTACGCGATTTCTGAGAGGTGATCAAGCATTCAAAATATATTCTCAGTTTCTGTTGAGTACAACGCGAACAAAGTGAATTCCCTCCTTTGAAAGCGGTAAATAAATGTGAATTAATATTAATCGCTGTATATTTAGTACCAACTTCAGTCCGTATGAGTAAATCTGTCGCGGTATCTATTGTGTGACTACATGTATGAAATGTAATTGCGATCCATCCACTCCGTAACTTATAAAAAAATTCTATCTACCAATCAATTTATATTCTTCCGTTTGTTACTTACAATGCGTAATAATTGTTGTTTCTGACTGGCTTGTTCTTTTGATGTCACGCTTAACTGTTAGCAATGTGAAATATTTGGATTAAAATATCCTCCGATTCAAAGACCAGTGTGAATATGGGTGAGTTTATTCAGAGTACAGAGGTACAGGTAATTCGTGAGCGGTAAGCAATGTATGACGGTTTATATTCGACACCAGTACTCGCAAATAAACTGAAAAGTTTTGCGTTGATGAATCATTGTGATTATTTTCTCAGTCGCATAGTTCATGTCGAAATTTCGGGATTTCTTATATAATTTACTATTCGATGGATTTCAACATCATTTGCTATTGTATACAGTCCTCTGCTTTCCGGACCGTCACTCGAACAAGTGCATAAGTTGCATCTTTGATCTGATCTGCACACCTTCTGGGAGCTCTTCTACGCGGCCTGATCCCATTTATTTTTCTTAGGACAAGTAATTTTGCCCCGCAGGAGTTCTCTAATTGCCAGTAAATCTACCGACATAAGGCTGACGTATTTGAACTCCTTCTAATATATCCGTACTGAGCCATGATCCAAATAGTTTTTCAAGGCTATTTTCTAATAATAATGTCATTTTGCTTTACGTCTCACTAACTACTTTTACGGTTTATCTGAGAAGCCGAGGTGCCGGAATTTAGTCCCGCAGGAGTTCTTTTACGTGCCAGTAAATCTACCGACACGAGGCTGATATATATACGAGCACCTTCAAATACCACCCACTAAGCCAGGATCGAACCTGCCAAGTTGGGGGCAGAAGGCCAGCGCTTCAACCGTCTGAGCCACTCAGCCTGGCTGGGCTATTTTTTTTAAAAAAAAGGAACTTTGTTGAAGAAGTAAAATCGATTCGCTATACATCTTTCTCATCTCTTTGATTATATTTCGACATGTAAAATTTATGACATAGGGCTGCTAAGAGACATACTCTTTTGTTCACATTAGAATGTCAAAGTCAGTCAATCAGTGACTACTGTTCTGCATTCAGGGGATTCGCCCAGGTGACAGACTCCTTATCTGCTGTTTTTCTTCTAGCCTTTCATTAAATGATTGCAAAGAAATTGTAAATCTATTGAACATCTCCCTTGGTAAGTTATTCCAATTACCAACGCCCCTACCTCTAACAGAATATTTTCCCAAATTTGTCTTCTTGAATTCCAACTTAATCTTCATACTGTTATCTTTCCTACTTTTAAAGTCACCACTCAAGCGTATACCTCTAGTAATGTCATTCCACGCCATTTCCCCACTGTCAGCTCGGAACGTGCCACTTAGTCGAGCAGATCGTTACTTTTCTCCCAAATTTTCCCAGCCCAAACCTTTCAACATTTTTGGGACGCTACTCTTTTTTTTTTCCCGAAATCACACACAACAAATCGAGCGTAATAGGCAATACGTTTATTACGTTCCTTATACATGAATGCTTTGGACTTACGAATTATGTTATATATGGGACTGTTCGTAACTTATTTACTATGTTTCGTAACCAAGAACGAATTGAAAATAGAATTGGTGTAAAAAAAAAAAAAAAAATCAAATTATGTGGTTATATTATTTCGACACTAAGCTCTTGTAAACTGAGCGACGTAGCTCAATGGCAGGAGATTGTTAGCAAGCATAGGCTAATGCATTTAACAGTCTTGTGTATCCATGAATTGCCCTGCGTTAGGCCGTATCGCGGTTACATGCGTCTCAGACTCATAAACTAAACATATGGGCTGTCAGAAACAGGCTCTGAAGTAACGTCATATGTTAATGGGATGTTAAGCAAAGGGAAACGGGCATATTTCAAATCGACAGTTTCTAGAAATACATTTTGAAATGGACACTGCTTTCTAATCATCGCGAATAATGGTAAATGCACGGTTCATATACGGTATATTCGAGTGTTATTGAATAAGAAGTAATATTAATACTACTGGACCTAATGACGATGTTTACGTGAAATATGTATTTTCAAGTGTTAAATACGCGGAAATCATTTCCTTGGATGAATGGTCAGCGTTAAGGCCTTCGGTTTAGAGGGTCAAGTGTTCGATTCTCAGCCTTGTCGGAGATTTGAATCGTCTCTGATTAATTGTGGTGGCTCGGGGACTGGGGGTTTGTGATTGTCCCAACATTTTCCTCTTCTTATTCAAACAACACACTACATTACCAACCACCAAAACAACACGTGATAATAAGTACATCTCTTCATAGAATGTTGACGTCAGGAAGGGCATCCTGACATAAAACAGGGCCAAATCCATATGTTAGACAAAATGAGAAACCACGGAAAACTATCTTCAAGGCTGCCGACAGTGGGATTCGAACCCATAAAAATAAATAGTATGGCTTATGCTGTATTACTGTTCACTATGGTATCATGTAACAAAGCAGATTTCAGTGTACGATATCTCGGAGTCTTTTTATTACTAAAATTCCTACTACGCCCATCTACATCTTCTAATTGTCCATCAGTGTTTTTGATTCATAAAAGAGGTCATGTTGGGACAGCGAATGATTTCCTGGAGAAATTGCGATTGTTCATAAGCACTCTATTTTATGTTAGTGAGTTTGGGATCAATTATTATCACCATGGATAATACTGTGTAATAAACAGTTTTAGTAGCTAATGAATTACGAATTTATTATTAAGGATGACAATAAAAATTATAATTGTGGCCTCAGTTGCCTTCAGACAATTTGATTTGCCGCCATTGGGCTGCCCAGGTGTTAAATTCGATATTCTTCTTTATTCTATCAGATAACAGAGAAACAGTTTTAATTAAATATATTGAATGTGCCACATGAAATCACTTACAAGCCGACATCGTGTGATATCTGGTACAAGAAGCATTTTTGTACAGTCTTCAAAAATCCAACTGCATCGTGTTTCGAGCTGTGAACTCTTCCACTGATGCATAAAGGGAGCATATTAATCATTTTTAAAATTTATTTTACGCCACATTGGAGCACTAAAATCGATCTATATACAGTCAAGTCTTATGAATATTGGTTACAAATTTGGTTGGTGTTTGTTCCCAGAAATGTTTCATTCTCTCTGACCTAGCTGCCCGTTCTTCGTCAGTTATGTTGTACTGTTTGCGTGTATAGGTCTTCAGTTTGAGCCTGTCGTGGTTATTTCTCAGGATCATCTTCTCTTCTCTGTTTCCAATTTGTTGAATTGTCAAGCCTAATTTATTTAAATCTTCTTTGACGTCTTTGAAAAAACGGAGGAACGTACCTGGACTTCCTGCGGAATTCTCTGCCTGGATTCCTTGAGAATGTGCCTTTGGCAATAAAACAGGTTATGTGGTTTCTGCATGGTGGAGCATCACCCCACATCCGCATTACAGTTCGCCAACACCTCAACAACATCTTCCCCAGGCGCTGGATAGGATACGAAGGCCCTGTTTCATAGCCTCCTAGATCACCGGACTTAAACCCCCTGGATTTTTACCTCTGGGGACATCTGAAAAGCGTTGTGTATGCTGCACCAGTTCCTGATGTGAAGACCCTTCAACAGCGCGTTCACGACACCTGTGACGCTATTCGGCGAGAGGCCGGAGCGTGCGAAAGAGTGAGGCAATCCATGGTACGACGTCTGAACGCGTGCATTGCAGCCCATGGAGGCCACTTTGAACAATTGTTGTGACGTGGAAGCGATTCAGCTATGTACTGTGTTCCGGGACTACTTGTTGTCGTTGCACGCACACCGTCCATTTCCGGTCACATGCTCGTAGCGCAGTTTTTCCTCCATTTCCAGTCAGGAATCAGTCCCTGCAGTTTGTTGGTTTGATTAAAGTTTACCATGTATACTCAGTCTTCTGGTATATAACGTCATTAGGTAGTACTCGCCATTGTCCATCTACTTGGCGTTTATTCTTTAGAATTGTTCTAATGATTCGCCTGTCTATTTTCTGTAATTTATCTGTAATTGATTTCGTATTTAAATTGAATAAAGTTTCACTAGCATAGGTTGCTTCAGACTTAATAACGGAGTTCTAGTGCTTAAATTTAGCATTTATCGAGAGAGATTTCTTCTTGTAGCTTGGCCAAGTAATGTGTCGTGATATTAATCATTAATTATATTAATATTAATAATAATAATGTAGATAATTTTGCCATGCTTTCCAAATACCTGAAAAATGTTGCAATACAAGTCAATTTCTTGGAACAAATAGCGAACAGAACAGGATTAAGTACTTTTGTAGAAAAATCCAAATTGATGACAAATATAAAAAGTGCTCCAGAATTTCTAATAACGGAAATTGGTTGCATAAAAAACTTCAGATATTTGGGGAAATAGGCCTAAATTCAAGAAACTGGTTTGGAAAGTCCGCTGCAGATGAAAGGATACACAAGACGGAAACATCACACGGTATAACTAGGGATGTCTATCTAACAACCTCAAAATACAACACTGCAACACAGTAGTCAAACCGGAATGCCTATACGACAGTGAATGTCTGGTACTGAATTAAAGCTGAATAAATTAGATGTACTGCAAAGATAATTATACGGAAAGTAATGGTTCGCTAAGAACTGCAGAAATCAGAAAATCAAGAGGTAGTAATGAAATATATCGGTAATAGAAATCAAAACAGAAATAATGCAGAAGTGGTATTTGATATTTTTCTGACATTTATACAGGAAGGGTGACAACAGCTTAATCAAACAGACCTTCAAATACCTTTCAAACAAGGAGTCAACAACAACCTGGATTCATGAATTCAAGAAAGGATTGGAAAGAAACGATATAAGAGAGAAAGTAGCAAGAGGGAGAGATATTTTTAGAAATAAAGTGTTAAAAATGGAAGGATTCAAAAGTAGTGAGGCAAAGAAGAAAGGCTCAAAATGGTCCGAGGAGGGGAGAAAGAAACAAGGTGAGCAGATGAAGGAGGAAGAATAAGGAGCAGGAAAGGATGGAACAATAAATTATCGCGTGGTCCCTGGAAGACCCTAACGAGGAAAGAATAATAATAATAATAATAATAATAATAATAATAATAATAATAATAATAATAATAATAATAATAATAATTTGCTATTAAAGGAACTTAATAGCCCGTCTGTGTTATCCTCAGTTCGAGATAAGGCACTTCTGAATATACAGTAGTTCTTGAGGCCACATGGTTTAAAATACTGGATTTCCTGCAGATCTGGCGCTCATTTTGAATACCGATTTTATCCGAAACGTGATCGGTTGCTTTACATTCCGTCCATCATCGTTTTCTGCAATGTTACAGACTGTACACCACTTTTCTTGCCCATATGTGTGATTTTCTGGATTTTCGTGGGAGGACAACCATGTTGTGGCCACTCGTTTCAAGAATGTTAAATCTATTTCCAATCGCAGAATTAAGAAACATATTACAAATGATTCAACTGCCCGTACTGACGAGTGGATAATTGAGCCTACGTCTGAAATGATTGCAAAGCTCACCTTACATACAACTGACCACTCTGTTCTAATAACACATTTTGGTTAATGATTCAGTAGTAACGTTGAAATGAAATGGCGTATGGCTTTTAGTGCCGGGAGTGTCCGAGGACAAGTTCGGCTCGCCAGATGCAGATTTTTTTAAATTGACTCGGGTAGGTGACCTGCGCGTCATGATGAGGATTAAGTGACGATGAAGACGACACATACACTCAGCCCCCGTGTCAGCGGAATTAACCAATTATGGTTAAAATTCCCGACCCTGCCCGGAATCGAACCCGGGATCCCTGTGGCCAAAGGCCGGCACGCTAACAATTTAGCCATGGAGCCGGACAGTGGTGAAGTTAAATGTTAAGGACAATGAAAGGATTTTCTAAAAAACAGCCATTTGAAGGATGCCAAAATGGGACTCCTTAATTTTCTTATCCGATAACTCAAAACTCACTGGTGTTGCGTTGTCTGCGCGTAGTATATTACTTAATTTTTATGATCTAGTTTCCTGTACTTGTTATCATATTATCAGTTGATTCTATTCCATATCTAAAAATGGACACGATTCAAATCCCACCCACGGGTTCCAACATTTTACAAATAATAATTCACATCCCAAAAGTTGATATTCAACGTAGGTCGAGGGGATGCAGTGGCTATCACGATGCCGACATTCACGTATAACTAGAAGCTCAATTTGTTTAAAATTCCAATTTTCCGATCAGTATTCATATTTTAGGCGACCGGGAAACGATTCTGGATAATAATGATGAGGTACTTAAAAGCTACACATGCCTTTAATGAATCCGAGGTTGTAAGAAAATCTTTCTCTTTTTCCAAGAATTTCAAGTTAAGGGAATCCTCTTAAAACACACTTGAAGGGTCATGGGAGAGGATACACTGCCTTGGCGCAGTGGGGACTGGTGAGAAATGGCGGGCTCCTACATCTAGGGAGCTGTTGATGATAGTGTACGTAATGTTACCTGTAACCTGATTTACCTGCATGTACCAGTTAGTTAAGACGCTCCTTGATGAACGAGCCCTCAGGCGGCGGTAATTAAGGATTATCCAACAAGAAGCTTGAGCAGGCTGTAGAATTACACCACTCATTACAACGCTCCAATTATTCTTCGGGTTTAATGTAAGAATGAGGAAAAGTTTTATGAAAATTTGTTGATAGTATGCCTTCTTAACTCTCTATGAATGTCAGTATTGGGAGCATCATTAGCTTATCTGGTGGCTTCCCACCCAGAAGGCTGAGTTTCGAATATTGATCCATCCTGAATTGAGATTTTCATCTGAATATCAGAGGGCGTCAGAATGGCATCCGGACTTGAACATCCGACAAACACCTAATTCAGCCTGGATGGCCCCAGTGACCCCACAAATAACATAATTAAGCCGAAGAAAATTAATGAACGTCAGTATTGTGTCACATCGAAAACTAAATCTTCGGATATTTGAACGCAGATGAATAATGTAGCCACCAAAGAAATTTTTTACCCGATTATCGATGGTTTCCTCCCTTCCTTCAGGACAGTAGGCGTTAGATTCCCAACCTGGTAGCCGTAAAGATGTCCTGTGGTTTTCCATGTTCATACTAAACAAATCCGGCTCCGTGAATAAATGTTTAAAATGCTGGCATTCGGCTCAACCAATCCCGGGTTCGATTCCGGTTTCGGGATTTAAATAGCCATTATTTAATTCCGATGACACGGTGGCTGGGTGTTAGTTTCATCTTCATCATTAGATTTCAATTTAGGTAGGGCCCCATTCTCACAGATGTGCAGATCACCTACACGGTGACAACTTCAAAGGCCTCTCCGGAGGTTTCACTTCCATCGATTTGTCTCAGTCTAATCTTTGGCTTGCGTATTATGAAAGTGAGTGCAGGATGAGTGACAGGAATAATACTAATCCTAATGGAGCCAGTCCCTGAGACTCACAAGCTTGTCTTTCATTGACGCCTTCGCTGTTTATGACAGCTGAAGTTCGGGATCTAGTCAGATTTCAAATACTGAGGATTCGATATTCATACTATAACGTGTACACAAATTTGTTGGTCGTATAGAACTCGTATACCAGCGATAGTCTTCACCCACTAACCCACGTCGCTAAGATCCAATGTTCCGTCAGTCCATACCCAGTAAATCAACGGCACTGCACCATGCAGTGCACACATTTCTAAGCACTGTGCTCAGCTTCACTCCACTGAACTCGCGACTATAGCACTCCTCGACAACAGCATTTCTCTGGCTGATCTCAAACAATATTTCGGGCTAGTCCGACTTGTCTTTTCTAGGAAGGCCAATCCTTTCAGGTTATTCGTGAGGGTGGACACCACTGGGGAATATCTGGAAATCAAGTCCTCTGATACACTTTTTCGTAGTTCATATACCGCCGGAAGGCACGTAGTGTTGACGGTGGTGATGGCATTAATAGTAGTGGTAGTAGTGGTAGTGGTGGTAGTAGTAGTAGTAGTAGTAGTAGTAGTAGTAGTAGTAGTAGTAGAAGATTGACTGGCCAATACATGCCCGACACATTTCTGAGTGGTTGCCTGTAGCTATCGAGAGGGCGGGGCCGTAACTCGGTGATGTTACTCGCAGTTTGAACTGGCCAGCTTGCTCCATCAAGAGCCGCACATCAAAATGGCAGGCAACGTCACAATACATACGTACATGCATACATAAATACATACATACATACTGAACCCATGACCTTTGTGGACCAAAGGGTTCAATACATACATACATACATACATACATACATACATACATACATGCATACATACATACATACATACATACATACATACATACATACATACATACATACATACATACATACATACATACATACATACATACATACGTACATACATACATACATACATACTAACACCTTGTACATACGTCAGTTAAAATTAGTGCTCTAGCTTGTAAGTCCTAGTATATTCCTACCCCAGTTTTCCTAAAACATTATCTCTGATAGATTTGAAATTCGTGTGGCCCTTTCTAGCCTGGTACAGTTCTTGTAAGGTAGAGCCTCCGATGTGTATGGGCTTGATCAGCCACCTATTGAAAACTACATAATATTGCTCTCTTTGGTCTATGAATTGGAGGGATGCTGGGAACGGCACAATTCGCAATCCGCGAACGTAGGGAATTAACTACTTAAGACTGAAATCCTCGATCCGGCTGGGAATCAAACCCGTACCTTTCTGACCCGAAGGCCAATGCTTAGATAATTCATGCAAGGATCTGGACTATCCCTGATAGAACGACGTTAAATAGACAGAAAAGTATCAAAGAGGGAAAGCGGGGTTGTTTTCAGTATGGATTAAATACTGAGAAACTGTGAAAGCAGGTGGAGCGTTTAGTAAATATCTTCACCAATTACTTAAAGTTATAGAATACTGCACTCATTCGCACAATATTCAAGTAGTAGGACTGTGGAACTTTTTCTACGGACAAGCTCAGCAAACTCGATAAATTACTTCGTGAAGTTAAGAGTTTTAGACGTGCCTGACAGGCAGGAGGTGCAAATGAGTTGTATTTATTGATTGCAAAGATAATAGCTTCTTCATTTACAATAATGGCTTAATTTTTTACGCCAAATATGTTCGAAAATCAGACATGGGACAGTTACTCTTTACAAATAACTTTCATCTTTCTTACCTGACATTACTTGATCAGCTCATGTCATTTTATGACTTCTGACAGTATGTTGCGAGAAAAGTGCCTTCTTACTCCCATATCTAGCCAGTACAAAGTGTACAACACTTTCATAACACTACTCCCTTGCCAAAAAATCACCCAGAACAAATCATGGGATTTTCTTTTGGATTTTTTCCAATTCTCAATTCCAATCAACTAATTCGATTGAGGAGTCAAATGCACCGCAAACATACTCCAATTGGGGTCTTACATGTGATTCACACGCTCTCTCCTTTACAGTTACTACATACTCTCAGTACCCTCATAACCGTATGAAGAGGTCTGTACCGTTCATTTACACTCCCATTTATGTGATTAACACAATGAAGATCTTCCAGTGATCTTCATGAGGTACTTTCATATCGCGATCACAGTATTTAAGACTTAGAGGACTTTTCCTCTTCGTGAAACGCACAACCTGGCTTTTCATCTCGTTTACCATCATACCACTTTCTGCTATCCATCTCACAATAGTGTCGATGTCGTTTTCTAGTCGTTCACAATCCTGTAACTTATTTGTTACACTACAGACTATAGCATCATCCGCAGATAGCCTTATCTGCGGTTCCAGATTTTTGGTGACTTAATTACTTATACATATATAATAAAATATAATGATTGAATAATTCTACAAAGAGGAGCTCCCCTTTCTGTCATTACAGGATCAGATAATTATTCACCGATGCTAATTCTCTGAGTTCATATTTCTGGAAATGTAGTCACCCATTCAGTCAATATTTCGTCTAGACAATTTGCCCTCATTCTTGTCACTAGCCTCCCAAAATAAGGTATCAGCCTTTCGAGAGTCAATATCCTATAATATCCCAGAAATTTCCGGATAGTCTATTCCGATCAATATGTAGCACATTTTAAAATCACTATCTAATAACTGTCGGAATCCAACGCAAGACAGTATAGAGCAGTAATACTAATTTATTCCCCTGCAAATATTTCATTCAATTCACTTGTCTCAGGCTCCAATTCTCTTCCCACTGCTTTGACTTCTTACCTTTATCTGAAGCCGCACGTCCGGAAGTAAGAGACCAGCAGATTTCTGTATTCGAGAGGCACGGCACGGCGGATTGGGGAACTTTAATAGAGAATCATCAATCATCCAGCTGGCAAGCAAAATGTCGACATTTGTTCCTTATGAGAGACAGGAGTCTGCTTGAAATATCGACCGCTCTTACATTCAACGTTATATAAACGAAAAGCTCGTTTCGTTAAACTCTTGGTTCTTTATTGCGTTTCCGTATGGACGAGATTTAATACTTACTGATAGGTGATGTTCGGTTCTTATGAGGATCTGGAATACTCTTCACTAATAGTTATTACTTTGAAATCGGTTAGAACTCTTTAGTGCTCTGCCACTGTGAACAAGTCGTAAACTTTTCAAGTTTTAAGTGGTACGCTACTGCATTCTGCTGTTTATTGCACGAGTCAGCGGTCTACTAGTATCGCGTAGGTCTCATGGACACTTTATCAATTAATGCTCTTATTTTTGCGACCTCATTGATATTCTATTTCCATACTTAATCTCTTACTTGCTTACCTATCCACTCCCTTTCTCTCTTCTTACTGATATGGTTTGTAGCTTACTTACTAAATTACCTAGTCATTTTCTTATGTACTTACATCTTCCTTCTTTATGTAACTAATTACTTATATTTTTAATTACTTTCGTACTTGCTTCCTTGCATAATCACATACTTACATAATTGCGTTGTTAGTAAAGGTCCTTCGTGCTCCACGGTGAAGGAGGAAACGCGTCCGCCTGTCACCCGACGGCCCCGGGTTTGATTTCCGGATGGGTCAGGGGTTTTAATTGTAAATGATTAATATCCCTGGTCTGGGGAATGGGTTTTTGTGTCATCCTTAACGCTCCTTTCTTCACATTCAGCACTCTACACTTCCTCCATTCCAACTACACGCAGGTTCATATCACATGGTGCAAGTAGGGTCAAAAGATCTCTGTAGGTCGACGCCCCGAACAAATAGCATTTTTTAAAAAGGTCCTTCGTTAATTATGTCTTCTTATATACTTAGTAACTTACTAACTTACTGGCTTACTTGCTTGCTTATTTAGTTGCTTACTTAGTTGCGTACTTGTTTCCTTAAATACTTCGTAATTTGCCTAGTTTCCACGAATAGTCTTTATAATTATTCTGTTCATAAATCATAGTATGTCGTTAAAGGTCAAACTCGATCTACTCTGGTTTGTCGTAAAAGCCACGGCATTCAAATATAATGTACATACACAGGATGAATGGAAATAGCGTGAACCTGTTATATGAGCGTTAGAGTGTTAGGCATACTGATAAATAATTGGAAAACTATAATTAGTTTTCTCCCACCTTTGTCATTTATCAGCTGCTGAAGTTAGCCAATCAGATCGAATCGCGGACGACTTCAGATGGGCTTTGCGAGGCGGTCCGTCCAAATCTCGACATGGCTTATGACCGGCTTGAGAGCTTCAATAAAATAAATACTGAAAAATTTTCCAGGGGAGGGACTTGAACAAGGACCACCCTGCTGATATGATCGGCCCATAACAAGCAAGCTACGGTGGCATTGACTGAAAAATATGATGCGTTAGTGTTTGATGCTGACATCTCGCCATGGCTCAGAAGTCCCACCAAGCCACGTGCAGATTTATCAACACCGCCTCGTAGAGCCCATCTGATTGGCTACCTTCGGCAGCTGATATAATGACAGTGGCGCAATTACTTATCAGCATGATCAGCCCACTAACGCTCATGTACACGGTTACTTAAAATCGAGAAATAGAGACGAATCTAACGTATAAGGGATAGAGATACGACAAAAAGTCAGAAGACCAAGATTGAAGATCACTCCTAATTCAACGAAGATTGTGCCATCCGTTATGTGATAGGACTTCCCATTTATTCCACGAAATACATTGATACGTAGGTCTGAACCATCATTAAAATTGCCTCCATATTTCGATATACGTCGAGGATAAAAAATGAAAAATTTAAAGATCTTGGAAGTTTTTCGTTCGTTACAGGCTGAAGCGTATAATTTTGCCTAATTTCCATTTTCTTGCTCGTCTGGCAGATTATGCTGCAATCTGGATTTTGGGTGAGAGCGTAAAAATTAGGACTTTCAGGAAATTAGACAAAAAATATGCAGATGATCATTATTACCCCTCAAACGGGTACCCGTACGAAAATTTCACCAAAAAAGTCAATGTACAGGCACACACAGTCGTTACGATTTTATTTATATAGATAGATGAGGAATCTGCTCTAAGTACAACACCATTTGGATGCGTCCGCTGGACTGAACCTGCTAAATCAACAGCTCATGATACCTCACTTATTAATCCTCCTGTCGTCGAAAAATTCACATGAGAAAAAAGTTTAGAAATGGATTTCCATTAAGGATTGTGAATTTCGATTAATTTCAGATGTGCATATTTTGAGGAAGTGCAAAATCATGGTTCCGGTTTCGGATAAACCCCCAGTAAATTTAGGTATTAAGAAATGATATTGGCCCTAAAACCTACACAAGGACAGATGTATTCTAAATATAAAATTTGGTAGAAATATATTCAGTAGTTTTCAAGTTATAACAATTCATACGATTAAATTGACAAACGGACACCAAAGCTAAGAAATATGCAGATGGTCATTATTACAACTGAAACGGACAACTATACGGAAATTCCGCCAAAATAGTCAGTGTACAGACAGACTGTTGTTACGATTATATTTATATAGATGACAGATAAGCATGAGCACGTTTGTAAGTGAAAACCTTCATTTCGAGATTTACTGCTCCTAAACGGTTCATCATACCAACAAACGGTTTGCACTCTCAGACATCCCTTTTTTTCTCTCTACATGTTTAGTGTTAAAACATTTCCTAGTATCTCATATATTTATGGGTTCGACTGAGTTACGATATTTGAATGGGGTGAATTTTGGGTACATATTTATCATTTTACATTATTTTTCACATACTTATGTGGAAGCTAGAATCATGAAATTTGGTTCGCATATAGCATTGGTTGTGTCAATGTGCATGCCAAATTCGTTTACTCTATCTTTCTTATGTGTGGGTGTCAATCTAAGTAAAAAACGTGTAAAAAGCACAAAAAATACGAACAATCGAAATATACAGCCAAATCTACGCTATAAGGGAGAGAGAGAGACGACAAAATATCACAGGACCAAAGTTGTAGATCACTCGAAATTGAACGGAGATTGTGCCATCCGTTTCATGATAGACTTACCGTTTAGCCACGAAATACCTCAAACCGAAGATCTGCACCGTCATTAAATTGCCTCCATATTTCGATATTCTTCGGCATAAAAGGTGAAAAATTTAAAGGTCTTGGAAGTTTTCCGTAGTTTACCGGCTAAAACGTATCTTGCTTAATTTCAATTTTTCAGCTCGTGTGGCAGATTGTGAGACAAGCTTGATTTTGGGCGAGGGGGTAAAATTTAGGACTTTCAGGAAACTATAGCTAAAAATATGCAGATAGTCATTATTATCCCTTATACGGAAAGCTGTACGAAAATTTCGCCTAAATAGTCAATGCACAGACACATGGTCGTTACTATTTAATTTATATAGATAGATAAGGAATCTGCTCCACGTATAACATCTTTTGGGCTATGTCCGCTGGACTTAGCATGAAAAACCGACCTTTCATGATATCTCCCTTATTAATCCCTCTGTTGAAAAAATGCACATGAGAAAAATAATAGAATTAGATTTCCATCAACTTTGGTCGATGTTCAGTCAGGTTGGTCTTGTACCTCATATACTGTGGGAGAGTAAAATCACCATTTCGTTTCCCTATAAAACCCCAGCCCTTTCCGCGAATTTGAAATGGTATTGATCTTAAAACCTACCCTTGGGCAGGTGGATGCTAAATATAAAGTTTGGTTCAAACGGGTATCTCGGGTAGTTTTCAAGTCGCAAGGAATACGCTTTACACGCACCCGCTCTTACGTTAGGACCGGTGGGACTTATACCGAAAAACGGTCCGTTAATGATATCTCCCTTATTAATCCTGTTATCCAAATGATGCGCATGAGAAAAATGTTTAGAAATTAATTTTTATTAAGGCAGGTAGGTTTCCACTAAGTTCGGTTGTGTATATTTTGAGGGAGTACAAAATCACGGTTTCGGTTTCGTATAAAACCCCAGACAGTTCAGGGATTTAGAAGCAATTTTTGCCCTAAAACCTATCCAAGGACAGGTGGATTCTAAATATCAAATTTGGTGGAAATATATCTAGTAGTTTTCAAGTTATAGGAGGACAGACAAACAGACAAACAAACAAACAGACATCAAAGCTAAAAATTACGCAGTTGGTCATTATTACACCTGAAACGGATAATTGTACGGAAATTTCACCAAAATAGTCAATGTACAGACACACTGTCGTTACAACTTTATTTATATGGATTCGAGTGGTGTCAGCTTGCTGAAAACTACATCGAGAGTGGTTCAGTTACGTGTACTGAAGTGCTTACTAGTATACGTTAAACGCTGTAAATAATTAATGACTATTTGTGCAGCAGTATTCGATCTGAGTCAGAGTTGAAATCTACATAAATAAAATTGTAGGGGGTCCGCTGTCTGTAATTTCTTTTGTTTTACCAATTTTTCAGATTTTTATCCGTTTGAGCCCAACTCAAGACCGAATCGGTGGTTTTTACGTTTCGTGTCTGTTTGTCTGTTTGTCTGTTTGTCTGTCTGTTCCACCATCACGTCGAAACGGCTGGATAGATCTCAACCAAACTTCATATTTAGATTATACTCATCCCGGGGAAGGTTTCGATATGTATATCATTTTAAAATCTTTGAATACACGGGGGTTTATAGGAAAACCAGAATGGTTTTTCCACCATCACGTCGAAACGGCTGGATAGATCTCAACCAAACTTCATATTTAGAGTATACTCATCCTGGGGAAGGTTTCGATATGCATATCATTTTAAAATCTTTGAATAAACGGGGTGTTTATAGGAACTCCATTTTCTCTTAAACTATTGATTTTCTGTAAACTTCGTTTACCGTACGTGAAACGTCTCTTCATTATAAACAACTTTCGTTATGTTCATAATTTACCTTACTCTTCACATGACGGAGAAATTTACAATTTTCTGCTGGTATCATGCTCTGCATTTAGTGACCGACAGACCGACAGCGAACCTACAGGTTACCATGGCAACATCTCTGACTGCATGCCAGTAGGGAAGTAACGTATTGCCATTTTCCTCATCATGCTTTTAAATTCGTGGTTGTTCCTTGGGTAGATGGCAAGAGAGGCGTCAATAGGCCTATCTGCGGGATATTGGCGGAATATCGTTGGAGGTTATAACCGCCCTCGAATAGATTAAGTAATAACACCATTAGTCATCTTCTTATTATTTGTTTACCTAAGAATCACTGGACCTAAATTTCTCCTCTGTTACCGCTTTATTATATCCATAACTCACACTAGCATAATTTATTGAGGGGCATTTGATTTTCCAATACATTCACTTGGCATTTACATATTTGTCGTTATCCGGCTGTCCTAAGTTATAACCCATTTTATATTAGTTTCAACTTAACTGTATTATTTTCTTCCTTAATTACGCCGTATGTACGCGAGTGCTAGAAACTACTGGATGTATTTCCACCAAGATTCGTATTTAGAATACACCTGTCCTTGATTGGTTTTAGGCCAAATTTTGTTTCTAAATCCCTGAACTGACTGGGGGTTTATACGAAACCAAAACAGTGATTTTGCACTTCCACAAAATATACACAACCAAACTTAATGGAAATCTACCTACCTTGGTAGAAATTAATTTCTAAACCTTTTTTCTCATGTGCATCATTACGATACGAGGATTAATAAGGGAGATATCATTAACGGACCGTTTTTCTGTACAAGTCCCATCGGACTTAACTCACGAGCGGGTGCGTGTAAAGCGTATTCCTTACAACTTGAAAACTACTGAAGACATTCGAACCAAAATTTATATTTAGCATCCACCTGTCCAAAGGTAGGTTTTAAACGTAAATAACATTTCATGTTCCGGAATGGACTGGCGGATTATAGGGAACCGAAATGGTGATTTTACTCTTCCACAATATATACAGAACAAGACCAACCTGACTGGAAATCGAACAAACGTGATGGAATTCCACCTCTAAACCCTTTCTTCATGTGCATTTTTTCGTCAGGAGGATTAATAAGGGAGATATCATGAATGGTCACTTTTGCAAGTTAAGTCCAGCGGACATAGCCCAAAAGGTGTTTTACATGGAGCAGATTCTTTATCTATGTAAATCAAATCGTAACGACTGTGTGCCTCTACACTGACTATTTTGGCGAAATTTTCGTACAGCTTTCCGTTTAAGGGGTAATAATGACCATCTGCATAATTTTTTGGTTTAGTTTCCTGAAAGTCCTAATTTTTACCCGCCTCGCCCAAAATCCAGATTGCGGCATAATCTGCCAGAAGAAAAAGAAGATAATTGAAATTTGACAAAATTATACGTTTTAGCCTGTAATTAATGGAAAACTACCAAGATCATTACATTTTTCACTTTCTATCCCCGAAGAATATCGAAATATGCAGGCAATTTTAATGGTGGTGCAGACCTTCGGAAATTCCTATCACATAACGGATTGCACAATCTCCGTTCAATTTGGAATGATCTACAACCTTGGTCTTATGACTTTTTGCCGTATCTGTATCCCTTTTACGTTTGATTTTTCTCTGTTAATCGATGTTAAGTCAATTTGGAATTTTCACAAGCATAATTCATACATTCAATTACTTATATGAAATACAGAATCATCAAACTCTTCACGAAAATTGGCCCACCCAGTAGCCATATATGAGCCAAATGCTATGTACGTAGCTGTCACATTATTATCCGAAAAGTAATGTAATGTGAGATAATCTTACAAAAACTTTACCCTGTTCCACGTTTGTAACTCAATCTGGCCCAAGAATAGACGACATATCATAGGACCAGCCATTTAGGCCACTAAATCCGGCGTGTCTTATGGTATAACCCTTTGTCGATATGACGTACGTTTAGTAGCAGTTAATCTGTAAATGAAGGTCTTCAATATTGTAAACACGCATATACTTTTGTATGTTGATCTATATATATTCATTGATGTCGATTTGTAGCGATCGAGAAAGGGTGTGTCTGCTATTGTAATCAGTACTCCCCACACCGACTTTGACTGGCAGTAGGAAAGGGTTCCTTCTCCAACTCCCGTGTAACTGTCATTAGTAAGGAAGGCCTAAAATTGTAATGAATAGTTCACTTCTCGATTTGACTTGCAGCAGGCAAGTGAGCATGCAGTTTTGTTTAAAACTCCCCTACCCGACTGTGTTTGGCAGTAGGCAAGGGTGCCCTCCATTATAAAGAAATGTCCTCATCTAAAATGTGACTGGCGTTAGGCATAGTGCCTGCTACTTTGATGGAAACTCACCAACTTGCTGTGACTGGCAGTAAGCTGGCTGGCAGTAGGAAAATGGTCCTGGCATTATAATGATAACTGCACAACTCAATTTCGAGTGATAGTACGGTAATTGCCTGCCATTATAATAAAAACTCCTCAACTGTAATCTGTCTGGAAGTAGGAAAGGGGGGCTGCAATTTTAACGAAAACTCCCCAAATCAATTCTGTCCGCGTAGTAGGCAATGGGGCCTGCAATTATAATGTAAACTTCCCAACTCGATTGTGAATGCCAGTAGGCAGGTGAGCCTGCCGTTATATCACAAATCCGTAACAAACACTTTGCATTGGAAACAACGTACGGGGACCTCCCTATGCTCTTTCTGGGATAACGCTAAGAGACATGCAATTTTAAAACAATGTTATTTACTGCATGTACGCTATTTACTTCGATATTCGAATACAATGTAGAATACCGTAGCGAAGCACGGGTACATTCGCTAGTCTCCACATAAAATCAAAGAACAGTAATGCAGGCGGCATAATGGCGCACGACAAACGTGATTCATTGAATGATAACACAACCTCAAACGTGTCCGACTCGTTGGCTGAATGGTCAGCGTACTGGCCTTCGGTTCAGAGGGTCCCGGGTTCGATTCCCGGCTGGGTCGGGGATTTTAACATTCATTGGTTAATTCCAATGGTCCGGGGGCTGGGTGTTCGTGTTGTCCCCAACATGCCTGCAACTCACACACGACACATAACACTATCCTCTACCACAATAACACGCAGTCACCTACACGGCAGATACCCGCGCACCCTCATCGGAGGGTCCGCCTTACAAGGGCTTCACTCGGCTAGCAATAGCCACAAGAAATTATAAATTATTATACCTCAAACGTGAAACTCATTCGTTGACTAATTCTACCATTTGTAACGATACTGTTACGTCATGCATGACCTATTTCAAATCGAATTGGAGACACTAGTTTTGCGAAATTTAAAAAAAATGGCACATCAACATTTTATGAAAGGAGCTATATATTTATTGATGATGATGCTTGAAATATTTGAAATCATCGGATAATATTTTTGGAGCAATTTCACTTTGAGGAAATTGCCCTTTTTTACGGGTTTTTCGTGAATAACATTCGGATCATATGATTCACAAAATTTGACTTTTCTATTTGATAGAGCTCTCCAAATTATCTTCATCTTTTCTCTACATTCAACACTCTAGTCACAATTGAGTGAAATAGCTTTACTTTACGTATTTGCTAAATTCGGGCCCTACACTGTGTGATCTAGTAAACATTTTCAATGTTAGTATAGAATTTTTTTAAAAAGTGCTCATTGTAGCTGTATCTTGTGCTTTGTGAATTAAAAAACTTAATACATCGGGAACGGTTAAAGAACGGCCCATGATATTTATCCACCATATGATTCCAATATCTCCTTTCATATATATTGAGTGATATGAACTGGATAATGTAATATGCCTGAAGGAGCCGAACACAAAATGAACTTTCCAAGTTCTACTGAAAGAATGTAGTAGGACAGTAGGAGCTGGAACGAAAATTACATTCCGACTAAATCGATCAGCTAACAAGAGAGCTTCATCAATATGCCAAGCGCGGAAAATACTCAGCCGCAGTACGGGTTGAATCACGACCAATACATGTATGTATGTACATGAATTGCTGACCAGCCATTATTCTTCCCCGGGGACTACATAAAATGTTCGCGGCCGTTCCATAGAAGTGCTGCGTGTGAAAACACAATGAAAGCTCATTCCTCCACTTGGAAAGTAATTATACTGGAGTGATATACCAATGAGGGAGATGAATATTAATATTCAGCCCTTTTTCACCAAATGAAATAGCTATATATGCCACTCTTTTTTCCCGCAAATCTATGTAAATGCTTTCATTCAAGATTCACTCTACTGTGAACTATCATCAATGTTAATAATTAAAATGTTTTTTTGGTGTGTCGAGAGCTTGACTCCCATTAACATCCACAGTTTTTGTGTCACACCATACAAATCAAAAAACATAAATCCGCCGCAGTGTCTCTCAACTTAGGAGAATATAGTGGCAATCGTGGCACTCTAGATGAGTCTTTTATTGCTTTTGTTTACTGGTGTCAGGCTTCTAACATTGGTCTTTCCTGCCCGAAATTCTTTAATACGTTCTTATTCTCTCCTGATCCCGATGTAATTATAATTTGCAAAGTCTAGGGTTTGTTCCGTTTTGTAATATTGTGTGGATATCGGAAAAAAGCGAAACGTCTATGTGAGTGTTAAAGGGTTGGTCATACTGACAAATATTTGCAAAATAAATTGGACATCTTGTGCCGTTGTAATATTGTCGGTTGCTAAAGTCAGCCCATCAGATCGCTTTGTGGGGGACTTCAAATGAGTTTTGTGAGGCATTGTTGCTAAATCTGCACTTGGCTTATGCAATTGACTGCAATGCACCAATGCTTTAAGATGCATTCTCTAAACTACATAGGCCTTTATGAACAGATTCAGAGATTTTCTAAATACCTTGAAGAAAATACCACAGCGCTGAACACGACAGTGCTCACTATTCAGAACTATAAATTCTTTGCTCACAAAATTCCTTCTCTGTTGTGAACAGCTGTAGGTCAGAGGGACATCAAAACAACGGAAGATTTAAACGAGCCTGTTCGCAATATCTCCAAGGGATTACCTCGTCATTATTATTAATATTATTATTATTATTATTATTATTATTGTTATTATTATTATTATTATTATTGTTATTATTATTATTATTATTATTATTATTATTATTATTATATCAATACAGCCAACTATGGATTACGTATACACAAGCACTCTGCCATTTGAATTTCGGAGGCTTACACGTTCTTCTTTACATTATAGCCAAAAATCTTCAATATCACGGTCCCTCATCCACCGATATGTTGAGCTGTTTAGCGGAAAGTCTCTCAGGATTCTCCTTCAAACCCGCAACTTTCTTCTTGAAGATGGTTCATCTATTTCTCTACGGTTTATGCTTACTTTCATTAGACCTACGTGCAATTGTTTATGTCAACAGGGATGAATCCTTTATCCATACGCCCATATATCCATGTTCATTCTCTTCAGGTGTCCGTACAATATCAGCCTCCTCTTTCTGATTGCGCTGGTAATCTTTTCTATTCTCTTATACAGTTTTCTGTGGATCTCGAAGGGAATATACTACTTTCCGGTATTTTCTTCGGTCCTTGAATTTTCCTGAGGAACTTCTTTACTTATTCTCATTTGAGGGATCGTTTCGTAGAAATGTTGTTCTCTGACTGCTGTGTAGTGCCTTAGTTTTGTCGGGAAGGATATACTTTTGGACGTGTAAGTGTCCTGGTATACTAAAAAGGCCATATCCATCCTGGTTACTCTTTCCTCTAGCAATTCAGTTTAGTTGCCACTGGGAATAAGAAACTCACCCGGATACTTGCATGTTTTAATTCTCCAATATTTCTGTAGACCATCTCAACCTTGCGGATAGGGTACGTTTTGGCTGAGTCCATCCACATTGTCTTTTCGAAGGAGATCTTCAGGCCAGTCAAACAGCTACGTCTTTTAATACTTTCATTTGTTTCACTACTGTCGGGAGGTTGTCTGCAAAGATCACTGCATCGTTAGAAAAGGCCAGGTAATCAAATGTGATACCTGTTCTTTTGCCGCCAACACCTATTCCACTTTGGAAAACGTCTGTTGCCGACTATTTTCCCCATTACGTGATGACTATCTTTACAACACAGCTGAACAGGAATGGGGACAGGTTATATACCTTCCTTACTTCTGTTTCAATATCGAAGGTTTCCAACAGCTCACCCAAGAATTGGTGTCAATACGTGTCTGCGAGAGTTTTCTTCATCAATGCTAGGGATTTTTAGCGAGTATGAAGTTCCTGATAATGCTTGCAAATGCTTATGATCGACGGAATCATAGGCTTTCATGAATTTCCACGAAGTTCATATTCATCCTTTTCTGCCTCATTGTCCTAAATTTCACCAATGGCTTGAGGATGCAAAATTTGTTCTTATATGAGGTTCCTTTTGGAATCATGCCTCCTATTTCATTAACTGCTCATCTGGTGCTTCCGACAATATCTTGTGCGCAATTTGAAGAAGCGAGATGCCCCTAGAATACTGACGTACGTTTCATGATCTTTTCTGTGCAAAGGGTAAATCCGAGCATGCTTTCACTCCTTGGGGATCTCTTCTGTTGGCGTAATATGAGAAGACTTGTAGTTTTCCAGCTCTTAGAGTATACCTATGATGTCTCCTTTCTTAGAAGGATGTGGACTTTGCCGTTTTTCTTCTAGTGTTCCAAAAACATATCCTCCCTCAGGGGTGTCATATTGTTATTATTATTATTATTATTATTATTATTATTATTATTATTATTATTATTATTATTATTATTTATTATTTGAGGGTATGTCGCCAGGTTCGCAGCTAGTGAATACTGGCATACCCCAAGGTTCAGTGCTCGGTCCACTATGCTTCTCGATACATATCAACGAATTATCCACAGTTTTTAGAACATATATTAATACATGTGTGCTGATAATCTTCAGGCATACATCCACTTGAGTCCCAATTCAACACATCAGCAAATAGAGTATTTCAATGAAAACATCGTTCACCTTATTCAGTGGACCCAAAGTCGTAACCTTCAAATGAATATTTCCAAAACCCAGGTCATTTTTGTTCATTTTAACCTGTTACCAAATTCTGTGGATTTCAAACTTCGAGAACTTTGGCAGCACTCCACTGTACAGTTAGGCTCACAATGTTGTGTTCTAAGATCTCATGTTATCTCGATAACCTAGTCTGATTAATTAACACCATACTAGACAGAAAAGCAATTATACAAATATCTACACTAAAACAGTTATATAAATATCTCCACTTCAGATTGCCATGCATGGTACTGTAAAATACAATAGGCTACGTCTTTCCTCTGCCCGGCATCACGGTTTTTTTTATACTTTTAATTCTTTCCGATTTTTTAAACTCTGCCTAAAACACATATCTCAAGAAATACTTAACGACATTCTTCCCGGATGAATACAGCAACAGGCATTATATTTTTGCTAGTTGCTTTACGTCGCACCGACACAGATAGGTCATTTGGCGACGATGGGTTAGAAAAGGCCTATGGGTTGGAAGGTAGCGGCCATGGCCTCAGTTAAGGTACAGTCCAGACATTTGCCTGGTGTGAAAATGGGAAACCACGGAAAACCATCTTCAGGGCTGCCGACAGTGGGATTCGACCCCACTATCTCTTGGATGCAAGCTCACCAGCCGCGTGCCCCTGACCGCACGGCCAACTCGTCCGGTACAGGCATTATTAAGGAAGAATCCATTTGCATAGTCTGCTCGCCAAATCCTCTCATTTTCAGTAATGGTATTGCTGTTATTATTTTTTGTTGCAATCTTAGTAATTTCATTCCCTTGTAAATTGTTTTCTTCCCTTTGGTAGCATTTCCGATAATTACGTTAACTGATTTTTAATCATCGGCGCAGATCTTTCTTGCAACCACTTTAACCAATTTCATTGTTTTTAATATTTAATGTTAACCACTGCATATTGTTTATATTTATAATGTTTGAGTGTACTTTTTTCAGTTTTCAAACCGCAGATTTCAGGTTGATTTGCGCCGTTAATCTGTAATAATTGTTTGGTGTATTGTTTTCAGTGTAGATGCTACACATAGGGGCTCATTAGCCTCAGTGGCAAATTCTAACCAATAAATTAAAATTAAAATGAGTATTATACCGAAATTCTTATCAAGTTATACATAGGTCATTATAACTATTCGGACTGGTCATTTATGTTTGCCGTGACTTCGCTGGTTTTCCTAATTTTTATCCTAAACTTCTTTAGATTTCCTTCAATTCGTCTCTCAATATGCCCAACCTACTGAAGTATTATTTCATTGAGACGAGAAAAATGCGTATAAAAAAATCTTCAGGTCATGAGGAATGGAGACAATAGTTCTTCCTGTGGTCCAATAAACACGTGGAATTCTACTCCAGCACCAAATTTCAAAGGCATCGATGCCATTTCTTTCAGAAGTTTTACATTCCAGGTCTCAAAGCCATATGAGAATACAGTGGTTTTGACGAGGCTGATCTTTATACATACTCGTACGGGCGGGCGGGCGTGCGTGCGTGCGTTCGTTCGTTTGTTTGTTTGTTTGTTTGTTTGTTTGTTTGTTTGTTTGTTTGTTCTGAATAGGCTGGATAACTAACAGAACGACTGACTTGAAATTTGGCACAGATATAGCTTAAAATTCCGTCACTCAAAGGACACTTTTGATTTTGGTATATTTCACCATTTCGCCCAAACTTGGGCGATTTCTGTCCTATATCAACCAAAATTACGAAATAAAGTTTGGCCCTACCGAAAAATGAACTGCATCATGTGGACTTAAAATTACTACAGGAAGTTTCATGGGAATTTTCTTCGTAACTCCAACGGTTTTCGACTAAATACAGCTTTCTGTTACTTTTCGCTGCGGTTGCCTTCACTAATAATTCGGTTACTTGAATCACACGTTATGTAGGAGTCACATTAAACCATGTTCGTCATAATTTGTGTAAAATGTCCTTGTTCGTTAGTTGACAGGCCAGGTGAAGAATGAACGTGCCATTCTGTGGAAAGCGTTTCGAGGCTACATTTGTAGCCATATTCGAGACCTCTATGGGCTTTAGTTTACTTAGCCACTTTAATGATCATAATTGTATTTTTATATTCCGCGCTTTTCTCTTTTCAATATTGTATAGGTTTGCGGTTCATATTTAGTGGGGTTATAATTCATATTTCACCGTGCGTTCTTACCATATTTACAGTCAATATTTTTAATACTATGCAGATTTACTTTTCATATTTAATAGATATAGATTTCACAAGTCATTTTGCGTTGTCTTAAATTCACACCTCTTATACAGTAAAATCTGTTATGACACTTTGTTGTGACACGAGGTGTGACGACCATGGGCCCCGAGATGAGTCCGCCATTGATGCCACTTACCTGTGCCAGGACCCTCTTATAATCCTTGCATTCCTACCGGGCTGAGTGGCTCCGACGGTTGAGACGCTGACCTCATGATCCCAACTTGGCAGGTTCGATCCTGACTCAGTCCGGTGGTAATTGAAGGTGCTCAAATGCGTCGGTCTCAAGTCAATAGATTTACTGGCACGTAAAAGAACTCCTGCGAGACTAAACTCTGGCACCTAGGCGCCTCCGAAAACCATCGAAATGTTTAGTGGGACGTGAAGACAAATAACATTATTATTATTATTTAAATCCTTGTAGTGCGATCTGCCTTCACCAACTCTTGTACTTTTATGCCTCCAAACACTATTAGAGCATTCGAGACCTAAACATTCTTTCATTTTCCCGACTTTCACGGTTCTTTCCTTTTCTTTGCCGATACCTTCATCCTTACTCCATTTTGTTTTATTATTCTAGTGTCGTGTGGGCCTAATATAGATGTATCCGATGAATAGGTCGTGAAGAGTGTCTTAAAGAGCGCGTTGTGAGTCACACATGTAATTGCGGGCAATTTAATCCTTGTTCATAAATCGTAACAAAGAACAGGTATTGTAGGTATTTAAAATTAATATTTAATGACGTCGAATGTTGAATTGGAACTATATCTAAAGTGTAACCCTCGTTCTAGATCATAATATCATTGCTGTTACAGCAAAACCACGTATCTCCAAATGCCCTTCCTATAAATTATTCTCTTTAAGACTAGTCACACATTCCAGCCACATATGGATTTGCAGTCCCTCAGAACAAGGTTAGTTGTGTTCACTTCCCTATGGTTTTACTTGTTTTCATTTATTTATTTGTCCTGTTTTGCTAGATTAACAGCTACATCAAAATGATACAAGTAACTAGGTATTTTTTTGAGAATTGGAACATAACTTAAAGATAACTGTAGTATGAGTTTCTTCGTCGTCTTCTTCTTCTTCTTCTTCTTCTTCTTCTTCTTCTTCTTCTTCTTCTTCTTCTTCTTCTTCTTCTATGTTCCCTGGCCAGTCTCCCGAACGTTGGCGATCAATGTGCAGAGTGCTTTTCTGTCTTCGGCAACACGGTACAGTTCTTCAGTCCTTTTTATGCCTGTCCAATCTTTAATACTCTTAAGGCATGTTGTTCTCCTCCTGCCTACTGCTCAGTGTCCTTAAATTTTGCCTTTCAAAATTAGATGTAAAACTGCGTATATTTCACCACGCAAAACTTGCCCTAGGTATGCAATTTTTCAGCATTTGATGGTGGTTACCAGTTCTTTTTTTGCATTTTGCTCTCTGTAATACTTGTTCACTGGTGGCATGGTCGGTCCACGAGACGATCAAGAAGTTTATACCATGTGTTTGTAATAACCATTTCATTTCCTTGACAAAATTAGTATAACCTATTGCCGCATTCATTGGATTCTCCGAGTCCCCAATTTCCTACCAAATTTCCTCATCGGCCTTCGCCGATCTTAGAATTGATATCTCCCATTATTATGGTTATTCTATAATTTTTTGTTGATTTCAGAATGTTTTTCAAGCTTTCATAGAATCTTTCCACCTTAGTGTCATATATTTTATCTGCCCGTTGGAGCACACACTTGTATTATAGTGATCTAGAACGGTTTTACATGTAGTTGTAAACACATGAGTCTGTCTGATATTGGGACAAAATTGGAGACATATTTCAGAATTCTGATTTTAAAAATATTTCTACACCATTTCTGTGACTTCTATCACTTTCATGACTGCTAGAATAGTATAGATTTCCATCTTCTCTTTGACAGTTAACTTTATCTGGCCATCTCAGTTCACTTATCCCAAGGATAGAAATGTTTAACCCCGTCATTTCTTTAACTATGTTATCAAGTTTGCCAGCCATGAACAAACTTCTTACATTCCATGTTGCTAATAATAATAATAATAATAATAATAATAATAATAATAATAATAATAATAATAATAATAATAATAATAATAATAATAATAATAATAATAATAATAATAATAATAATATTAATAATAATAATAATAATAATAATAATAATCTGTAAATTAAATTGAACATTACTGCGCTCTAGGAATGCATGATCGTATGACATACTTATACATTACGAGCCTCCTGGCTCAGGCGGCAGCACGCCGGCCTCTCACATGTGGTTCAAATCCTCGTCACTCCACGTGGAATTTGTGCTGGATAAAGCGGAGGCAGGACAGGATTTTCTCCGGGTACTTCGGTTTTCCTTGTCATCTTTCATATCAGCAACACTATCCATTATCATTTCATTTGTCAGTCATTATTCTTTGTCACAGAACAGTACGGCAGGCTTTGGTAGCCGGCACAATTCCTCTCCTCGCCGCTAGATTGGGACTTCATTCAATCCATCCCTGATCTGGTCGAATGGCTGGAACAGGGTGTGGATTTTCATTTTCGTTTACGCGTTCCTATAGTATGATATACTTAAGGTTCATGTACCTTTACACGGTTAGCATAGAAAAATTAACCCGACGAAAATTGTACTTATGGATTGCATATCGATATGTCACTGGGAGGCGAGACCAACTATAAGGAGAATAATGGATTGGAAGGGCATTGAGACATACGTGTTTTTTCTGTGAGAGCGACGATATTATGGTCTAGAACGAGTGGTACTGTTTAGATATATTTCCAATTCAACAATCGACGCCATTAAGTATTATTTTTAACTAGCTAAATTATCTGTACTTCGTACGGATTTATGAACAAGGATTAAAGTGGCCCGCAAGTATATGTGTGTCACACAACGCGCTCTTTCAGACACTCTTTACAACCTCCTCAACGGGTACATAAATATATATGTTAGGCCCACTCGACACTGGAATTATAAATCGTCCGATCAGGCAGAATGTTTAAGAATCACCTTATCAGCATCTGCACTCATTTAATTATTACCATCATTATTGTTCAACAATAAACAGTCAGTATATACTTAATGATGTTTATACAGTGGTTGATTTACCAAGTATCGTAATCAAGTCTTAATTGCAGTTTCCCTTATACATCCACGGGAATACGAAAACTCCTGTGTCAGGTTCGTCGTTGTATTGACATTTATGGCACGATCATAATCTAATTGACTTGGTAATTGCTTCATCATATTATATACATCGCCAGGAACGTTTTTGTCGCTAGAGCTATAATCTTCTTCGAACTATGAGATAAACCTAAGAACCTTATTTGCATGAAAAGCAACTTCGGTGATATAATTCCCTCAGTGACAGGATCAAAAGGCAGCAGGTGAATCGCTTCAGTTGATAATTAAATCTATTTACCTTAGACATAGCTGAAACTTTATTATTCTTTACAAAGTTCCTACAGTCATCATACAATTTGAAACTTAAAGCTGACTTACCAATTCACTACATTATGTTGTATTATTCAGTTATAAATTTTGCTTAAGCTAAACACAATCAAGAAAATCACAAGTGTGACCAATGTCATTGATGTAGAAAAACATTTTAAAATAACTTGGTTCATTTTATTGAAACAATTCATACTTTGTATCCTAATGGTGCATATTACGCTAGTACTCTAGTATGATCACTCTTATTAACTTCTTGCACACATGTTTTATCAAATTTGATTTGCTTCACATCAATTGTTCAACGATAAATACTTTCCACCACCCCGTTTACAGTCACCATTCTACGCATAGCAGTTTACAACTCTACCACAGCCGTTTGAATCTTTCTACATGCATATTTTTAGTTTTAATCGATCTCATATAAGGCCTAGTCTCCTCTTGCAAGTATTTGCTCTGGGGTAGTCATAGGCTATGTTTGGACATCCATTAATGTATGCAAAATTTCGCCAATTTTCAGTCAAAAATCAATCAATACATTTTTTAACATAAGGTTAGATTATAATATTATAATATTTCTGGCATTTTCTGACAGAGCTTGTTGAGAGAAATCAAATGACACCTGATTTGCGTCTGCGTAATTCGTCGCTGTTCGGGCAAAAGAAAGAGCATTGGGAGATATGACCTTTTGCAGAAAAGCGATGAATTATCTACTCTCCAATGCACACAGTGTGGTTGCTGAAAGCATACCTTAAATGGGCAACCATTTTGTGATGACGTCCTGTACATTACGTCAGCTTCCATGGTCACATCTTGTGCACTCATATTTCTACCTCAGAATAATTCAGAAATCATACCCGTATATGTCATTATTTTTGAGCTACGATCACTTTTTCGGTTACATGAAAAGCGCCATCACGACTTTTTGCCGAAGAACTCTCACCTAATTCGAAAGGAGATTCATGTCAAAACTCAAGAATAAAAGCAAATTCACGATTAATTTACTTCAATTTGCAGGACTGTTTACGTATAGGTAAAAGTGAGTTCTACCTGGACATCACTGAGTATTTTAATAACATTCAGAGTATGACACAATATTAGAAATGGTTGAGAACCTATACTCATTTTCCTTGTCACTCTGCAATAGATTTTATGTATAACACTAATAAAAACAGTAATTATTATTACTGCATAAACAAGGGCTGTCTATCTGAAGTGGTGATGATATGCGCGACTAATTTGGAGAGAGTGGGGAATCGATGTTTTTACCTTCCAATCCTCCAAGGACCATCACTACGGAAATACAGTAAATTCGGCTTTATTTTTCTTTTTGAGTGCAAAAGCCTGTGACGAAGATCAAATAGTCTAGGCATTTATTGAAATTCATTCAAATTCAAAACTTATACAGTCAAGCTAAATTGGTTATAGTGGGTGGTCGTTCCTATGGTGGTAGCGAATGTTGTGGACGATGTAAGTGAGTGTAATCTCAGTTACTGCCACGTGTTATCACTCGTTACCCATGATGTCGAGATCATCACCATGCCGCAGAATATGCTGAGACATGCAATGTCCTGATTAACATTATGTGGATGTCATGCAGTCCAATGATCGGGCAAATGGATGCTCGGCTATTGTTCAATGGAAGTTAGGCACAAAGCATGCAGATAGTAATGCTGTACACACTGACCTAGTTACTGCTCGATTGGTGACCTTCAAATTGTGAGTGCAGTCTTCAGTGTCTTCCACTCCCTGTGGTAGTAATAGGGGGATATACAAAAAGTGTTCTTGAAGGAAGAAAAATATAACTTATGTGTCCACACAATGCACTTTTGCGTACGCAAAAGTGACATGCCTCCTGGAATAAAAGCGCACGAACGGAACGTATACCGTAGCGCGCGCATTCAACGTGTACATTCGGTGCTTCAAATTGCCAGTTGTATCGCAATGGGCAATGCGTACGCTACCACGTGGGGGGGGGGGTACTTGTTCCTCTGCATATTTGATAATAATGTGAGCAGGAGATAAGAAAATCGCAGGAAAAAGTGATGAGGTTAAGGGTTAATAATTAGTTTGATGAGGATGATGATGATGCTTGTTTTTTAAATGGGCCTAACATTTAGGTCATCGGCCCCTATATAATTAGTGTTATTAAAATGACTGTACTTTTTGAGTAATAATGTACGTATTTTATTTTTAATTTTACCAGGATGTCCTCACAAGATTTCTACAAGTTGTTGGAAATGATTGAATCAACAGCTATACAACAAATATGCGTCAAGATATATCTAGTGGGATTAGACTTGCCGTTACTTTGCGGTTTCTCGCTAGATGAGATATGTACTCCAATTTTAGTTACCACTTTAAAATTTTCCAAAAATATATTGCATCAATCGTCCCTGAAGTAATGAAATACATTTTTCAGTTCTGGTGAAATATATAAACTTAAGCTAAAGTGACAGCAAATAATACATATCGTCGTTGCCAGGACAAAACCTCCTATGTGGTAATATGTTTTAGAGATATACTGACCCGCAGCACATTATGAAGAGCGAGAATGCCTTGACAATATTCACACAATATTGCACCTTAGATGATAGAACCTCACCGGCCAAAGTTCTAAGCAAAAATATTTCACATAGGAGTTTTTTCCCGGCAGCGACGATACAATTTCTTCTTTCTTATTGTTACTATTACTAAACTGGTCAATTATTCATGTTACTAGCTCATAAAGAAGTAGAAAAAATTCTCCATACAAGCTCCATTGTAGAAAATGGACAACCTGAGTGTTACTATAACATGACACTAAAATTGTTTTATTCGTAATTCTGCTACTACAGTTCTTGCAATGTGTAGACAGTTCCTTCTATTCCGGGGAAGATGTAGCTGACATATAATATTTCCTTTGGATTAAACCGTTGCTCAGTAGGCCTAGTATATCATTTCATTCTACAATATAATGTAGTGTAATAATGTGTTGTTATTTTCCATTCTTTTGAATTTTTACCGGTTTGGAATTATCAGTCATTAGTTCATATTTAAAAAAGATTAAGGTCAATAATAGCGGTCCGAAGATTGTTTATACAATTTACCATTTTTTCTCTAAAATAGCAGTAATGAATACATGCTTAAATTAAATTTTAATTTTCAGTAATAAATTTACAAACTACCTGAAAAAGAATAACGTGTGGTAACCTGAAAGGAAATCAATTTTAATTGCGAAAAAAGAAATAACTTTTAATTTAGTTGTTTTTATTTATAATACTGTTATAATACTGTTACCCTATTTTTTCTTCTTAAGGTAGTTTATAAATGTATTGCTCCAAATTCTTTTAGGCAAACTGAGGAACCTAAGAGTTAAAAATCAACTAAGTCGAAACCGAGAAGTGATTGCTTTAGATATCATCATCATCATCATCATCTGTTTACCCTCCCTCGGACGTAGCGAGGGATCCCACCTCTACCGCCTGCTTTAGATATTACAAACAAAACCTTTACTGTCAGAATAATAAAAATCCACAGGTAATTATATAAAAAAATATATTTTTTCTTATATATCGTTGGTCAAGAAACTACACCTTGCATGTCGCTATGCTCTTTCTATCCAACATGTTTCTTCTGACTGGTCACGCCTTCCAGCCAAATATGGATATGCAGTCCACCAGAGCGATGTTCTTTGTATTCATTTTTTTACGCAATCATGTAAAGGGAAATGAACCTTAAATAGAGTACACAGTACGAGTGAGTAATTTCGTCGCACAAACATATATTTCTACAGTACGTTACGGTAAAGTTAACTTTCCTTTGCACGTAAGAATAGGAAAATGAACACAATTGACAGATAGACTGCATAAACATATATTGCTCCGAGGCGTGACAAGTCTTAAGGAAAATTATGGATAGGAAGGACGTTGTGATATACAAGATTTGTCTTCCTATTTGCTAAACATCATACATGTCCAAGCAAAGTGACCAGCAGTTGTTGGTGAGTAAGAAAGGGTTTATATCTGTGAGTCTTCTCGTGTATTCGAGATATATGCAGAATTACAATATAGAACTCTGATAATTAAGAGAATGTATTCCCCAACGCGTCTCAAGCACCAACGTTGGCACCCAACCCTACAGCCAGTCATTTACCCCCGCGTATATCAAGACCAGGGACAAACGGAAAGGATAAGGGATTGAAAACAGTAATTAACCTTCTTCTTCAGTACAGAATTATCCTCCCATGTGTGTATTTTTCAAATCAGTTAGTGAATTAATGTGGAAAAAGACGCGTTTAGGACAGATGGGTTATTTTGTAAATTGTGCCGTTTTGAAGGGAGTACGGTAAATAATCTCATTTTACAGCAGAAAATTACGAGAAAAATGTCTGGTATTTGTGAGAAGAACAACGAGTGTTCATACGTTCTTCGAGTGAAAATTCCTATTAAAGCAAATCATTATTTCCCTATTACATACACTTCCAAGTAAATTAGGAGATAATTATTTCTGTGCACTGAATATAAAAGGTATACCGTGGCTGTACGCACAATTCATCGCATCGCATAATTATCTTCCTATACATTATCCTGCTTAAGTTTGGTCACACCTCTCACCCACATATGGGTATGCAGTCAATCAGAACAATGTCCGTTGTCTTAATTTTCCTATACAACTTTGTAAAGGAAAATGAACCTCACTGTACAGTAATGTAGGAATACATATTTTAATATAGTACTTACGCACTACTACAGTATATTGCATTCAAGGTTCATTTTCCTTTACACATTAGCATCGGATAATGAACACAACAAACATTGTTACTTTAGACCAGGGCCCTTCAAACGCCCAAAATCTCACGCGTGCAGAGCGAGGCGCAAGAGCTCCGTGCACTGTGCATCGGTGTCGCTCGGTGCCGCTCGGTATGGCTCGGATCAACGCTTCGTCTCTGGGCTACTCGGCTATGCTCGGCTCTACTCGGCTATACTCAGCCCGGATTTGGAGCGCTACGGCGCAAGTGGGGAAGAGGGAGACAGGCGGAGCGAGCGAGAGAGGCGTGAGGAAAGAGAGAGTTAGCGCTATTGCTCCAAATCGAGGAGTGGGGGTCTGCACTCTGGTCAACCAAGCCAAGTCGTCTTTTGCACCGTGCACAGTGCATGCACCACGCGCATGCACCCTGAGAGGCCCTGCTTTAGACTGTATACCCATATGTGGCTGGAAGGCAAGGCCAGTCTTAAGTAGGATAACGGACAGGAAGAGCATTGCTTGTAAAACCGTTCTTACAAAGTCACAAGAATTTAGTTAGGTCACATACTTTAAAGTCATATTTTGATTAGGTTTAGCATTTTTCCATGAATTTCAGGGCATTGTATTGACCATTGTATTCACTTTTAGGCCAACAACATTCGCCTTCTTTTTCTATTGAACTAGAGACGGAATTAGACGAACGAAAACTCCCGGTACAAGGCATGGCAATCTTTCAATCTTGCATGACTCTTCTATGGATAATTATCTTCGAAACGACTCGCAACTTTGTGTGTGAAGTAGATAATTGAATGCTTAAGTAATATTAATTACTTGCTAATTTTGTTGCACGTATCTCTACGTTGCACTTCAGTCACAGTAGAAGACTGGAAACGTGAAATTTCCCCAACGTTATAAGTAGGTTAAATGAAGATACGTGCAATGTTCGTGACAGGATGTGGATCAAGGTTCATTTCTTCATAAATTATGAATCACCCTGTTCAAATGTATGTTATTTATTAGAAGATTACGTTCTATTCTTCGGGAGAATGCTATATAATATGGACATGAAAGAAAATAATATGTTTAACCTCTATGTAATCCATAGGTGTAAGTAACACAGTACTTCAGGAATTAATATTGTACTTTCTGACTCACCATTTGTTGAAACCAGCCCGGACGGCGCCCCTGTAAATAAAAAGAGAAACGTCCTTTAATAGCCAGTTTGAATTTATGACGATAGTTCCATTCAATAACATTTTATTATTCAGATCTCAGCTCGTACACGGAATTCAACTATATCAACAGAGGCTAAACTTCAATCCATTTATTATTTCGCGAATGTCGCAACTTTTAATGCATACGTCATACATCCTCTATTAAATTGTTAGTTATTAATATCTCTAGAGCCTTGACTGAATGGTAGCCTTAGGTTCAAAGGGTCCCGGAGTCGATTCCCGTTTGGGCCAGGGATTTTAGCCACGTGCGTTTAATTCCACTCGCTCGAGGGCTGGATGTTAGATTTGTGTTCATTTACATACAGCATATCACATCACACTACCAACTCTCAGACGTACACGCAATAGAGAATATATCCCTCCACATAGTGTTGGCTTCACGAAGGGCATACGATCATAAATATGGGATTAATCCACATGAGATACCGAACCCAAGTAATTAGGGAAATGCCACGAAGGAAAAGATAAATTAAAAAGCATAAAGTTTATTAAAATTATAGGTGTTAACTATTTCCTTACTCACACAATTTAATTGTTCAGTATTGTACTCCCTTTTGGACAGAAAACTACTACTTCATGGTGGAAAGGTAATAGATATTGGGTAAATACGTCTACAACTCGTGAATCAGTAGTTAATTCAATCAATTTAAGTGTGGAGTTAAGGGAATGACGCTGATGAGAACACCATGATGAATGTGATGTTCGGAGAGTGGATTGTTCTGGTTTGAACACCGATAATGGCGAACTTTTCATCTCCACTCACCTGTGTAAGAAGCGACTGAACAGGGAGTGGCTCTCAGACTGGGAGCGTAGTTTGGTGACCAGGTAGCTCTTAGGTGAGTCTGGCAATTGGTCACTCTCATGTTCCAGCATCCTTCGAGATGACAGACAGACAATTTTGGGAGCGAAATCATTGACTGAATTCCTATGTAACAGTAATGACGTGTTTATTTTGTAGCACTTATCCAGATACCCTCGGACAACACTTGTTATTTTCCGATCCCCTCGATTTCAGGTTTGCAAAGCCCAGAGAGTCTTCCATTTCCTGCCACTCGTAACCCTTTTCCTATGTTTCATTTTCCAATACCCTCATTCATCAAAGTATCGATTATCCTCCACTTTGCCCCTGATATGAGAGAGGGAATAGTTGCCTATATTTACTTACCCTTAAAGTAAAAATCTCCCCCACCAAACCCTCACCCCAGAAACAATTAATTATAAAATAAAGAAGATAGTATACGAAGTATTGAGTACTGTGTCCTCCTCCCCAACGGCCCCTCGTTACGGTATAGAGAATGGAACTCATAACACATCTTTGCTAGACAAAATACAGTGCCGAGAGCACGGCATCTTGGCGATGTATATAGTTTCCTATAGTATTTCCTCTTATGTTGGGAGAAGCATTTCATTGATCAGTGTACTAGGCAAGTTGTTCACGGGAATTTTTTAAGGGAGGATGCGATCAGTGGTTGAGAGTAAGTTGGATGCAAACCAGTGTGGTTTCAATAAACGTCTGGGTAACTGAAAAATGCTAGGAGAGGAATATACAGTTATGTTTATGGTTTGTTGATCTAGCGAAGAAATATGAAAGAGTTCCTAGGGAAAATATGTTAGCCATATGCTGGGATAAAGTGTAGGTTATTAAAAAGCAATCAAAGTCTTTTATGTAGACAATTGGGCTGCCGTGAGAATTGATGATATAATTATTTCTCGGTCGAAGGTACTTACAGGGGTTATACAAAGTAGTATGTAATCTTTTATTGTTCATAGCTTATATGGATCATCTACTGTTAGATGTAAAGTGGCAGGAAAGATTCAAATGTAGTAAGCAACTCGGCCAATGTCGACGACTTGGTCTTAATGGCAGTCTGTGCTGAAAGCTTACAGTCTAATTGACGATTTGTGCAATGAACATAATATGACCATTAGCTGTATTAAAAGAAAGCGATGTCGGTAGTAAAAAACCAAAGGGAACTGAATGTTATGTGGGGAATACAAAACTGGAACAGGTAGATAATTTCAAGTATTTCGGATGTGTATTCTCGCAGGATGGGGGTATAGTAAGTGCAATTGATTGAAGGTACAGAAAAGCTAATGCAGTGAACTCGTACTGGCCGTGAACAGTGTTTTTTAAAGAAAGCTCCCGGACGAAACTATCTTTACACCGGCATGTTTACAGACCAACTTTGCTTTACGGGAGTGAAAGCTTGGTGGACTCGGAATATCTTATTCATAAGTTAGAAGTAAGAGACATGAAACTAGCGAGAATTATCGCTGGCACAAACAGGTGGGAGAAAAGGCAGGTGGGTGCTTGAAATGAAGAGATAAAAAGCTAACTTATGAGAGAACTAGAAAATAAGGTGAAATTCTTTACGTTTCGCACCCAGCCAGGTCAGGGATAATTTACCTGGACCTGAAGGCTGGTTCGAGGTCCACTCAGCCTACGTGATTAGAACTGAGGAGCTATCTGACGGTGAGATAGCGGCCCCGGTCTCGAAAGCCAAGAATGATGGCCGAGAGTATTCGTCGTGCTGACCACACGACACCTCGGAATCTACAGGCCTTCGGGCTGACCAGTGGTCGTTTGATAGGCCAAGGCCCTTCAAGGGCTATAGTGCCATGGGGTTTAGGTTCGCAGAGAACTTTCCTTTGCGTCATCAGAAGAAAATCTTGACGGACCACGAGAAAGGCTTCTCAAACAATGAGGTTTGAATTTAGACGTTACAATAGAAGATGAATTGGTACGTCCATTCGTCACCAGATGGCTCCCCGGACGCGGTACCATATCCAATTCTACTATAACGTCTAAATTCAAGCCTCATTGTTTGAGGGGCCTTTCTCGTAGACAGTGGAGGTTTTCTTCTGATGATGCAGAGCAAAATTCTCTGCGAAATATAAAGAATGACACGGCATAAGCCCAAAAGCCTATATCTATATTATTATTATTATTATTATTATTATTATTATTATTATTATTATTATTATTATTATTATTGAGTCTATTGTATTGCTATACATATATCTTCTACTATGAGCTGGACTAAGTTTGTTACATGCGTTATATATATCACTCCTGACTTTGAAGATTTAAGTGACCGAAGACTGAGCAATAATTTCACCATTCCCATTGTAGTCAGAACCTGTAATAAATGGTGTGATGTTGTTGCTTGCGGGGTCAGTTGCTACTATTCTGCTGGTACTATGTAACAGCAACTTCTGGTTATGTGAGGAAAGCAACGGAAAAATACAACTCCCAACTTTTTAAGTATAACTATTCAGTGATTTATTACAATTAATGGTAGATTTGTTGGGGGTTCCAACCAGTCTTTCAACTGAGAAATAAACACATACTTGCATATTATTATTATTATTAGTAGTAGAATTCATTTAAATACATGCATCTTCGTTGTAACGTGTTATGCCTATCAGCGTCCAGTCTGTAAGTTTCTGTGAATTAACTATGCACCTCTTCAATCCTGTTTCCAACTTGCCTTGCGGTCTCGTTTAATTCCACACTTCATATTTCTAAATCATGGAAAACAGAATATAACCATTTTGGTCTCCCTCTACTTCTCATGCCCTCCATTGCCAAGTCCATTATTCTCTTATGTAGCCTATCCCTACCTTCGAAGCCGGTTCATCCACTTTCATCCTTCGAGTTCATTCCTAAGTAGGGCCTATATTATTTAATTTCTCATTTAAAATGCTCTCCTTAAATCGTTCCCATCGGCTTATACTAGCACTACCTTCAAGTCTGTTAATTCCATCTTGTGAATAAGAAGTCCAGAACCGTAATATATTTCATACTCGTGCTGGAAAGATGGTTTGAAATTAGATCGAAATAAAAATATTACGTCGTTCTACACACTCTTACAGAATGCCGTTCATCGTAGCGGTAAGTTCACGACATGATTTTCTACATCTCTATTTATGTCATTCACTGTACTGCAATGGGATAGGAAAGGGATATGATTTGGAAGGAAGTGGCCATGGCCTTAATTAGGGTACAGTTCCAGCCAGCATTTGCCTGATGTTAAAATATGAAACCATAGAAAACCTTATTCAGAGCTGCCTACAGAACGGTTCGAACCTACTATCTCCAGCATGTAAGCTGTCAGCTACATTACGCGAACTGCGCAGCCATTCGCTCGTTCATCCTAGGAGAAATACCTTAAATTATTTCTTTTAGATTTCCTTTCATCTTGATTTACTAGAAGAGTAGTAATAGCAATATTAGTTAGTAATAGTGGCAGGATCTTTATGTAATAGGTTATCTCCCTTCATTTTCTGTTCCGTTAGCCATCTACACTGTTAGAGACGCTCTTTCCACATTGCCTCCGTCATTCATTTCCACCGCGGTTGGGAATCCTTTGTTTGTTTCCTCCTTCCCTTGAAACAAAGCTACAACAGTTACAATCCCCAGAAACGTCACTCTAACGTCTTTCTCAGACCTTGGAGTAACTTCTATACAATAGTGAGCTTAAGCCGCATTTTGTTCTTCAATGCAACCTGCGTTTAATTCCCTATGCTTCATTTCTCACTCCTGCATTCACAGAGAGAGCCAATGTCGAGATCTCTATTTCATTCCATAAGCATAGAGTTTTTATTAGACCTTTATGTTTTCTTACATATATCAATGATATGTGTAATCAGATATAAGGCAGTTTACAGATGTTGTAATTTTGTACAGAGTAATTAATAAGTTACAAGATTGTGAGCGGCTGCAGGGTGACCTCGATAGTGTTGTGAGATGGACAGTGGGCAATAGTATGATGATAAACGGGGTTATAAGTCAGATTGTGAGTTTCACAAATAGGAAAAGTCCTCTCAGTTTTAATTTCTGTGTTGATGAAGTTCCTAACCTACGTGTTAATATAAGAAAAGACCTTCATTGGGGTAATCACATAAATATGATTGTTAATAAAGGGTACAGATCTGTGCACATGGTTATGAGGGCATTTAGGGGTTGTAGTAAGGATGTAAAGGAGAGTGCAGATAAGTCTCTGGTAAGACCCCAACTACAGTATGGTTCCTCACCAGGATTACTTGATTGAAGGCCTGGAAAATAACCAAAGAAAAGCGGCTCGATTTGTTCTGGGTGATTTCTGACAAAATAGTAGCGTTACAAAAACGTTGCAAAGTTTGGGCTGGGAAGACTTGGGAGAAAGGAGACGAGCTGCTCGATTAAGTGGTATGTTCCGAGCTGTCAGTGGAGAGATGGCGTGGAAGGACATCAGTAGACGAATAAGTTTGAGTGGTGTCTTTGAAGGTAGGAAAGATCACAATATGAAGATAAAGTTGGAATTCAAGAGGACAAATTGGGGCAAATATTCGTTTATACGAAGAGGAGTTAGGGATTGGTATAACTGACCAAGGGAGATGTTCAATAATTTCCCAATTTCTTTGCAATCTTTTAAGAAAAGACAAGGGAAAGAACAGACAGGGAAACTGTCACTGCGTGACTGCCCTAATGCAGGTCAGTAGTGATTGAATCGTTGATTGAAAAAAAAAAGAGTAGGTATTCAGCTTTAGGCTGTGACAATCTTGTAATATTTACTGATTACTCCACCCGAGTAAATGTGGTTGACATCTGGTGGATTGCGATATAGTTTTGCAACCAGTAAACATTGAAAGATCGTTACATTTTAACAAACCGAAAAACATTAGCAGAGATTTCCTAGCCGATGTCCGACTAAAATGTGATAAAAATGCATGCATCAGATAAGCATTGGACATACATCCCTATGCTTACTTCTTTCCTTTCCAGAGACCGTTACTTTTGTTAGGACTGAATCACAGGCGTAGGCTGCATGCGAAGTACCAAGTGCTTTCTGAAACACAGCTACCTACGTATCCTCCAGATTTCGTTACCAAAATTCTCTGTATTTTTAAATGCCCTGTCAGACCGTACGCTGGAAATCCCTGCGAGGTGAGCAACAACATACAAAACATCGTTCAAGGTAACCGCCGCGAGAGTGTGGAATGAACTCACCAATGACACAAATATACCGTCTCCTGCCAATGTCATCCTATAAGCACTCCCAGTCCTACTGAACTGTAAATCGACAGCGTAGAATGAATACTTCGTATCTCACAAAGTTCTTCCTATCCAATTTTTCCCTTAAGACTCGCCACGCCTCCCAGCCACACATGGATATGCAGTCCATCAGAACAATGTACGTTGTGTTCTTTTTCCTTATGCGGGTGTGTGAAGGAAAATGAACCTTATCTTACTGTACTATAGGAAAGAATGTTTGTGTGACATATTTACTAACTCCTAGAGTATAAGTTTTATAAGGTTCATTTTTCTTTACTAATAAGCATAGGAAAATAAACCCAACGAACATTGTTCTGATGGACTGCATACCCAGATGTGGCTGGAAGGCGTGACCAGTCTTAAGTGAAATAATAGATAGGAAGAACTTTGTGAGATACGAGGTTTTCATTCTAGGCCATCGAAATGCGATCCATGAGTAAGAACAAAAATATTTGGCCTTATTTCCGTGTCAGAACTTATTTCATACTACTCTACACTGTACATATCATGAGAAAAACACAGGTAAAGAACGTACCAGCATGCCACATGAAACTCTGTTTTCCATGAAGTATTCAAAATGGCCTTCGTTAGCATTGATATATGCATCAGTCCTTATGTGTTTCCCACGATTAATGTACAATCTAAAATTGTAGAAAATGACTTGTAAAGTGGAAACAAAGCCTTTCCGGACATACATCCATAATTCTTCTTCTAACTCTTCTCCTTCTACTTCTTCTACGAGTGAGTAATGTGTCCTGAAATTTCTGCGGTACATAATTGTTACACGCTGTACATACTTGACAAGGAATGACAAGTCTCAAATAATTATTGGCTATTTATATAAGCCTCTTGTCCACATAGCAGGTCAGCTGTCTCCTGGTATTTAGTGGGACGGGAAATCTCACCGTAAACTTGTCTTGCAGTCCTCGCCAGTCACCACACTCCACAAGCAATTTTTTTGTAGTTGAGTTCAAATGAACTACTCAAAAGATATAAACAATAACGCAGCTCCTACTCAGCACAATTCTGCTTCAGCACTTCAACCAACACTACTCACTGAGGCGAGCCTGCTGTTATATATATGGTGATGAAATTCTAGTAAATTCCCGGCATTGCTAAAGTAATAAAATTTTAGTTTCGCTTTCTAGAAAGTCCATGGAGATACCAGACGACAAGCAGAATACAAGAAGTGGCCACCACCTGTCGTCAGGCCAGCTGGGAGCTTTCCGACCTGAGTTACTTGTTTTATGTACCGTGGTAGGCAGCGCCACCAACAATAAACCAATTGAGAGGCTGCCAGTTGCAAAATCGTTAAGAATGATATCATAGTCCTGTATTAAGTCTATTTTGTAACATGAATAATTGCCGGGTCCGGATACGGTAATCAACTCTATGTTGCTCTCAATTATACCTTTATTTACAGCTCAATAAGAAGATTGATGTATCTACTGATATTGCCCATTGGGTCCGGCACCTTACCTCAATGATTCATGGCTGTGTTGGTGATTTTAATCACTCCTTGTTAATTCCTCCGATTTGAAGACTGGGTGTTCACTATTTTCAAAACTGATCCCTCTTCGCCTTCACACATACATTTGCATGCATACATTCGCAAAGGGCATCCAGGCGTAAGATTAGGCCAAGTTCGAACCCAAGTTACCACCAGGATTTGAGAATATTGTATTTCAGTACTGCACAGTGCAATCGCTTATTCTTCCAAGTGCGTGAGTGATCTGGAAAACCGGGCGAGTGGCTATGCGTTTTGGATCACGCAGCTGTTGAGCTTGCATTCGGGAGATGGTGGATTCGAACTACGCTCTCGGCAGCCCTGAAGATGTATCCCTGGAATTCCCATTTTCGCACCAGTGAAAGGGTGGTACTGTACTTTAATGAAGGACACGTTAGTTTCATGCCCCGTCCTAGCTCTTTCTTATCCCATCGCCACCAAAACACCTGCTATTATCAGTTCGGTGTAAAACAAATAATTTTATGAAACAGTAGTGATCTGTAAACCCAGCGCTGTTATTCTCAGGTGTATGGCTGTCTTTGAAACTCCTATAAGTTAACCATCACCAGCTATAGGACCTGAACAAGTATTATGTATATGAATTGGAATTGGCTTCCAATAGCATGTCTACTAATGACTTTGTAGTGGATAGGTCAATGATTACTGTTGCTACGTCTCTCTCCTACTTATCTACTGGTGTTCTAGACACTTGTTCTCCCCTTATTGGGCTTATTTTTATCTGCTTTCCTTCCATCCAACGCCAATGTAGCTACCAAGCCAATCTCGTACTGTTAGCGTCCACCCCACCTGTGCCGTCGGATAATGACACAATAGCCCTGCTATCTCTTAGTCGTCAGGCTTGCACCTGGGCAACACTCCTCCCCGCTGCAGATACATGATACAAATAAATGATGTCCGTGCTTAAGGCAAGGTAAATATTATTTCCAACGTCAAGATCTGTATTACAGTAGACAACGTCTATATAAATAACGTTTTAATTTCGTCTTTGCAGTTCACTTCTTTTTTGTAACACCGTCTTTATCTCTGATTACGTAAGCTTAAGTCGAAAGTAGATTCAGTTAAACTTTAGTCGGTCGGTCGGTCGGTCGCGGTGGGTCACTATGACCCACGCTCTTATACTTTCGTTAGCCCAATGAAGGAAACGAACTTGCAGACCATTTGGCCAAACAACCTGCAAACAACCTGGACTTAGAAGTGATTTACAAACGAACACCTATTTGTACAATCAAACAAGACCTGAGGAAGAAAACTATTCGAGTGTGGGAGAGCGAGTGGGAAAATACTACAAACGGAAGAATAAAAAAAAATATTTTCTTAATGTACGGATGAAAATTAAACTAAACCTAAGTCATAATATGGCAGCTATGACAACAGGTCACGGGAAATTTGATGAACACTTTTTTTGGGTTCAAAATAAAAGAAGACCCTGCATGTCTATGTGTGGTGAAACAAATCATCAGCAGTTGACCATGTAAGGGATTCAGTGGGCCACTGACTGATTAATAAATGCGAACTCCTGGACATACATCTAAAGGAATTTTCTTCCAACGAACAATCAGTTAATATTGGCAGGATAATATTATGTAATTAATTGTATATAGTGTATTAATTAGTACTGCTATATGTATATAATATAAGCATGTAGTATTACATTCTCTAATGGAGCATGCTGTTAAAAACTGTTTTAAGAAAAACGCAGTAGTCACCAATCAGTTCGAACTTAGAAGTTTTTCGAAGAAAGCTTTTTGCTGATCAACACGACCCGCCGCGACCGTTTTCGTATGAGAATATTATTGTCAAATTATATCTGTAGGAACGTATTCTGTGGAAAGAAAGTCCAAATGATGGCCCTTAACAGCTTTCCTCCATCTCGGGGATGTCACACCTATAAATGCATTAGTTGTCTATGCTTGGAATTACAATGAGAAGCATTTCATAAAGAGGCCGTCCCTGAAACAACTAGCCAGGAAACTCACCCTTCCTTACATGAGATCTCGCTTGCAGCCTAGAAACCTTAGTCGTAAGCTAAGATAACGAATAATGCACATCCTGAAAGAAGAATACCCCAATCACTGAAGAAAGTCAAACAGACAACGGTGGCATGAAGCGAAAGAGGTGGGCACTGTGCCCCACAACTGAGATCAAAAGTTACCAAACCTGTGCAGCCTGCAAGAAGTAGGGGCCTACGTGTGTGGAAACGATGGGAAGCTCGCCTGCCTAGGCTGCCTCTAAAGAACCCAGACTAGTGCCTAAATGCAATAAGAAGCTGGATTAGTGAAAAACATGTCTATCATCTCCAATTTCTGTAAAAACATAACTTGAATTTTAGTTCGTTAACTTGAGTTCATTTTATCAGATTTCTGGTATAGCAAAAAGTTCTTGGGTGAAAACACTAAACACTTTAGCACGATTTCCATTTGAAAGCGAACGTAAGTACTATCTACAGCATCCTTCAAAACATTCCAATGTACTCTTTCAGTGTTTTTTCAATTTTCTAGAAATTAGGATAGATTTTTGAAACACGTGTAATTTTTGTAAAAATTCTTCAATAACCAATTTTTCACTGTACTCAAAACACTTAAATGAAGGTATGTGCATTTTCGTATTACAAAGACAATGCAAATTGATATACTGAAAGAGTTTTGATAAAATAGAATTTATTACATAAAGCTAATCAAAAAAATAATTTGTGGGTCATAGTGACCTACCACGACCACATTGACATACACCGAAGGCTCGCACGTCACCTGGTTAATTGCATAATCACAGTAAAGTGGCTAACACAATTAAAATAAACTCAGTATGGTATTGTAGTTCAAGGATAACTTCACCAAGGAGCCATAGCTTGAAACAGACCTCTGCATTCGGGAGATGGTGAGCTGGTTCCACCGACGGCTGTTCTGATAATGGTTTTCCATTGTTTCCCATTGTTTTCTCTAAGACAAATACCGGGGCGGTCCCCTTTATATTCCACGGCAGCTCACCTGTTACCCTTCTCCGCACCTCAAATAACCGCAACATATCTCCTGGTCTCAGGGAGGGCGTTATCGTCTAGGAAGCCCGCCCTGCCACTTCAAGTTACGGGATGGGACCAAAAGAAAATAAAAATTAAAAACTATTTACCTACATGCCTATTTAATTGTAATATTTTACAAACACTTCTGAACAGTGTGTCCTTCTGTTTCAACACACTCTCTCAAGGACGTTCCATTGTCTGTCGTACACGATCAAAGACCCGAGGCATGCGCTGCAGAGAGTATGTAGATGGAAACAACAGAGTAAAGTGCTCTAAAGTTGGGAGATCAGAAGAATGCACATGTCCGGTGAGGTACGGGGCGAAGGGGTTTTCACCAGCAGAGCCAGTGACGCAATGGTTGCCATAGCAACTCCGCTACTACCCAGGCTGCTTTATATTATCTTCTACTGACAGCTCTTCGTTCTTGTCGGTTGTAATCCAGCTAATTGCAAAGTGTGAGTCAATGTTTTCGTGTAGCAGATAGAGCAGATAAGAGCCGATCTGTCTGGGCAGAACAGGAAGTTCGTGCTTGCAGGCCACATTCCTCATTCTTGCATTCTTCTCATCTCTACACAGTACCTCAGATTGCTTGCTGTCATCGCAATATACTGTTCCATCGGTCTACTCTAAGCGAACGAAAACCTACTGCATGTTGTCACGGCACAAATTTTGCATTGTGATGTCATAGCATTTCAAAACAAAATAAAATATGCAATATTGATGATTTTGAAGAAAGTGTCACAAATGATTACAGTATATTATCTGAATATTTAAGTCAATAATTCGTTTCAGATTCATTGTTATTTACCAAATAACGTTTGTTTCATTCTCTTCTACCTTCCCTAGAAATTGGTGAGTTGAATTTTAATGCACCTTGCGGAATTAACAGTCATAAGTGTTTCATGATTTCAACTGCTTGATGTGTAATAACGGAGATATTAATGATTTATACATTTGTTAAAAACTTCCCAATACCAACAGATATCGTCGTTGATCCTGTGAAGACCAATATGTGAAATATTTCAGCTTGGAACTTTGGAGGATAACGTTCTGCCATGTAAGGTTCAAACTGTGCGTGTAATATCAAAGCATTCTCGCTCCTGACGATACATGTGATGCGGGTCAGTATTTCGTCCACAATTATTACGGCAGAGCGTTTTTAGCAAGCGTAGCAACGATATATTAGTTATAACTTCTTCTACTACTTTTTCCTACACCTGTGGGGTAGCGAGTGCGAATTGTATCGCATATACGGTGTGACCTTGTTTTTTTTTTTTTTAAGGCCGGATGCTCCACCCGTCTCCAATCCTATGTGTGTGGGGGGAGGGATAAAAATATTATTGCGTGGTTTTTGGTGGTATGTAGTGTGGTATGTTATCTCAATATGGGTACAGTGTTGTGACAAATACAAATACCCAGTCCCTGTGACAGAACAAATTATCAGACGCGATTCAAATCTCCGACACTACTAGGAATCAAACCCGGGGCCCTCTGAACCGACTGCCTCAACGCTGACCATTCCGCGAAGGAGTTGGTTATATTACTTCTAACTGAAATTTGTAAATGGGAAACATTTTAGAAAATCCGATTTCCAATTGTTCATTCCTCACATTTTCACGAATTTGGATTCTTATTACTAACTCCGTCCTAGGCGAGCATCGCCTAAGATGAAATAATGTTAAACAGTCATGATAACGGATCAATTGGCGATGATGGTGATTGTGACACTGACGCGGGTGTTCGGAGTGTGAAGAAGATGAGACGGGAATGGCCGTGGCCTATAAAACGAACTCTCCCGGCATTCGTCTAAGTGAGGAGAATGGGAAACCACGCGAAACCATTTTCAAGACAGCCGATGATCGCACAAGACCATCACCTTCCAAATGTAGAGGTATGCAGCCACTAAAAAGCCGTGGCCACTGTTATCTGAAGATACACTGCTGGTGATTGTTTTTATAAGCTGAGAGAGCACCCAGTAAATAGCAACTTAAAATCAGGAAGATCTCGGAATGAGAAGAAATCGTCAAGAAATGAACACTAGATGAACCAGGGAACCAGAAATCACCTGGTTCATTCCTCCTTCTTCTGCAATACGAACTCTCCTTGAAGGGCAGACCGTGCAGGCGAGTAAATCTGGCCTACAGAACAGTGCACTCAAAGGAAGTTTTAATTTACCTTGTAACTTTAAGTCCTTCAGGCCTTCCTCTTACTTCAAACCAGGTAGAGATATATGCATCGTTGCCTGTAAAATAATACTACAACTCTGACTATGCTCTTCCTATCCGTTATTTTCCTTAAGACTGGAGAAACCTCTCGGACACACATGGATATGCAGTCCATCTGAACCATTTTCGTTGTGTTCATTTTGTTACGATAATGTGTAAAGGAAAATGAATCTTACCGTACCGCACTGTGGGAATATAGGTTTGCATGATGTTTTGACACACTCCTAGAGTATACTTTATTTAAGGTTCATTTTACTTTACATGTAAACATAGGAAAATGAACACAACGACAATTATTCTGATGGACTGCATATCCAACCGTTGCCGGGAGGCGTGAGCAGTCTTAACGAACATAATGGATAGGAACATTGTCATATAGGTGGTATTGTTTCTTAAGGGACGACATATTGCATTTTTAACATAATTAAATTAAATTATATAATAATGATAAATAATAATAAATACTAATGATAAATGATAAAATAAAAGTAAATTAAAATTAGAATAAAAACATAAAGTGAATAAAATTCAGTAAGATAAAAAAATTCTCGAAAGGATATCCTATATATAAAAATAGGTAGTGCATAAAATTTAATACCATTTGATAAAAGAGATTAAGAATTTAAATTCAATCTTCTGCCAGGACACCCGTGACAATAGATTGGTTGTAAGTAGCAGCATCTTGTTTACATAGGATCCTTACTAGTGCTTAAAATGTCTCAAAAGAGATTCTATGAAAGTGCGAATAGCACTTATCGCTCTTATATTTTCAGAAAGAGGTTCCACCCACAGCAAGCAAGTACTGTGGATAAATGATCGTAAATGGCAGAATGGAATTATTTAGTAGATATAGTGCTAACACTGTGAAAGAATGAGAGGTATTTTAAATATTAAGTAAGGTAAACTTTCTGTCAACCATGAAGGACATTACGGAGATGACACGACACAGGGTATGCACAGTGAGACGGATTTCTGTCGATGGCCCATGTACTTGAAGGAAATATATTGTTATGGAGTTGCGGTTGTGTGTTTTGAACTCATGTCCCTCCGAGTAAGTTCTCCCAGGCCGACTCAAGTAATAAAATCCTGATTAGCATTTCCATTTAATTACTACGTGCGATTATGAACCTACCTTTCACTGCGTGTAAATACAGTAGTGAAAGAATGGAAGGCTAAGAACTAAGAGGAATAAACTTTAAACGCTTAATGAAAGGCTGAATTCCAGAGTCAATATTACAAAGGCCATGTTGTACTTGGTAGCTGAGGTAGAGTTCAGTCCAGTGAAGTGGAAATGAAAATTAAACCGAGAGAGGGGGAAGTACATTTCTACTGTCGGTCCCAACCCCTTTGGTGTATGTTCTGGGATTTAACAAATTCTGCATGGGCAGCACTCCACTTTCCGTTGCTCTTAAAAGCCGTTTTTGTGGAGCGTGGCGCGCAAGCGGACTCCAAGACAAGCCATTGGGGGATTAGCCACAGCGAGGGACAGAGTGCCAGACTGATGCATCACAAAAAGTACGCTCTCCACTCCTACAAATGATCCGTTTTAATGCATTTTAGATCCTGTTGAATAAATCCGAAAGGTATATCGTAGTTTCCAGTTTCATAACAAGTGTTATTACGACAATAAGGGGGTATGTAGCCTATTCGTAATTAGGAATATCGTACTGATTTCTGATAAAGATTTTCTTTCGCTCCTCCAGTTTGAACATTTACATCGAGTTTCTTCACTGTGGACCAAACTCCATAGCCTGCGGATGAAGTCCCCTTCACGATACAATCTGGGATTTATTTTGGCAGGCACTCAGTAACGGTTCTGCTTATTACCCTCAACCATCTCTGGCTGAACGGGTTAACCGTAATCTCTGGTCCGCGCTTATTGCCTATCATCATGAAGATCATTCCAGGTGGGATACGTCCCTGCATTGGTTAGCTTTTGCTTTGAATTCGGCGGTTCATGAATCACATAAATTTACTCCAGCCTCAGTATTTCTCTAACCTCTGGTCTCTGAGTGACATTCTACCCGAGACAATAGATCCGGACATCATTAAAGATCTTTGGAAGAAGGCTAAAGCCAATCTTAAAGTGTCTTATGAAAAGGTTAGGGAAAGGTATGATCGTGGACGGAGACCCACCCCTTTGAAGGTAGGTGACCAAGTTATGGTCAAGAACTTTGTTCCCGCGGGCAAGCTTGCCTCCAGATTTCATGGGCCTTGTATCATTCTCGATTTTCTTACGCCGGTTACGTTGTTATTAAGTAATCCAGCCACCGAGAGGATATTTAGGGTTCACCTGTCACAGGTGAAACCAGTGTAAATTTTGTGTCAACTTGCTTCATATAATTGTAAAAGGAATATGAAGGTTATATTTTTTTTTTGAGTTTTCACTTTTAAGGCATTCTGCCCCTTCTATAATGTTTTGTTTCATATGTAAGTTTTTGTAAACCTTCCCCGCGCGGTTAAACTGCCATTCTGTCCTTACCACGGCCATTACCACGCTCCCGTCTCCTGCTATACACACTGTGGCTTGCTTATATTAAATGCCATGGATATCTGCACACCGCTGGCCCCTCAACCTCTCCACCAAGCCTGTGCCCTCAAAAAAAAAAAAGATGATGGTCCAACAATTCTGCCGCCTAGTTTTAATGTTTCAGTGCCCCCGCAGCCGCGTGGCGCCGTGCCGCGTCTGGGCTAGAGGAAGGGCCCCCTCGACCCCAGCGAGGACGACATGTGCACGGCGAGCCGGAGCTCTCCTCCCGGCCAAGGCTGATGTGCGGCGCACGACCTGCTACTTGCCCGCAGCCTGTATATGTTCACCGCGGGCGCGGCGTGTTTCAACACCACTGCTCCCCTCATAGTGCGGGCGAGCGGTATCTCAGGGTACTTGAGGGGTCCGAGCGGCCTCCTTTGGACGCAAGCTGCAACGGCCGGTTTGGCCATCCAACTTAATTACCATCAACTACATGGACAGTTACTATAAGCAATGACTACACTTGGGAATTCAACAGCAATATTTGGTGGACATGGCAAAATTTTTCTTCACTTTCAAGTATTAAAAGTTTATCTTCTGAATTCCACTTCTACAACCATAAAGACTTTACTTCACCTGCAACAACAAAATTTTGAAACTGAATCAAACCACATTAAGAGAATCTTATAAATTTTTCGGCAATTAATCTCCATATCTACATCAAAACTTGGACCTTGTTTTCAAACAATTTCATGTGTCACCCCTGGAGGAGCTTTTGGGGGGGGAGGTCTGTACCGGGCGGTACACCTCCACGCCGCTAATTTAAAAGTTGCGCCTGTTGAAACTCCTCTGCTGGAGGAAGTCTGAACTTTATTGATGGTATTAATTTTCAAGTTTCTCAGAAGATGTCACTACCTGGAAATTTTGGAGTTTTTGAACTGTGTCATTTTCGACGTATTTTTGTTTTGCTTGTAGTAAGAAGTGTGAACTTTCTCTTCTAGAGGACACTACTGAAGAACTACAATAGTGCACCCTAGTGCGAAGAAAAAGAACTGTTCTTTGGAGAAAATTTTATTACAAAAGTTTGTTCTTTGTTAAATTTCTTTCAGTCATTGGTTAAGTTGGCAATATTACCCCTTTCTTTCCCCATGTTTTAAATCTAGCCAATCCCGAATTTCGGAAATTAATTTTCCACCAATAATGTGTTTCTTCTTCATCTCGTGTAGGGGTTTCTCTTTTTTCTCCAATAAAGTGTTTGTGGGAGGGTGTTTTCATTCCCCTAACGCCTCGAACCTTCCGCGAGAGGATATAAACTGCTGATTTTAGGGTCTATGCGCCACTTCTGTTCCATCTTTCAGTGTGTAAAGTACATAGCAGGGGGCGGGTAGCGCCTCTTTCTCCGGCAGCGGTCAACAACCAGGTAATGGCCGATTAATTACTTCTTTTCTTGCTTGCTCAGCAGTTTAACTCTCGGGGCGGGTCCGAAGTTTTTCAGTTATGTAACCTTCCTTAAAAATGTAAAGAAACTGGTATCTATTCTATCTTTTAAACTACGTATTGGGATAGAGAGTGCTTAACCCTCTCGAGCTCCCACTCATATTGTTTTGAGGTGAACTTATTTTCTCAACCTATTCTTCCTTAACATTATGTAAATTTGTTTCTTTTCTAAAGTCACCTCCGTAGTATGGGATTAGCCCTTGCATCAGTGGCCTAGAGCCAAATTAGGTTTTAAAAACAAAGTGTATTAGGAGTGCAGATCGCCTCCTCTCAAATTGTTATTTTTGGAGGTCATGTAATTACCCCTTTTCATTTAATAGACCTCAGTAGGTTGGGTATTTTACCCCTGTGTCTATGTCCAGTGAGGACAACTTGAAGGTGGAGTTTGGTGTGGCCTTTGAGAGGCTTAGAGTTGAGAGCGAGTGGCTCTCTTTTTTTTGAAAATTGAGTGTTGTATGCCTCGTGGAGGCTTTTCAGTGTAATTTGGAGCAAATGTTCCTGAACATGAATGGGGTTTTCTGCCCCTCTGGTAAAACTTATTTTGAAGTAAGGTTGGGCTGATTGCCCACGAATGGTGAAGCAAGGGCGCTGAGCCCAAATCTAGTAAATATTGTACCTACATTTTGTTGACTTGCTACTCTGTACCTGCAATGCTTGTTATGTTGTCATTTTAAAAAGAAAATATAACCTTGTTAAATTTTACATTAACTTTGATTCCGTAGTTTGAGACCCGTTCACGCCCGCACCTTCTTTCACCTCTACCTACCACTAAAACACGGTAACAATTATTATTATTATTATTATTATTTTTATTATTATTATTATTATTATTATTTAGAGTTTAAACGTGATGTGTCATGAAGTAACGTAAATTGACTGGGGCACCTGTACCTTCATATTGTCAAATAAATAAATAAATAAATAAATAAATAAATAAATAAATAAATAAATAAATAAATAAATAAATAAATAAATAAATAAATAAATAAATAAATAAATAAATTTCAAATAATTTGCTATATCGACGATGCGCGAGTAATACCTTGTATGTCACAATTCTCTTCCTATCTGTTATTTTTCTTATTGTACTCTACCATAGGATTGTGTATATTCATGAAGTATTTACGCACTCTTACAATCTAATGCATTTAAGGTTCATTCTCCTTCACATATCAGTTCAAGAAAATGAACACAACGAACGTTCTCCTCATGGGATGCATATCCATGAGTGGCTCGGAGTGTGACCATTTTTAAGGAGGATATTAAATCGGAAGGGCATTGTGAGATACGAGATATTGCTCGCACACCGTCGATATGCTTCACAAATTAATTGGTTCATTAAATTCTCATCGCTAAGCTTCTTTGGAGAAAACACGTTTTTCCATTCGCTGAAAAGGGGCTCTACAAAGGTACTAGAACGTATGTGTTTAATTTTAAGAATATCCCCAGCAGTGTCGGATATTGTGGATGTCTTCGGAAGTCATGGAGTGGTAAGAGAGTGCGCTAAATCACCCAGCATTGGTGAAGCTTCTGGTTCTGCTGTATTAGAACTAAAAATGTTACATTCATAATTACGTTTTTTCCCGACTTTGCTTCCATGAGACACATAACGATTACTAGAATGTAACGATTTTAATTTTATTTCACGGCGAAAATTACGAGTATAATAATAATAATAATAATAATAATAATAATAATAATAATAATAATAATAATAATAATAATAATAATAGTAATATTTTCGTTACGTCCAACTAACTACTTTTATGGTTTTCGGAGCCACTGAGGTACCGAAATTTAGTCCCGCAGGTGTTCTTTCACGTGCTAGTAAATCTATCGAAACGAGGCTGTCGTATTTGAGCACCTTCAAATACCACCGGACTGAGCAAGGATCGAACCTCCCAAATTGGGGTCACAAGGCCAGCACCTCAACCGTCTGATCCAATGAGCCCTGCAAATTACGAGTAAATGTAACGTTTAAAACAAGAAACGATTTTAGGTAAAAATTGCTCAGAAGTATGCATTACGATTAATTCGGTTACTTTCATTCAATTACTTCCCAACTCAGGTAAGAATATAAATAACAACAACAAAAAGGACATTGACAATACATTATCCCGGCACACACATGTTGTTTATTTTATCCTGGTTTAGGAAGGAAGCCCATACAATGTGAACGAATTCTCTTACATATAAACACACTACACCAAATTCTACGTTTAACGGAAAACTAAACATCAACGCTGAAGAAGAAAACAAACCGAAAAAGACAATAAAATAAAGATATTCAGATGGCTTCCATGACACCCTCATATTCAACATTTCAAACCAGCCAGTAATGCACAGTGTCTTGATTCATATAGCATACAACAACTCAACATTCTACACAGAATACTGCAATTAAGAAATTACCATAATATTCATTTCATACAGCCTCACAAGCACTAAACATTGAACAGAACACAGCCATCAACAGAACCAAGTGACATTTTGCAAAATAACTAATTTCAACATTTTGTATTATGCTACTACTTCTCAACGTTTTTAACTATGTAGACTCACTGAACCCTCCTATATTGTTCTAGTAATGATATATAATCAACAAGGAATCCAGCCGTAAAACTAGGATGAATTTATACAAAGTGCATATTCCTGGAAACTGAGCAAAGGGAAAGGAATAGCAGGAAAGATAAGTGATCAAAATTCCAGAAGATACAGGAAATGAGGATATACCTGCAGTAATAACAACCAGGAAAGGAAATGGCGTAAGGCGTTCAGTGCCGGAGTTGTCCTGGAACAGGTTCAGTTCGCCAAGTGCAGGTCTTTTGATTTGATGCCCGTAGGCAACCTCCGCGTCGTGGTGAGTATAAAATGATAACGAAGATGACACATGCACCCAGGTCCCGTGCCTGCGAAATTAACCAATGATGGTTAAAATTTCCGACCCTGTAGGGAATCGAACACGGGACCCCACTGACTAATGGCCAGCACGCTAACCATTTAGCCATGGAGCCGGTCATCAATCAAGAAACACCACTTGACAGAAGTAATTCATTTTCCTAATAGTTTTTATCGTCGAAATGACACAATGGAGATTTTCCTGGACTCAAGGATTATGGATTAAGGATTAACGTACAGGATTTGCCTGGTGTGGAAATGGGTGAGTACGGAAAACGGTCTTCAGGGATGCTGACGGTGGGATTCGAACCTATCGAATGCGAGCTCACAGCAACGTTACCCTAACCACACTCTCTTGCCGCGCTCGGGTGACAGAATTCAATCGGGAAACAAGGTATTAATAATAATAATAATAATAATAATAATAATAATAATAATAATAATAATAATAATAATAATAATAATAATAATAATAATACTCGTTCTTTGACTTCCTAACACATTTTACGTCTTCCGGGCAGTCAACGGAGGTGCCGGAATTTTATCCCGTATTAGTTTCTTACGTGCCAGTAAATTTTCTGACATCAGAACCTCGCATAAGGGCACCTTCAATTACAATCTGTCTAAGCCAGGATCAAACCCACCAACATGAGGTCAGAAGGCCAGTGTTCCTCCCTCTCAGCCCAACAATGTAGAAATAACGTAGACATAAATTTGTGTTTACAAATTCAAATCCAGTTAATAACTACAATGAAATAAACAGAACAAAACCTTCTGACACTCACACTAAATCACATGGTCAGAATGCTGTATAAGACTTCATAAATTTTATCATAGTGATAATGTATTCAGCCTCATTTCAGTTAAATTTCGTTTCTAGCCTCCCTTTTTATCATGTCCGAATATCATTTAGATAAATGACTTCGTAACTAACCCATGTGCTTAACGCTAGGGAACGAAGCGCACCCTCGCTAATCGAATGGCTGTATGAATACTCATTATACGATACGTTTGATTGATTAAAAATCCCATAATACTTATTATCTGGATACGGACACCCGTGGGCGTATTTTATATGAACTCACGGAGACCACAAAGTAGGGATGGCACGTGAAATCAATATCAGTAGCTATGTGTGGCTGTGTTCTTTTTTCTCGTTATCCCAGGGCACTCGGTTAGTGGGCGAAACACACACCAAATATTATTATATGACAGATAAAACGATACCAGCGTACAAGTGTTACAACACAGAAATGTTGCTTGGAACGAGGAGGAACTTATTTCACGTATGATTCTTAAGAGGATTTGAACAATTAAAACAATTATTTCAAAATTCACCGAGCAAACACAAAATTATTGGACATGAAATGAAACTCTACATTATTCAAATCTGAACTTACCATCCGGTGAATATGATCCACATAAACAATCTGTTTGCGATTTTATTTGCTTATTTATTAATTATCGATTTAACCTATAAATTTAAGTACCTTGGATCTGTCAGCAGTAACGATTGTGACATCCTTCCCGAAGTTCATTGTAGAGTCAATGTAGGAGAGACGAAATTACACGCAACTGTAATCCTATGTGACTGATGGATGGCACAGTTGCTTAAAGCAAACTTGTACTAGACCGTTGTCCGTCGTGTCAATGTTCATTATAAATCTGAACTTAAGACTGTGACATCAAGGCATGAATGGACTTTAAAAGTAATGGAAATGCATACGATTCCCTGGTGCTAGGTCTCACATACTGGGACCAAGAATATACCATTCCGAAGTTATATTGACCACTTGTGGTAAATGCAGTTGGGGAGAACAGTATTCACCTACTACTAGCCTATTTTTCTTGCCAACTATCTCCCCGTGGCTAACAACAGAATATGCTCTTTAATTGGTTTCCGTGATCACGATTCAGACATTCTGGGACGCTGTAGAAGAGTACATGTGTCAGTTTAAGGTAGGGAACCCCGGCAACGAAACGTCTCAACCACTGGGTATAAACCAAAATTTGTTGTGGGATAATTAATAACATGATATTTTTAAAATCTTTATATTTTGTGGAGATGTTCTTCATTTATTTACCTGCACTGCATACGCTACGAAGATGTGTATAACAGATGTTCAAATAAGCGTCCCTAACATCGGCAACATCGCATTAAGTTGTGGCGTATCCGGTCGAGTATGTCCGACGTCGTTTTAGTAATGCCATTATAATTGATAATTCTTCACCGGGCGAGTTGGACATGCGCGTAGAGGCGCGCGGCTGTGAGCTTGCATCCGGGAGATAGTAGGTTCCAATCCCACTATCGGCAGCCCTGAAGATGGTTTTCCGTGGTTTCCCATTTTCACACCAGGCAAATGCTGGGGCTGTACCTTAATTAAGGCCACGGCCGCTTCCTTCCAACTCCTAGGCCTTTCCTATCCCATCGTCGCCATAAGACCTATCTGAGTCGGTGCGACGTAAAGCCCATAGCAAAAAAAATTTCTTGCTTGGAGCTCTTTTTTCAGACTCAAAAATGTATGGTAGAGACGACTTTTCCCATAACTCCAAGAGAATAAATCAAGTGGGATCAGATCACGTAGACGAGCTGGCCACGCAACAGGCTCTCCTCTCCCTATCACTTTTTCGGAAACGTCTGATTGAAGTGTTGTCTAATTGCACGTGAAATTTGGGCTGGGGCTACATTATCATGTTCATCTCATAGGCGTTGACAAACTTGCAACCTACGAAAATAAGATGCGATTGAGGAGCTTCCGGACCTCTGTTCCCTCTCTCAGATTCATACACGTATTCTTCTCCAGCATTCTTGACATTCTGTATTGTACTGGAGACCGTATAACGTGCTCTATTGTTTGAATCACGTTTCTGCGGTTCCATGCAGGTTAAGCTCATGCGGGTTATTGTAAAATTGATCGGCGCGTGGATTGGTTAAAGCATTTAGAACAGTTCCCTACGCTTTACATAAGACAACACAAGATAAATGAGGTTGCGCGATACTACCAGTGCAGTGGAGAGCTTCCTCGGTGGATCAGCGGGTAAGTGTCGGCCTCCCGATGCTAAGATCGCAGGTTCGAACCCAGTAGATGTAGTCATATATATTTGAAGGGCAGAAAATTAATTCCTTACGACAACCCATCTCGTACGATATCGGCATATAAAATATATTTAGTGACACTTAAGTGTTTGCCCAACAAAATGAAATAAAACTCAGCATTGGATCACCCAACAGAGATCTGGTTTACTCTGCCATTTGACAGAGAAAATGGAACGTAAAAATTGACACGCCGGCAGCCTAGATGGCTGGAGATTAAAATATCTGCACACGGTAGCTGAAATCATATGGTTATTATTATTATTATTATTATTATTATTATTATTATTATTATTATTGTCATACTTTAATTAGATATATATGGTGTTACTCAAAATAAAGAAACACAGATCAATGAATATAAATCATTACTGTGACTAACGCATAACATGTATCCAAGAAATGCTCTCTGCAACCTACTTTTTCCAGACCTGTTACCAGCGTTTATGGGATGATACTAGTCGCTGACCTCCCTATCGGTATCACTCTTGTGTGGTTTGGTCTCCACATCTTCTTCATTTACGCTCGCAGTTCTGTGTAGGCCTACTTAGAACATTTATCCACTTGGGCGGTTTGTTGCTGTAGTTGACTGGGACAGCAGTATCTACGAAATAGGCCACTTTGACATCTGTATTCAGAAGGAGTAATAAGAAAAGAGTCAGAGGCAGGTTGAGTTTTATTTTTTATTTTTTCTCTTAAATCGTTTCGTATGTATTATACATGAAATTAAAGAGGACCTCCCAAAGGTCAATAATCAACAAAGAAATGAAAATCATAAATTTCATCATTTCCTACCATACCGGAGCCCCTTATTCCTTTTACTCTCCAGGGCTGGTTTTTCCCCCGGACTGAGCGAGGGATCCCACATCTTGTTCGGGATACAGCTAGCGAAGAGGACCAGTACCTCGACTAGGCGGCCTCACCTGCGTTGCTGAACAGATGCCTTGTGGAGTTTGAAAGTTTGGAAGAGATAGGGAACGAGGAGGGATGGAAGCAGTCATGGCCTTAATTTAGGTACCATACCGGAATTTGCCTGAAGAAGAATTGGGAAACCACGGAAAACCACTTCGAGAATGGCTGAAGTGGGAATCGAACCCTCCTCTACTCAGCTGATCTCCTGAGACTGAGTGGACCCCGTTCCAGACCTCGGACCACTTTCCAAATTTCGTGGCAGAGCCGGGAATCGAACCCGGTTTTCCGGGAGTGACAGCTAATCACACTAATCACTACATCACAGAGGCGGTCAGAGTTTTATTTACTGAGCAATATGTTACTAATAATCGAATTATATTGCATAAAATAATATTGCGCTACTTCATTGCCTCTGACTAACATTTACAAGCATTATTGAGTAGTACTGAGATTTCAGACAAGAAGTAATAGGAGTGTGATTTGCGACTTACCTGAAAAGGCCGATATCATCTGTCCTTTGTAAATCTTCCCTCACTTAAATCAGGGAATAAAAGGTGCTAAAAGAAATGGTACATGAGGAATGAATGGTGTAAGGAAAAAGAAGAGCGAAAAATTCGAGCGACCTTTTCAGCTTGACAAAAGAGGATCCCATTTTTGACGTCATTTCATGTTCACTCAAGTGTTATATGTAGAATCTATAGAATGCCACCGAAGAAAATCTCTTAAAATTCTGAATGCCTTTATTGTGGAAGTCAGTGAATTGCGATGACAGTAGTGATGCTAGGTTTAGGATTATATTCCAAAGAGTTCACACGAGTAGCGCAACGATGGATCGTTCTGCACTAGAATGGCTTTGATAAAATAGAAATACGCTCTTCATACATCACTCTCCAAACGTATGACAGATTTGAGGATGATGTATACCTCAATATTTTGTGGGGAAAATGTGTCTTTTGAAATAATTCTGCCTCATATGCATATTTTGAAGGATACACACATTAGCACACTCCAGAGAGATACACGTTTAAGGTCTTTTCTACTGTATATCAACATACTGTTTTGACTCCGAGATATGAAGCTTCTCACCCGGAAAAACTGAAGATTAAATGTGATTTTAAATGGGTACCATATACTTCGGCTTTATGCAGAAGATATAATGGAACCTACAAAGAAATTTTATAATTGGCAATTATTTTGTTCTGCTTTTATATAAATTAACTTTTTCAGAACCCATCTCTTTCTGACGGCATAAACACAATATATCGTCTCTGCCGGAACAAAACCTTCTATGTGAAATATTTTAGCTTATTACTTTGCCCGGTAAGGTTCTGTCATCTAAGGTGCAATATTGTGCAAATATTGTCACGGCATTCTCGCTCTTCATAATGTATCTGCTGCGAGTCACTATATCTCCAAAAATATTGTCATATAGGAGGTTTCGTCCCGGCAACGACGATAATGCCCATCGTTTAATTCATCAAACGCAATGAGTAGTTGGCTAGGGAGTCTTCATACAAAGTACTCAGTGATTCATTATAAATTGGTTACACCTTCATTCAATTGATGGGATACAATTCGGATCACATCTTCAACTGAAACTTTCAGTTTGGCGAAATCAATCCAAAGAAAATGAACACGAAATATTTTACTACAGTAATTTGGAAAGACGAATTTGTTTCATTCTACAACACCAAATAAACATCATAGGATTTCTGCCTATCGCCAGTTTTTCCAAGCCGATCTGTCTTCTGCCATCCTTTTAGTCTTCCAGTATATTTCATTAATTTCCACACTGTCCATCATATGATAACCTCCTTCTTCCTATCAATCATCTCTCAGCAATTTTTCCTTTTAATGCCTGTGATAGTAAACATAAACCAACTCTTCTTTCTCTTTCGAATTGTTTTGGGTATTGTTGTCCTTTATTCATCTAATATTTCAAATACTACTACGTTCCTCAATTTGCCTTGTCGGTTGATCTTCTCCATTTTTCTCCATACCCATATTTCAAAATAAGAAATATTAATTAAGAAAATGTTTCCTTTCTTGAATTGATACAATTAATTGTTATGAAGTTGAAAACAACATTCAGACCTACATTCTAGCTCAGACTAAATATCAATATACCATCACGACGTACATAAAGTGCTACTGACATTTACGAAAATATGCTCTAACTAACGGAGTTGGACTATACTCAGGAGCGCGCTGCTGTGAGCTTGCATCCGGGAGATAGTGGGTTCGAACCCCACTGTCGGCGGCCCTGAAGATGGTTTTCCGTTGTTTCCCATTTTCACAGAAGGGAAATGCTAGAGCTGTACCTTAATTAAGGCCACGGCCGCGACGTAAAACACATAGCAAAAAAATTAGCAAAATGAAGATAAATTTAATTCCTCACAGTGCTACGATAGCCTATTGATATATATATTTACGTTCGAAACATCCATTCCACTGAATACTTCATTTACATTGTCATAAATTGTACAAAAATGCCACAATGTACTGAGCTACACTAGTGTACTATACAAAATCTAAATTAAAAAGGAAACGAATTCACTCTCAGATGCACTACACAGCACTAAAATTAAATTTGAAGCATTTCCTTGAATAAAGGGAATGTAACAAAAATACTGAATACTACTTAATTCAAGACTGAAATAGCTTCACAGAGATACCAATAACACACACGCACACAAGCTGATCACTCACAAGGGAACACATTGCGGATAGGGTTATATTTGCACGGGAGCTGCTCGAGCTCGTTAACAGTGCCCCTACATTTTGCGGCTTCTTCGTATTTCCCCATGAAAATGCATTCCTTTCTTTTACCTTGAACTTTTGTCAATTGGTTTGGTGGCATCTGATACATATTTGGATTATTGTTACGTTCGTAGGCCTATGTTTTTCCTGACTTCAAACCAATGCGGTTGCGTGATTGTGTAGTGGTAGGTATTGCTATGGGTTGAATGTCGATCAAAACAGTGTATTGAGACAAACACAAACAACCAGTCCCGGAGTCAGTGGAATTAACCCAACACATTTCAAATCGCTGGCAAGGCCCGGTATTGAGCCCGTGGCCTCAGAACCGAAGGCTATTGCATTGATTATTCAGACAATGACCCAGACTCAATGAAAATATACGAATTTTATAAGTAACATGATCATTACTCATAGAAGTGAACAGTTATATTGTTCGTCCACATTATTTGCAATCGGTTACAACTATATATAGGATGTCACTTTCTTATTCATACAGTTTCAGATTGTGAAAATAGGAGTATATTTTGGACATTCAAATGGATGTTACAGTAATTGTCTCTTATTAAATTTATTTCTGATTGTTTTCTTTACAATGCCAAATAAAAATAATATTTATAACAACATATAACTTAGTACAAAATACTCGAGAATATAACAAAACATGACCTTTTCTTACGTCACATTGTTATTCATACAGTTGCCAGTTCTTTAACTAAATGTATGAATGTAATCCTTGGCTCTAATGACATCTTAACACCTACACTACATGGAATTTACTATCCTCGCACACTTTTCATGGCTGATACTGTACCATTCTTGGGTCACCACTCGTTTTAACTCATCTTTGAATGAAACCCTTCTACTGTGAAACCTAATCTTCAAAAAAGCCCATAAATGTTCAATAGGGTTGAATTCAGCAGACTGGGGAGGTGTTTTAACTGGCCTGGAATGTTCCGAATCAGCCACTCCCTGTTCAGTGCAGCGGCATGTTTGGGGTCGTTATCCTGTTGAAACGTGTAGGTCGCTAGCATTCCCAGTCTTTCAGCACTTTGTTTAGCATTGTTCTTCAAAATATTATTGTACACTAGGCCTACATTGTCCATCCTGCCTTCAATAAATTGAATATTCCCCACACCTTACGCCGACATACATCCCAACATACCGGCATCATAACCGATCCACTTCCGTGTTTCACTGTAGGAATTGTATTGGCCACATCATTGTTCGTATTGGTCTTTCTCCACACCATGCGGTCACCATCGGATCCAAACAGGTCGATTTTAGTTTCATCAGACCAGGTGACGTATTTCAGAACTCCTGGCCCTTGTTTACGTGTTCTTTCACAAAGAGCAGTCTTGCAGCACGGTTCTTGATACTGACATAGGGCTTCTTCCTTGGTACACGGCCATGGTAACCGTGTCGATGTAAAACTCGCCGGACAGTCTGAGTACACATTTTCTTTCTTGTAGTAGCTTCCAGCTCTGCTCGAAGCTTTGGAGCACTTATGAAAAGGTTGGATTTCACTCGCCTCTCAATAAGTTTTTCTGCTTTTGGACTTAGTTTCTTTTGCTTGGGTTTTCTTGACACATTCTTCACTGACCTTTCGTACTTAAACTTATTCACGACATATTGAACAGTGGCATGACGTTTCTTCACCATGAATCTTATTGGCAGGGAGTACCCTCTAAGTGTTAGACTGACAATTGTCTGTTTCAGCTCATAGCCAAGCACTTGCCCACATCTACCAGCACTCTCACAGGTATAAGACGAACACAACCAGCAACACCTTTCCCGCGCCACACCTACTTACGTATGCCGCGTTCAATATTGTCGGATGACGCCATCTGCACTCGTGTACTAATAACAAAGAGACTTAAAGTTTTGGAGCTTATGCAGTTTTTAATTGTGTAAACACAAACACTCACAAAAGAATTTTGCATTGAGTATTTACGTCTTGCTATTACATTCACGACACACAAATATAAATCAATAATTTCCATAACCATACAGGTATATGGAACGCATTATAACGAAACGGATTGTGTATGAATAGGAAAGTGTCATACTCTAAGTGAAATTTGTTCATATATTTTCTCACTTGAGAGGGTATGCATTTCAGGGACATCCAATTCTGTTTCTCTTCCTCGGACTTCTTTATCCATTTCACCTTGTCCCAATTTTAACAGTAAGATACCTTCAAACTTTCAGGACACATTCTTCGCACGTATAAGAAGAAAATATAGACCTATTATATGGACACGTGTCGGGAAACACTTTATGTCCATGTTACAACTCATTTTCTACAACTCTACATAGCACATTAATGAAACCAAACACACAAGAACAGAATGCACCAGCACACTACACGAAACATTTTGTCATATAGAATGTTCGAAATGTCCTAAGTTAGCATTGATACGTGTATTAACACACCGCATTAGTGCATACGGGATTCACAGCAACGGCTGGTCTATACAACATCACACGTGTGAGGTATGTGTCCTGAAATTTTGTCTTTTCCTTATTATACAGCGTGTGTGATACATTTATTGGTTTGAATTCAGCATTTTCGATGCAGTTCTGATTCGTGGTATGGATAGAAATGATCACTTTAATTACACCCTTCGACAGGATTGGTCCGTGTCATTATTGTATTTTATTGTACTGGTACAGATGATTTACTGGAATTGAGAAGATGAATATCAGTCACCTTGAAGAAGATATTCTACGAAACTTCGTCAACCTGCACATAGTGTACACTTCCTTTCGCAATGAATGATTCGCTGATTGAATTTCCCAAGTACAGGCGTGACCGAATGATAGAGTAGATTATCACAGAGTTTCTTGGCTAGCTAATACAAAGATATTTATCTACACTTTAAAATAAAAGTGTATTTCTCTGCCTTTAAAACAGTTTAAAGTTTATACAAATTGCTCTAAGATTGCTTGTCATTATCCTTACCTGAATGAAGCATGTAGAGTGTGTACAGAATGAATGTATTTTATACATAAGACAAGACTAGATATATAAAATTTGATGGCGATTCTTCTGTACATGTTTCCTCCTAGTCCAATGTCAGGATTAGCACAGGGGAATTCACTTGCAGTACATAAACACAAACTTTAGTTTAAGGTCATGTATTGTTCAGAAGTAGTTAAATAGGAACACACCACACTTACGGTTATGTTTCTGTTTTATTCACAAATTCCTGAGATACGGTTAAAAGGCACGTTCCATTTTACATAACTAGAAGTCTTACAAACAAGAGTATAGAACGGACACTCGTTTGTGAATCTTTAGTTACAGTGGTCAGATTTTCTACGAATGAGTTCCTCTATTCAATGAACAGGGCATAAATTATGGCCACCGAGCGAGTTGGCCGTGCGGTTACTGTCACGTAGCTTTGAGCTTGTACTCGGGAGATGGTTTGAATGCCTTCATAGGTAGTCCTAAAGACGGTTTTCCTTGGTTTCCCTTTTCTCACCAGGAAACTGCTGGGGCTGTACTTTAATTAAAGCAATGGTCGCTAACATGCTATTCCTAACCCCTTCTTGCGTCGTCAAAATCCTTCGATGTGTTAGTGTGACGTTAAAAAAAGTAGCAATTTATGGCCAAGCTGGTGAAACGTGAATAATAATGTCACCAGGATTAAGGAAGAGAAACTTTATTCAAATTAGCTACATTGACACTACGGCAAAATAATGGTGCAGGATAAACTGCAATGCTCCCTTTGAATCCAAATTCCAAGAATGGACTTCGTTTTTCATCTTGCCGCCATGCTCAACTCATAAAGTTCTCATCGTCCTCACTTGACATGCTTCCAATTCCGACCTATATTGCATCACTGATGGTAGCTCAGGGCATTCATTCGTCGTGGAAAACAGACCAAACTGTTGCGATCAGAGTAAATATGACTGGTGGATAAAACGTAATCTAGATGCATTGTCATACTGAAATCAATGATAAGGTAATGATCCGTCTTAGAAGAAATTCCTTGAATAGGATGGCTACCCCATTTGATTTATTAACATCAGTACATTCTCAGGAAAATCAAGGTAATTAATTAGTTTTATAAAGCGTAATCAAATTACTAATAATTATAATTTATCTGACGAAACATCTCTGAAATGAACTCTCTTACGTCCTACAAATAAATGACTCCGTCACTAGTCTAAGTGAAAAATGATCCTCAGCTGATAAATATCACTGTTTGTATTACTCTCTTCTTAATTTAGTTATTACTTTTTCTGCTCAGTTCATATTTCAATAGTATCGGTAACTCTTACCGAAAAGTATTCTATTTAATAATAATGAAGATAAAAAATAATAATAACAAGAGCGTAGAGGGAGAAGATGGACTGAAGATAGAAGAGTGCAACATTCTGAAAGAATGAAGGCACTGTGGAGAAAGAGGAAGGAAGAAGTGATGATAAGAAGGAAGTGAAGTGGTATTGGCGTGGTCCTACGTTTGGCCGATTCGCAAGAAAGAAAGAAAGAAAGGAAGAAAGAAAGAATAATAACAATAATAATAAAGAGATAGAAAGGGAGAAAATATACAAGGGATAGGTGGCCTACAATAAGGGGTGCCGTGTGGTAAAAACACCAAAATAATAATCATGGCGTATGGCCTTCGAAGAGGCCTGATGCAGGTACTTTCTAGGAGACAGGCTTTAGGCGGCCTGCGTATCTGTGAGGATGAGGCCCTACCAAATTTGATTTCTAATTATGAAGACGGCACACATACACGCAGACCCCGATCCAGACGAATTAACCAATTACGGTTAAAATCCCCGGCGCGGCAGTGAATCGAACCCGGTACCTCCTAGACCAAAGACCGTGACGGTAACCGTTTAGCCATTCCGCATCAAAGAGATCGTAATGTATTATAATTCTATTAAAATTTTAATATGGTATAATGAGCCCATTTAGTATTTAAGTTTTACTCACTACATCCAATTACCTAAAACATCCAAATCTAGATCTAAATACCTACACTAGTGTGCCAAATTTAACCATAATCACTAAACGAGGACATATCGCCTGACAGGAATGTGAGACTGATTGCTAAACAAACGGAAGCTGAATGACACACCATATGTCACACAACTTGTCCAAGGAAACAGTGTCAGAAAGGTTCTGATAGCTTAGGTACACTTTTGACAACAACTAACAAACCAGGCAATGTCTTCTACAAGAAAATATGCTATTAATAGGGTGTATGATTACCCCTAACGGCCACACATGCTTCGCAGTGACGAGGCATGCTCTCTATCCGATGGTCCAAGAACTCTTGTGGCAGTCAATCCCATTCCTCCGAAAGGGCAATGCGAAGGCCTTGGAGGGTCCTTGGTGGAGGATGACGGGACGCAATTCGCCTCCCCCATTGCATCCCAGGCATGTTATATAGGATTCATATCCTCAGACCTCGCTGGCCAGTCCAAGCGATGAATGTCTTCCCAAGCCAGAAATTCATCCACCACAGCAGCGCGGTGCGGTCGGGCATCATTCACCATTAATAGGCAGTCTGGACAACTGCACATATGAAGAGTCGAAAATGTGGTCTTTGTAGCTCATCCCTGTAACTCCAAGCGTTAACAGTTTTCCTCGGACCACACATGAAGGGGTGCACGTCCGTATGGCTATTCAACATGATGCCGCCCCACAGCATGATGCCATCACAACCATACTGGTCCCGTTCCACGATCTTCCTAGGTTGTATCGGATACCCGTTCTCTCCAGATTAATGTTCAACAGGAAGCGTTCTGCAAACTGAAGCAGGATTCACATGTGAAGAGCACATTCCTCCATTCACTCATGGTCCAGTTTCGATGTTGACGGTTCTACAGTAAACGGGCCGGTCTTTGTGCTGTAGTGAGCGGGACGCACACCGCTGGACGTCGGGCAAACAGCCCTCCTGTTCTGAGCCTCCGGTACACAGTTTGCCGGGAAACGGCAACCCCGGAGACGGCAGCAAGCTCCGCTGACAATTGTCTTGCAGGTGCAATTTCGTGTGTACGTTGCTTAGAATTTCAAAAGAATGGAATTTCTGCATCGGTCGTGTCCACATTAACAAAGAAATGTATTTTTTAATTTTCCGTAATGTCTGTCTGTCTGTCTGTCTGTCTGTCTGTCTGTCTGTCTGTCTGTCTGTCTGTCTGTCTGTCTGTCTGTCTGTCTGTCTGTCTGTCTGTAAGTACGTGCATCACAAAAAACGGCTGAAGGGAATTGAATGAAAATTGGTATGTAATACGTCGCTACAATTTAGGCAATAAATAAATTTATTCACGCTGATTGAAATGGTAGTTTAGAGGAACACAATTCTCAAATGTTTATGTCATTAGTGGTCCTATCGATAAATACTACATAACTAAAGTTATATAATATTACGTTTCCGATCAATTATGTCTTATGCATATTTATCGTACCCGATAAGATAACTGAGATATTAATACATTTGGAATTTTTTTGGTAAGTCCATATCAGCGCCGAGTCACGAGAAAATGGGTAAAGAGAATTTAATGAAAATCGGTATGTAAAATCGGGGAATAATGAACTAGAATCTATGCTATAATTTTATAAGACGCCCTGATGTCACAGAGTCGAAACAAAAATTAATGTGAAGGCCTACAATATAGAAAGCTCAAAAATTGATTAACAATAACATTACATTGACCATTGTTTGTTGTGATGTGCTTTATTCTCTTGCCACTCATCTCCGATAAATGGGATTACTGCTGCTTACCAAGTATAACAGCCTGTCTGAATATAGGCGGGAAGTAAATGGGGAGTTAGATCTCCCTCTTCTTTAACATTCCATTCCTCTGGTTCATACATTTTCTGATACTACTGGTACGTAACACACTGTATCGTCATAGTATGCCATCTATTCACTCCCTACTCTGAGGCACTGATTATAAAGAGCAGTGTGCAGATTTAACGGACTAATGGCAGAGGTTTTGTTCACGGCTGCTCGTGATCTAGACATTCGAGCTCTGGAACTTTGGGACTGTTAGATTTGCATCTTAGTACTGTTCCTTAAAAGTGAGAAAATGAGCGGTTTTTCATTTGATCGAGTATTTTATATGATAACATTGATTTAATCGCTACACTCCTATTGAAATCATTGTAATGAACTACGTTGACTTCAGTTGGGAAAAACCACAAAAACAGTCTTCCTTATAATTCCGTAGCGAAGCACGGGTATATCAGCTAGTATCTTCTAAAAACGAAAGAAATGTACCCAAAGGACGGAAGAAATTAACTGAAAATTTTGACAGATCCTAGCGCACCGAAGAGCAACCCAATCTCCACCACAAGCAACTTGTGGGTATCTAATACTTTTCTTCAAAGCATCTAAAACAGAGATCGTACTGTCTCTGTTCGTAATCAACTTCTTTGCTCTGTGAACGGTTATCCGCAAACATTACTACTGGATCTATAACAAAGCGGATGTTTCTCTTTCTGTCAACGCAAATGCCTACACGGTTGCTGGATCGACAGATGCAGATACAGTGCATTTCATCACATGCTTCAAATCTAAGAAATTTTTAAAAAGTCTCCCGACCCTGTGATTGCTTCACCTTTCAGGCAAATCCAAGGAGGAGGGAGGATTTCTATATCACTGCATTTACGATAACGACTTCTGCCGGGAACGCTTCAGACTTCTATCATGTTACAGTTTATTTCGATGTAATTCATCAATAATAATAATAATAATAATAATAATAATAATAATAATAATAATAATAATAATAATAATAATAATAATAATAGTAATAATAATAGTAATAATAATAATAATAATAATAATAATAATAATAATAATAATAGAATTAATAATAATAGGCAGAAAATTTTGTTTGGCTCAAATTAAGCTGCCGGCGTAATAGTCTGGGGGTTATGTTCTACTCTCTACCAGATAGCAGAGAAACTATTATCTATTAATGCAGCTATGGCTGAATTACATTTTTTAATATGGTAAACACTGAACGTATTACTAGAGGTCGTTTACATCCCGATATCCACTGAGTGGACAGTCTCCCAAGTTAAAAATTCCTGCCACTCTTTCCAGATTCGAACCCGCTATCTTGGGCTCCATAGGATCCGAACGACGACCCTCGACTGCTGTGTACAGAACAGAATTATTACACTCCTGTTAAATTTAGTTGGTCAATTGTTTTATGATGACCTTTTGTTTGAAATTTACCCGCTTCTGGCGCGATGAGTGAACTGTCAACTAAGACCAAGCAACACGGGGAACTTCACTTCGTACCCTAACGATATTACCTTAAAGTGAAACTGAGATGTCATCTATATGCACTTCAGGGATGTAAGGAACTGTATATTCAACACTTACTTTTTTAGCGTTGAGGTTATGTCAATTTAATATAAATAATTTATACCGCGTGATTCAGCTGCCCTTTCCAATGTAGTTTTATGCATCCCGGAATATTTATTCCGTTCTAGAAACATATGCCCCGCCAATATGCTCAGAAAACACAAACGGATATCTTATTATTTACTCCCTCTGCATCATAGGACGCCTTAACATTATACTCGTATTAAAAACTGGAAGGCATGCGTGTGCCTTGTAGATTATATGAACCTAATATACCAGTGAAACACTAATTTGATACTGTGACCTCACTAAACATGGTATATGCTATAAGCTGCACAGTGTAACGTTCGATACCGTAGCATAATTGGTAAAGGCGCAGCGGAGAGGGTTTACGTGTGAGGTGGCAGGTTCGAGTCCGGGGCGAAGATTCCATATTTCTTAAATATTTATTTAAGACGTACCTTGTTTTTGCTATTTGCTTTCTGATATCTCTTATGGGGAGGATGGGCGTATGAGTGGGAAGGAAGCGGCCGTGGCCTTAATTAAGGTACAACCCCAGCATTTGCCTGGTGTGAAAATGGAAAGCCACTGAAAACCAATTTCCTGGCTGCCGACAGTGGGGTTCGAACCCACTATCTCCCGGATGCCAGCTCACAGCTGCGCGACCCTAACCGCACGGCCAACTCGCCCGGTCTAAAATGTACTGTCCGTAATGAAAGTTCAATACTTGCTTTCATGCAAGTTGTGTGTTCGTGGACCTAAGAAGGACAGAGTAGTTAGTAGGCTGGACACATACGTACCGGAAGTAATAGGAACACAACTGCCCTGGCAATGTTTTATCGCAGTAAATGCTCGAGGTGTTGACCGTTTTTGGTTTGTGCTCATTAGGGCCCGGTGTCCAATAGATCGTCTTGCGCACTGAAGCATTCCAGGTGTAATTGCTCGGCAGTCGTCCGTGATGAGTTGCCGGAGCTGTCCGGTTTTCCGGTGCTTGAGTGTAAACGACGTTCTTCAAATTCTCCCACAAGAAGTCTAACGGCGTTAAATACGATCACATGGTGGGCCAAGAAACGGGACCTCCTCGTCCTGTCCGTTTCCCTGGAAATTCCTCGTGCAGATGGTTACTAACGGGTAAGGTCAAATCTGGTGCTGCTCCATCCTGTTGCAACCACATCGTCAACCGATCGTGCAAGGGCACATCCTCCAGCAGCAGTGGGAGTTGCTTACGCAGAAAGCGCAGCAGGTAGCGTGGGCTCGTCCAATGGCCATCAAGGAAATAAGGTCCAATGAGGCGATCCTCCAAGATTCCACACCACACATTCACTCCCCATCGTACTTGATGGGCCGCCTCTCACACCCAGTGAGGATTGTCCGGGCTTCAATAGTGCATGTTGTGGTGATTGACGTTCCCATTATTGTGGTAGCGCGATTCGTCCGAGAATATTATATGTGATACGAATGCTGCAATATTGTCCAGCCTGCCTAATAGCCTCTGACAGAACTCCATTCGAGCTTCGAAACCCAACCAACGGAGCTCATCGTGTAGATCAAGATGGTATGAGTGAAATTAATGTTCGGGAAGTATTTACGCAGTGCTCACGATGAATAACAGCTTCGTTCTACTGTTTGAACGTGGCAAACATAGGCCTGTGTCGACGTATTTAAACACTGCACCGATGCAAAAGTAATTGAACGATGCAGGATTCGAACTGCAGATGACACATTGCATCGATTGCTGGGCTAACGCCTAACCACATCCGCTAGACTACACTGCTTGGAACATGCTGGTAGTACGACGATAGTAAGGTACATACGCCATCCGATTCGGCGTTTAAGATATTAATTACTGCACTGTTACCTATTTTTATGCATTGATTCCCCTCTTCATCACGCCCGGTCACGAGGCACGACTCATTAACATAGTTAGATGATCGAAGAACTTCGCTACATTATTTCAAGGCGTCATATTGTGCGAATGGATTTTATAACCTGTCGTTAGGGTTCAGAATCGTGTGCAAAATGTGCACACTAGATATTAGCATCTTACAGTACGTCTGCAGGGAATAGCCACTTTATAACCACTACTCACTTTAGCGGAATTTCAGAAAACTACATTAGAACGGACGGCTGAATCACACGGTATACATTGCAGTCAATGGACATATACGATAACAGTAATCAGAAAAACCACCTAATTTCACACCAGGGAAATGCTGGGCTGTGCCTTAGTAAAGGTATGGTCACTTCTTCCCTGTCCTTTCCGGACGTCGCTGTAAAACCTGAATCACACCAAAGTTAAGCCAAAAACAAAAGTAAACTGGTGAGAAAGATGTCCATGTGGTGGTGCACGGCTGCGCAAAGCGAATTTTAGATTCACTAAAACTCAATTGAAGGAAATGGGTCCCGCTCAGTCTAGACTCGTTGTTAGCTTGCTGCTCGAGGACTCTTTTAAATGAGTGTTTGGAAGGATCGAACTCGTAAATGCGTTCATATTCACTGAATAAATGAGTCCATCAAACTGTTCATGCTGTCGGATCACAATGAGTCTGGACAGATCGAGCTGATCGGAAGTTCGGAAGGTCGAGTGGCTCATTCATTCGTACACTTTTGCCACACGCATTGGTTCTCAGAACATGTTTTTCTACAGGCAATGCATGTAACGCGCGTGAAGCAACTACAAGGCAACAGCTCGCAGCTTGTTTACTCATTTAGTAACTGGATAACTGGGTAGTCTGCTATACCGAGAATGTTGTCTGGTTTCGAGTTTAGGTTCACTCACACTGTTCCCTTGTTTTCACTGTTCAAGTATCACCCATTTTGACTACACAGCAATGAGTTCGGTTCAAGCCTGTTCCGAATGGTTCATTTATGAGAGTTCGTTCTAGCAGCTGGTTTGTTCTCTAACCAAACAAACTGAGTAGAGGTATAACCTGATGGTATGAGCTCAGGCTCAGTCATTACATGGCTCTTAGCGGTGATGACTCTTTTATATAAAAGTAAAACTGGGCTGCCATACTCTATTTACAATATTCAGAGACAAAAAACGAAGGTATTAGCAAAATCAAGGGTATAAATGTGAAAAACTCCCTAATTCTCGCAAACCTAACACCGTCGGGGGAGGGAGAGAAGGAGAGTTACAGAAGTTTGGAAGAAAAACAGATAACATTGTGGCCGCCAACTCATGATCCGTAGATGTTCCTCCCTTTACCCCCATTTTACAAGAGACAAGGATGTATTATTCATCTCTCACCTACAGAAAAGTGAATAATTATCAGACACAATCATACAGAGCTTATGCATACTGTTTTCGCTGATCGCCTCACAGTACTAAATCCTCGTCGCTACACAATTTTGTTAAGAGCAGAGGTCAATTTGTATTCTCCATGTTATGTTGTAGGTCCGGTCATGTATGCAGTACACACATACCACCGAGGGATCAAAGAATCATTCTTTACGCCATATCTTTCACTACAAATCCGGTGGGAATGCACCTTAATTCGTGGATTGCCCTCTACAAAAGGAGTAGTGTTACGGAAATGTTAGATACACTGGGGTGGAAGACTTGGGAGTAAGGAGATGCTCGATTAAGTTGTACATTTCGAACTGTCAGTGAAGAGATGGAGTGGAGTGACATTAGTAGACGAATACGCTTGAGTGGACCTATTAAAGGTAGGAAGGATCATTATAGGAAAATACTGATGGAATTCAAGCGGAAGAATTGGGGCAAATATTCATTTATAGGACGAGGAGTAAGTGATTGGAATAAAGTATCCAGGGAAATGTTCTAAGTGCAGATCATTGACGAGTGACTGATTTGATTGATGACTGGAGTGTTCGTTTCTGACATTCAAAACATTGGCGTGTTAAGACGTGTATTCAGGTGAATAGTGGACATTTTGAACACTTCCTTTATTACAATGCAGTATCCTTGCTAGTACAGCAGCATGGCTAGTCTACATGGGATGTGCCACGTAAGGCTAATACCAATACTTCCCGTAGTAAGTTGGAATGTAACTGGCAAACGATTGACCGTAAGACATATGTTCAAAGGGGGGTTTTATGCTGTTTTGGGGTGCACCATCCACTCCAAACGCCGACTACTTCCCGCGTGTTTTGAAACATCCTGTATATTGGAGTGACCATATCCCCGGCCGTTATATGCTGCACCTCAGTTAGTCTGAAGAGTATAAATGAACTCCTTTCCAGTCTCAGTTCAGAATTAATAATCTTGGACTGGTTATGAATCGACCCCTAGACCTCCTGATAAGAGATGGGTCAACTCTCTACCACTGTGATAATGCACCCTTGTTGACCATAGAATTCAAATTCCTACAATGCCGCAAATACGAGTACACAATCCTACCAATAGATTTCCATTTCTCACCCAGGGTAGTTAGAAATGATATCACTCCCTAATCCTAATCTAGTTAATAACATATTTTATACATCGCAGATGAAATGAGAAACATGAAGTCTAACACGTTATTTTACTTAACGATGTTTCCAACGTCACACTTGCAGATCCTCTCCACAGTAAATATATAGACGGTGCGCGCGTAATACCTCGTATCCCACAATGCTGTTCCGATCTATTATCCTCCTTACGACTGTTCACGCCTCCCAACCATGCATGGACATGCAGTCCAACAGAACAACGTTCGCTGTGTTCATTTTCCTATGCTAATATGTAAAGGAAATAAACCTTAAATTCATTATACTGTAGGAGTGCGTAAATAATTCATGAAAAGACAGAGTTTGGTATAGGAAAGTGAATGCTACGAACATTGTTCTGCTGGAACGCATATCCATATGTGGCTGGGACATGTGACTAGTTTAAAGAAATGGCTAGAACGAGCATTGTGGACCCGTCGATATTATATTAAGATAACATTCTCAAGTTCAGATAAATAATACTTTAGTTATTCTCCAAATAGGAACAGAAATTGATAACTGGATCTACCACACTCAATATTTTAAATGCAATGGATTGTTTACTAAAAAGAATCCTGAAACATGCTAGATACACCTAACAGGTAATTCAGTCATCACGAAATATTGCTCTTAAATCATGCTCGTAACATCGGTTTCAATTATGCTGAAACTACCGTGCATGGAGGACATTACTTCCCTCGAATGTAGGAAATATCGACATCCCCAACGGTGCTATAAACGGCAAGAGTTCTGGACTTTACAAAGCTTCGCCCGTTGTACATATCATAACAATACGCTATTTCTCTTGACTAGACAATAAATTCGCCAAGTATTGATTTTATATCAGTTGAGAGTATTCCTTTAACAGTCGTCAACAAAGGTATCGTGGAATTGCGATGCGATGAAAACCTTAGAAATGGGTATTAAAGGAATTGAATCTCGTCCGTTTCCTGACCACTGTTAATACCTCAGCAAATTGTAAGCTGCGCCAACTCCAACATTAACATCCTTCATAAAAAAGAATTATACATCAACCAGAAAATTGATTACTTTAGAGAATCTGTCCATGTTGCAGTTACCAAGTTTACGTCTCTCAATCTCTTAACCACTTGTAATTATAAAAAGATAATAACTCAGAATTTTAAAACCACATATAGTAATATTCATTCTCCATATATTTTGTTATTAGGCTTACAATCTGTTTCTGTACTGACATATATTGTTCTGCAGCAATAATTATACTTTTCAATGGGGGTCATGAATGATGCTATGTGTACAGTTTGTCGCTCTTTAATTTTATGCGTATCATTCTCAATTTCTATAATTTTTCATTTTACTATCAGTTGTAAGCAGTATTCAGTATCCAAAGTGTGATGTATAATTACATTGTTGTTGAATATATACTAGTTTTAAAGTTCTGTTCCTCTTGATGTTACAAGTTATGATTCGCTAAATTGCAATGAAGAAGGCAGACACATTTTGAAGGAAAGGATATGTGAATACTTTCCCAGAAATGAGGTTATAAAACTAATCAGCAGCGTTAAACCTGTAGGAAAGAACGTTCTAAAGTAGATATGCTTTGTAAATCTACTGACTCAAATCAAGCGGACTCGACAGTGATTCAGAGTAATGGACTTATAAACTTATAAAACCGTCTTTGAAAGTAAGAGTTTAGGTCATGCATTCAAAAGACTAATCGTGGTCGGGCCTGTGACATCGGTATATTTCCGTTTTGAACAATCGTTGGTAAGGTTTTACCATCTGAGGTTCAATTTTCGCTCTTGATGATCTATCGCCGTTTCGCCTGTGAAATATTTTGGCTTATATATTTGGCCGGTAAGATTTTGACATCTAACGTTGAATACTGTGCAAACATTATTAAGGAATTCTCGCTCTTCAAAATGTATGTGCTGCGGGTCGGTATTTCACCAAAAAATATTATCTCATAAGTGCCGCTTCACACTAGGAGACAGAAATTGGCGACTAGAATCGGCTACAGAGTAGCTCAGGTGAATCCCGTGTCGCCGTGCGGTAGTCGGCTGCGCTACTTGGCCTTCTTCCCCGGCCTACCACCAGTTGTCATCATTTCTCATGAAGAGTAGCGTCTCTTGCTGTTCCTATTATTGTCGAAAAGAAAGAAGGAAAGCTTCGTAGGTTTCATTCACATCCTATGTTGAAGGACCGTTTGGAAAAAAGAACTAACTCTCCAATGATTTATGTGATGATGGCACCAAGTTTTTAAGTTGCCGGTACTTCATTTTTCTCTTTAGACTACTGAGAAGACGGTACTGTAGAGTTGTTCGTATACACAGCCACATTTTGAAAATTCTTGGTTGATTCCCTTGAAACTTCATTTTTAAAGTAAAACCAAGAACACTCGCAACAAGGTGCCTTAAATATTCTTCTCTCCACAACTTAATTGATGATAAAAATTTGCCTGCCTGCACTTGTACTAGCAAAATATACATTATCTTCTTCTTATTCTACCTGGCCTTCCCCAATCAACTGAGGTAGGCACCTTATGTGGATCTCACCCAATCTGACGGAGTGATGTATTCACTATTACGCGTATCTATGATGATTGGTAGTGTAGTGTCTTCTGTGTATAGACGAACAAAAGCACCCAGTTCCCGAGGTAGTGACACTAAACATACATGATTAAATTCACCGACCGAACAATTGCCCGCTCGATCATCTTCCGTTCGAGGGGTAGCGGGTTCGAACCCCACCTGTCGGCAGTCCGGAAGATGGCTTTGCGTGGTTTACCTTTTTAATAGCATGAAAATGCTGGGGCTGTACTTTGATTAAGGACACGGTCGCTTCCTCCCCACTCTTATCCCTTTTCTACACCCTCGTCGCTATAATACCTATCTGTGTTGGTGCTACCTAAAGCAAATTGTAAAATAAAATTTCTCAGACTCATTCGGGAATCGAACCCAGGACCCTCTATACCGAAGGACGCTGTGCTCAGCATATAGCCGAACGAGTCGGACAGCAAAATCTCAATATAGATCATTTAATAAAAGTGATGTTGCCTGTATTTGTAATACTTAAATAAGAAAGAAGCCCGTTTCTTTCCACCAGTCTTCTTTCTTTAAAGTCGATGAAAAACAGTCTTTACTTCATACTATCCATTTGTCTTCTCGGCTTCATTACTCTGGTCTACTCGTCACAGTTTATGTTTCAGATGGGCGCTGCTAAGTTTGTATAATTGAATCATTCATCTGAATGTAATATATTTATTTAGTGCAATTTGTAATATTCCGAAACGGAATACGCAACGAGAAAGAACTCAGAATGCAAAATAATACTGAAGGGTGTTCTGAATGGAACTCAAAGAGGACAAGTAGCTGGGATACAGAGTAGCCTACTGTGAGAACTCCAATAAAATACAATGGTTCACTAGCAGTCGCCAGCTGGGGCTGTGGAATCTGCCTCGGCGAACGGTAGCGGGTGTCAGCTACTGCAAGGTCGATCGCCGGGCTTCTTTCTGTAGCTCGGCTACTTAGTAGCCCAGTGTGAAGGGCTCCATTTAAAACAATGTATCACAAGGACGAGTGGCTGGTAGGCAGTAGTATAATTAGACAGTTCGGCCGCCTCCTCCTCCTCCCGCCGCCTCCTCCGCCGCCTCCTCCGCCGCCGCCGCCCGCGGGAAATTTGAATTTTGGCGGGAAATTTGAATTTTGGCGGGAGATTTGAATTTGTAAACAAAGCCACGTGCTTTTTGACAGCTGTCATCGACAATAACGCATCGCTAACCTCACTGCTGCCATCTTGACGGGCCTAAACCTCACTAGTGCCAACTTAACCTAACTAGCGAGAGGTAAACAAAGCCACGTGTTTTTTGACAGCCACGTGCTTTTTGACAGACAACAACGCATCGCTAACCTCAGTACTGTCATCTTGACGGGCCTAAACCTCAGTAGTGCCAACTTAACCTAACTAGCGCGAGGTAAACAAAGCCACGTGCTTTTTGACAGCCACGTGCTTTTTGACAGATTTGTAAACAAAGCCACGTGCTTTTTGACAGACAACAACGCATCGCTAATCTCAGTACTGCCATCTTGACGGGCCTAAACCTTAGTGGTCCCAACTTAACCTAACTCGCATGAGGTAAACAAAGCCACGTGCTTTTTGACAGCCACGTGCTTTTCAACAGATTTGTAAACAAAGCCACGTGCTTTTTGACAGCTGTCATCGACAACAACGCATCGCTAACCTCAGTACTGCCATCTTGACGGGCCTAAACCTCACTAGTGCCAACTTAACCTAACTAGCGAGAGGTAAACAAAGCCACGTGTTTTTTGACAGCCACGTGCTTTTTGACAGACAACAACGCATCGCTAACCTCAGTACTGTCATCTTGACGGGCCTAAACCTCAGTAGTGCCAACTTAACCTAACTAGCGCGAGGTAAACAAAGCCACGTGCTTTTAGACAGCCACGTGCTTTTTTGACAGCTGTCATCCGCCATCTTTAAACCACAAAGCACTGTGCTGCCCTCTATATCGCAGTAGCTGCAAAATTCGTCACCTGTCATCGGCAGTGCTGCCATCTTGACGGGTCTAAACCTTAGTGCTACCAACTTAACCTAACTAGCATGAGGTAAACAAAGCCACGTGCTTTTTGACAGCTGCCATCCGCCATCTTTAATCTATTGAGCACAGTGCTGCCCTCTTTAGCTACTTACCTTTGAAATGTGGTGGCGGATAATTTGAAAAATGCTTTTTGACAGCAGCCATCTTGCATCGCAAACCTCAGTGCTGCCCTCTTTAGCTAAATACCTGTGGTGGCAGACAATTCCACGTGACAGCAGCCATCTTTAATCAAGAGAGCACCGTGCTGCCCTCTATGTGGTGGTGGCAAATTCCACGTGCTCTTGTTTGGAAACAAACTCACGTGCTTTTTTGACAGCTGTCATCTGCCATCTTTAATCAACAGAGCACAGTGCTGCACTCTATGTGGTGGCGGCAATTTGAAAAATTCTATGTGCTCTTGTTGGGAAACAAAGCCACGTGCTTTTTTGACAGCTGTCATCCGCCATCTTTAACCAACAGAGCACTATGCTGCGGGCAATTTCGTCAGCTGTCATCCACCATCTTTAATCCAGAGAGAACAGTGCCGCACTCTATGTGGTGGTGGCAAATTCTACGTAGAAACAAATTCTACGCGCTCTTCAGCTGTCATCCACCATCTTTAATCAAGAGAGCACCGTGCTGCCCTCTTTGTGGTGGCGGATAATTTGAAAAAAATTCAGCAGCCATCTTTAATCCGGAGAGAACAGTGCTGCCCTCTTTAGCTACTTACCTTTGAGGCGGTTAATTTGAAAAATTCTTTTCGACAAGCAGCCATCTTTAATCCAGAGAGAACAGTGCAGCCCTCTTTGTGGTGGCGGTTAATTTGAAAAAAATTCAGCAGCCATCTTTAATCCAGAGAGAACAGTGCTGCCCTCTTTAGCTACTTACCTTCGAGGCGGTTAATTTGAAAAATTCTAGCTGCCATCTTTAATGAAAAGAGCATCGTGGTGCTATCTTGCGAGTAATATTTTACGTCACAGCTGTCATCCACCATCTTGCATTGCTAACCTTAGTGCTGCCCTCTTTAGCTACTTACCATTGACAAGCTGTCACCCGCCATCTTGCATCGCAAACCTCAGTGCTGCACTCTATGTGGTGGCGGATAATTTGAAAAATCTTTTTTGACAGGCAGCCATCTTTAATCCAGAGAGAACAGTGCTGCCATCTTACATCGCTTACCTCGCTGCTGTACTCTATGTGGTGGCGGTTAATTCGAACAAGTTTAATCACGCATCGGACAAGCTAGTGTAAGCACGTGCTGTTGTGATGACATCATCATGCATGTTTAGACTTGTCCGTTTTCTTAAGAGTAAGTCGATGTAAAGGAATGTGGTAGCGGTAAATTCGAATGAGTTTAAACATGCATCGGGAAAGCTAGAGTAAGCACGTGCTGTTGTGATGACGTCATTGTGCATGTTTATACCTGATCGTTTTTCTTAAGAGTAAGTCGGTGCATAGCAATGCAATAAGTACAACATTTTTTGAATGCGATCAAATATTTATTTACAAATGTTCTACAACAGTGTTCGTTTTTGCTGCTGACAAGGTTGGTGTGCTTCTTAACAACGTATGCTTCTGAAATGCCTCCTGCAACATTCAAATTAAACAAAGCATTTAGAAATATATTATACTAAGTATGTTATGCTTTACAGAGAAGATCATGTACTTCTTACCTTGCTGTTATTCCTTTTCGGAATCATCATCATCATCATGAAGTACTAGAGAAAGTTCATTCATACACTGTGTACAGTGTTCAATCCTCGAATTTGGTCCATCCCAATCATCATCACCATTTTCTCCTCGATGCTTGTAATGTCGTTCACAAGTTCTGCATAAAGCTACTTCGATTGACATCTTACTGTGTAGAGGAAGGATGTCCCAAAAATTATGTACGTAAGAGGCAGCGTACGTATATAAAAATCCTGGTGGTAAGTATTGAATAAGATGTTTCGGCATCGACGATCTACGTTTATAGAACATCTTAATAGCCTCACTCACTCGTGAAACATAAATAAGATGTTGCGTATGAGCATGCAAACAGCATGCACATTTACAGTTTTGTTCCATAGCGTACGATGTCGAAGCACACACTAATGAAAATGATAAAGATCTATTCTTATTTATAGTCTCGTAACAATATTCGTTAGCGGATGGTAAGTAACATCACTCATATGAATAATAAGACAATAGGCTGCTGTGTTAGCAGGAATGTTTTCAGATGTTTCAAATTCTAAACGAATATCAACTGGAGATTCTTTTATAGATTCTTCATGATAAGAGCAGTCTATAACTACAATCGGTGCTTTATTTTTAAATTCTTGAGGTGTAAATAGCGGACGATCTTCTTTCTGATAATACGATGATTGAAATTTGCAAAACATGTCATAGAGCATCCCAAACTTATTTTTCTCAAAGTTAATGTCGATGTTTTCGTAGGGATACGTAATTCCGTTGAGATATAGTCTAACGTGTCTTAATTTGCAGTGATCAAATAGTGAGCTATCTTTTTCGTGATTGAATTTACGATTAGTTTGAAATCCAAAAATAATGTACAAGGGCTTCTCAGTAAAACGTGATGTTTTAACAGCCCAGCTATGCTTGTTTGTAGGTGGTAACACAGGATATTCATGCAGCTCCCAACTTCTAAAACGTATAGGTAATGGTGTATCATTTTCTACAATCTTGAGCAATCGAAGTTTTTCACGATCAGATAAGGTTACATGTGGGATCTGCCACAGTATACGATGCAGTGTTATTTTCGATTCTACAGGTGTTTCTACTGCTTTAAGAGAATTGTAATCACTTCGATCACGGATTAGAATAAGCTCTTGTTTTGCGTTGATTATAATACGTGTAAAGTCTTCTGCGAATCCAAAAATATGTTTCAGTGATAACATACCCGTAAAAGTTCCATCCTCATTAATCATCCAGTTGTTAGTAGCTTTTGGACACCATCCAGCCATCCGCAAAAGATTACTTTCTTCATCACAGAAAGAAGGGTAGAGTTTCATTGCGCTTGTAATACCAACATTCTTCGTTCGATCTATTTCAACATTATTTACTTCATATCGCGCTTCAGAAAAGAGAAAAGCTAGAGCATGGTTGTTTAGTTGTGAAGTGCTTGGTCCACTTCCATCAGACTTTTCTAATCGTCCTTCAATATAGAGGTAGCTTTCGTGTGGTAAGGTGTAAACATCTTGTTGATTAATAATAAAATGAATTTCATCATTGTTATTTAATCCAAACGTAAAAGGTTGATAGGAATGAAGCTCACTTCGTACTACACCTTCACGACTTTCTACTGTATTCGTAATGTCTAGCATTTCTTCCATTCTGTTGTAGTAGTGTATATCCTAAATCTTGGAGTATCTGCTTATGGGTATCTGTTAACTCGATGAGTCTCTGCACACATGTAGTATGTCTTCGGAATGTACACCGTGTTTTATAGATGGTTTTCATACTGGTTTAAGATGTAGTTTGTAAGCTACGTACGCGTGCTGATCTAAATGAATAAGCTGATTATGTTTATTTACAAGTCTAAGAGTAATGTTGCTAATGTGTTTTACAGACACAGGATGATAAAGAACTACTGCTGGTTTCTCACAAATAGTATATCCACCTTCCTCTGTAACAATAAAGTCGTGCAGGACGTGCGAAGGTTGTAGATTACTATTCAAGTCTGTAATAATATTACAAGTAATGTTCACATTATAATCATCGAAGAGTTTTATAGGTTGATCAGACTCGTAACGTACGTTCGGTAGGAGCTCCCTCGATGAAAATCCAAGCAGTGGTCCAATCGAATCAGGTTGTGATTTGAAGTCAATCTTAAATGATGATTCAATAACACATTTATGCGTAATGTTGCTTATAGTGATTGAGAACTTGTAATTATGATTACTAAAACTATCTTCCCCAAACTGATCAATTAACGTACTTTCAATATAGTCGTGAATATCATCTACTGTATAACTACCTGAGGGTAGTGTTAGCACATAAGCATCGTAATAGAACTTGTTTAAACCATCACGCACATTATAGATTTTATTGTAGCTTTCAAACGATACTAGTCCAAGACTATGCGGCTGATAACCAAGTTCGATTGGTGGATTAAAATAGATGGTTGTTTCAGGTCCTTCTCCACGTACAGCAAACGTTCTTTCACTGTTCGTCATCACGTAGACACTAATACACTTTCTCTACTGTCTGGGTTTGATATAAGAACATAAGACATAATCGTCCGCACATGCGTGTATTAAAGTTTTGCACACGGTTTTTATTGTAAACAATGTCTGCACTGCTTCCGAAATAACGTATGAGCTCAAAAGGAGGAGGTAAATCTCCATAGCTATCAAAATACCATACTTTAGATTTGCGTTTTACATAAGCAACGTAATGAGTTCCAGGTCCACGACTGTCGTCCAAGTTAATTACGGCACTTTCACGTTCACGTGGACGTGCTGGTAGTTGATCGCGCATATACACTCCTCGAAAATAATGAATTCCTAGTTGTTTAGCAAACGTAAAAACTTCATCATGCGTTAGAGCTCGATATGGCAGTGCATTCAGTAGACGTTTTTTGGAGAAATGTAGATACCAAGCCCTTTCTTGTATGGCGCTAGCTTCATGTTCACACCTTTGCCTCGTAACGCAATTGCCTCCATCGTCTTGTTATGACGTTCACTCTCTTTCAACTGTTGTTTCGCTTCTTCTACAGCTTTGACAGTTCTCGCTACAGCACTAGCACCACCTAGCAATGACCCTAAAGCTGCTAAGCCAGCAAACAGCGCAGGAAGAAATCCTCCTCGTTTTGGTACAGGAATAATTCGCGCACGTTTACTAAATATTGCTCTGCACTTTGGAGAAATTCTCGCTCTTGCTGCGCGTAACGCCTTAGTAATAGCTACACGAGGATTGTATTCCCCTCGAATAGCTTTTTGCGCAGCCTTTATAACATCTTTCCATCCAACAGTTTTTACTTTCTTCTTCTTCTTCTTCATGTCGTTTGGATATCGTTGTTTCACCATGCTGGACACGACTTTACTAGTCAAGAGCAAATCATAAACTAACCGTTGCCTGTTGTTTCGTTTAATATATATATTACTATTACGTACTTTATGATTCAGTTATCATGAAGATTATAAAGCAGCAAGACACGCTACCTGTTACCGACATTGTACCACATCTCTTACCTAGTTCTAGTACAACTAGAAGAAAACGTCATGGAACGTTGTTTCCTTTTACTGTTCGATGTATTATATCAGGTCCGTCGGGATGCGGTAAAACAAATCTTTTACTCACACTCATTACTTCTGTAAATGGTGTACGCTTCGAGAATATTTACGTTTTCGCAAAGTCACTCTATCAGCCGCTATATACTATTCTACAAACTGTAATGCACGATCTAGTTAAAGATGGAATAAGATATTTTAAATTTAATTCACATGAGCAAGTACCATCACCAGACGATGTGCTTCCTAATTCTCTAATGATCTTTGATGATGTCGCAACAGAACAGCAAAACGTTATTCGTGCATTCTTTAGTATGGGTCGACATAAATATGTTGATTGCATCTATTTGTGCCAAACCTATTCTCGTGTGCCCAAGCAGTTGATACGCGACAACGCAAATGTTATTGTACTTTTTCGGCAAGATGAGCGCAACATGCGACATGTGTATAACGATCATGTTAACACTGATATGACATTCGATGACTTTAAACGTATGTGTGCTAAATGTTGGTCATTACACCGTTACAGCTTTTTATTTATTGATAAAGAAAGTGATGTACAGCATGGACGATATCGCATGGGTTTCGATCATTTTATATGCATTAACACGGAATTACAGTAACTACTTGATTAAAAACCATCATCATGTTAACATCTAGCAAGGAGATCACAAAACATATCATCCAAGCTCGAAACAATATTCGACGGAAATTTAAAGAGCTTAAACGTATTCAAGCAGACACGGATTTATTTTTAAAAACACAACTAAGTACACCACTCAAAGAAATTTTTAATTCTACTTCATTACCGCAGTCTACTTCAAGTTTTGCTTCTATGCAAACATCATATCATAAAGAGAAGCATGAAGAAGATACGGAAGAGAAGAAGCAGGATGTAGATCAAGAAGAGGAAGATAAGGAAGAAGAAGAAGAACTTAATGATGCATCACCATCTAATCGTGTTGAGTTTTTAACTACAGATGTTATTGCAGAAACACCTACTACATCGACGCAAAATCTACCATCTTTGTCTGAGGTTATGATTACACCAGAGTATCGCAATCAGTTTAGAACTTTTATTCAAGATACCTATGGATCTCTCTTTGCACCTTATATAGAAAAACTTTTTACAGGAAAAACTGACACTACCTATGGTATTCGCTACGAAGATGACTGTTTCCGGATAGGAAATTCAAATGTTAAGATTAATAGCAACAAACTCATTGTAAAAGGTGTTACCTATAAACCTACGAAAGGACTCTTAGAACTTCTTTTCTCACGAATACCTGACAAGGATATAATTTTACAAGATGATCTTAAAAAGTATAAAGCGATACTTTTTGCTACTGATGCAACACGACGTAATTACAAGAGAACAGAAGCTGTAAATGCGAATAAGAGTTACAAGTATCGTGAGTTTATTTCTAAGCTGTTTCCGACTGCACGTAGTCTAGACGTTATCTACAAGCCTTTGTTGCCGTATGTGGATGTAAGATACTGGAATGACCCAAACTTACTCGTTGAACGATTACAACTATTAAGAGCATCGCAAGAGGCTGGTCACACTGGTCATGGATCTGAAATTCTAGAAATAGAAAGAGAACTACGTTATGCCGGTATTATTTTGTAATGGCTCGTCAAGAGAAGATCTCGCCTGTAAAGGTAAACATCGCACATGAGTTACATAAACCAGCACGTCGCACCTACTGTCGCAGACGCGTTATTACACGAGGAAAAGATGATCTCTGGCAAGCAGACTTAGTAGAAATGATTCCATATGCTTCTAGTAATAAGGGCTATAAGTATCTACTTACTGTTATCGATGTGTACTCAAAGTTTGCTTTTGCACAACCCGTGCGTTCTAAAACAGCAGCTCAAGTTAAAGAAGCATTTAAACATATTGTTGAAGAATCGAAACGCTGCCCAAGGCTTCTTCAAACTGATCAAGGTAAAGAGTTTTACAACAAGGATTTTTCTTCTTACCTCAAGTTACTTGGCATTCAACACTACTCTACGTTCAGCAATCTCAAGGCAAGTGTTGTAGAACGCTTTAATCGTACACTCAAAACAATGATGTGGCGCGAATTTACAGCGCAAGGTTCATATCGTTGGATTGATCTGCTACCTAGACTTTTATCTACCTACAACGATACACCTCATCGCACTATCGGAACAAAGCCACGTCTTGTTACAAAGAATACACCTCGTCTAGATGCTATTCATCTTGTAATCAAAACAGCTGATCCACGTCGCCATCGCTTTAAAGAAGGTGATTTCGTTCGCATCAGCAAACACAAGTCTATCTTTGCAAAAGGATACACACCTAACTGGAGCACTGAAATTTTTCAAATCAGAAGTGTTAAGCTTACTAATCCAGTTACGTATTTACTTCGCGATCTCAGAGGACAGCCTATTGAAGGAGGATTCTACATCGAAGAACTGCAGAAAACAAAATATCCTGATCACTATTTAGTTGAACGTGTTATTCGACGTCGTGGTAATAAACTGTATGTTAAATGGCTTGGTTTTAATAACAGCTTTAATTCATGGATTAATAAAGAGGATGTACTTTAAATCTTATGTGTGTTTTCTTTTAATCCTCTACGTTTCCTTTCTTCTAAGTCACTAGGACATGCTGTAGGATTAAACAACACCTGTAATATGTTTTGACAATTCATATTTATTTTAGACTATATACATACATTTTTATCCTTTGTTTATGTTACGGTCTTTGACACTCAGTTTTCGTTTTATTGCACCAACAACGACAAGTGCTGCTATATTCTTCTGAGCAGCTAAAGTACTAGGTAATAACACACACACAGCATAACTTTACGAAGCAGATTTTAACAGCTACACGACATACTCTATGCAGGCAGCATGTAACTACGTATCAGGCGAATGTGTTCTAGGGCCGCAGGGGAGATGAAGCACGAAGAAAAGAAGATCAATCACTCTATTGATGAGTCCACGCCCAACATGCTTCCTCATCTTTCTCCCAGCACGTTTCTTCACCTTTTCCTTGTTTACTCTCTCCACAACCATGATAAGTGTTTATAAGCGAAGACAACTCGTTAGTTTTAGGTCCGTGATACAGTTTAATTAGTTGACATGTACGGCACTGTCTCACAGAAGGTCTTCTAGCTAAACTCACGTGTTCATGATGTAAACTACACGTTTGAAGCTCTGACAAAACGGGATCTTGAGTCCACTCACGAGGCACCTTTTCCCAAATCTTCTTTACAGCATTCGCAGCTACATTAACCAAAAATGATTTTGGTAATGCATTTAACTCTTCTTCAGTAAAAGTGTTTAGTTTCTTTTTGCATGCATAAAACTTTACGATCGCCTTTTCAACTGCGTTACACTTAGTATCTGTTAGAAATGACATGATGTCTTTACTCTACAAATGTTTCTTTTACACTAAGGTTATTTCGACACTGCACTTTACATATGTTGTTCACTTCCCGGCATGCACTGCGACACAACCAATCAAAGAGCATACCTACATGTTGTAAAGACTGTTTACTTGTTTCTCTGCTATGCTCTTTCGGAAGAGTTTTAAATGATGGGCACCCCAATTCATGCATGTCGATAACTTCACATGATGATGGTAGAAAATCACGCAACCATTCTTTCTTTTCACAACCCTTTAAAAGAACAAGATCTGCTCTTGACAAATGTGCATTCATCATTAAAGGTAGAAAACGATAAGGTATTCCTTTTTCTTCCCACTTCAAACCTAAATTGTTTTCAATCCACTGAGTCTGCTTTTTATCTTCATCTGTTTGCAAACAGTAAGGGAACGGTGGACTAAATACTAAACTAACAAGTTTTGGAGCCCACAACACACTGCAATCTAACACAGCCACCTCTTTAAACACAAATTTGTTTCCGTTTACTTTAAAGCCTTGCACATCAACTATTAATGTTTTCGTCATGTTTACACTCTACACTCTATCACTGTTTCTCGAAGACTAAAGCTTTTAGTCAACGAACGGGTTTAAACATGCACAATGACGTCATCACAACAGCACGTGCTTACTCTAGCTTGTCCGATGCGTGATTAAACTTGTTCGAATTAACCGCCACCACATAGAGTACAGCAGCGAGGTAAGCGATGTAAGATGGCAGCACTGTTCTCTCTGGATTAAAGATGGCTGCCTGTCAAAAAAGATTTTTTCAAATTATCCGCCACCACATAGAGTGCAGCACTGAGGTTTGCGATGCAAGATGGCGGGTGACAGCTTGTCAAAGGTAAGTAGCTAAAGAGGGCAGCACTAAGGTTAGCAATGCAAGATGGTGGATGACAGCTGTGACGTAAAATATTACTCGCAAGATAGCACCACGATGCTCTTTTCATTAAAGATGGCAGCTAGAATTTTTCAAATTAACCGCCTCGAAGGTAAGTAGCTAAAGAGGGCAGCACTGTTCTCTCTGGATTAAAGATGGCTGCTGAATTTTTTTCAAATTAACCGCCACCACAAAGAGGGCTGCACTGTTCTCTCTGGATTAAAGATGGCTGCTTGTCGAAAAGAATTTTTCAAATTAACCGCCTCAAAGGTAAGTAGCTAAAGAGGGCAGCACTGTTCTCTCCGGATTAAAGATGGCTGCTGAATTTTTTTCAAATTATCCGCCACCACAAAGAGGGCAGCACGGTGCTCTCTTGATTAAAGATGGTGGATGACAGCTGAAGAGCGCGTAGAATTTGTTTCTACGTAGAATTTGCCACCACCACATAGAGTGCGGCACTGTTCTCTCTGGATTAAAGATGGTGGATGACAGAAAAGCGCATAGGTTTGTAAAGCACGTGGAATTTACCGCCACCACATAGAGTGCAGCACTGTTCTCTCTGGATTAAAGATGGTGGATGACAGCTGACGAAATTGCCCGCAGCATAGTGCTCTGTTGGTTAAAGATGGCGGATGACAGCTGTCAAAAAAGCACGTGGCTTTGTTTCCCAACAAGAGCACATAGAATTTTTCAAATTGCCGCCACCACATAGAGTGCAGCACTGTGCTCTGTTGATTAAAGATGGCAGATGACAGCTGTCAAAAAAGCACGTGAGTTTGTTTCCAAACAAGAGCACGTGGAATTTGCCACCACCACATAGAGGGCAGCACGGTGCTCTCTTGATTAAAGATGGCTGCTGTCACGTGGAATTGTCTGCCACCACAGGTATCTAGCTAAAGAGGGCAGCACTGAGGTTTGCGATGCAAGATGGCTGCTGTCAAAAAGCATTTTTCAAATTATCCGCCACCACATTTCAAAGGTAAGTAGCTAAAGAGGGCAGCACTGTGCTCAATAGATTAAAGATGGCGGATGACAGCTGTCAAAAAGCACGTGGCTTTGTTTACCTCATGCTAGTTAGGTTAAGTTGGTAGCACTAAGGTTTAGACCCGTCAAGATGGCAGCACTGCCGATGACAGGTGACGAATTTTGCAGCTACTGCGATATAGAGGGCAGCACAGTGCTTTGTGGTTTAAAGATGGCGGATGACAGCTGTCAAAAAAGCACGTGGCTGTCAAAAAGCACGTGGCTTTGTTTACCTCGCGCTAGTTAGGTTAAGTTGGTACCACTAAGGTTTAGGTCCGTCAAGATGGCAGTACTGAGGTTAGCGATGCGTTGTTGTCGATGACAGCTGTCAAAAAGCACGTGGCTTTGTTTACAAATCTGTTGAAAAGCACGTGGCTGTCAAAAAGCACGTGGCTTTGTTTACCTCATGCGAGTTAGGTTAAGTTGGGACCACTAAGGTTTAGGCCCGTCAAGATGGCAGTACTGAGATTAGCGATGCGTTGTTGTCTGTCAAAAAGCACGTGGCTTTGTTTACAAATCTGTCAAAAAGCACGTGGCTGTCAAAAAGCACGTGGCTTTGTTTACCTCGCGCTAGTTAGGTTAAGTTGGCACTACTGAGGTTTAGGCCTGTCAAGATGGCAGTACTGAGGTTAGCGATGCGTTGTTGTCTGTCAAAAAGCACGTGGCTGTCAAAAAACACGTGGCTTTGTTTACCTCTCGCTAGTTAGGTTAAGTTGGCACTAGTGAAGTTTAGGCCCGTCAAGATGGCAGCAGTGAGGTTAGCGATGCGTTGTTGTCGATGACAGCTGTCAAAAAGCACGTGGCTTTGTTTACAAATTCAAATCTCCCGCCAAAATTCAAATTTCCCGCCAAAATTCAAATTTCCCGCGGGTGGCGGCGGAGGAGGCGGCGGAGGAGGCGGCGGAGGAGGCGGCGGGAGGAGGAGGAGGCGGCCGAACTGTCCAATTATACTACTGTAGCCGATTCCAATCGCCTAGTATGAAGCGGCCCTAACGCTTTTCGCAGGCGCTACGACGATATGTTATGCGGGTCCGTATCTCTCCCACAGCATTATCACACAGCGGTCTTAAAGGGCGTAATGTTGAAGTACTGATTGTATTTTTAACACCATGTATAACTTTTACTACGGCGCATACTATAGTTACGTACAATGTTACAGAATGCAATAAATTAAACAAATATGACAAAATAAGAAATCATTGATAACGTAACAACAATACGAATACAGCTGGGGCAAAAGAAACAATATCTTCAGTACGGTACATAATTTTGAAGCTGATATGCTGCGAGGGTTAATATCTTCAGCAAGTTCTTCGGCTTCCTATTGTAGGTGTTTACATCACAGATCGAAGAATAAATAAATACGTTTATTATAAGTTTTAATTAATTTAATCAGTCCTATGGTGAATCAACATCATAAGAGTTGTCTGAAATAGGCAGTAAATGAGTGTTTGACACTGTCCCCGAAATTTTAGTGACACTTTGGCCACCTAGTACTGATTCGGTTAGACCGCGGTTATCTTCGAGATTCGTATTTGCAACCCATCAGAAGAAATATGAATCGATTATGCATCGCCTTGAGACATATTGCCGTATAATTGCAACAATTGAAATACTGTTGTTAATTACACAGCAAAGTCAAAATATAGGTTAAGCTTGAACATGAGTGAGGAAAATCAAAGTACATCACAGGGACAACCTAGAACTCCTACACGAAAAGGACGGTTTAGAAAATTCATATCGATCGATCATACTATCGATTCAATTCAGATTTTGTTTCCATTCAGTTGGCAATATACCGGAACCGTTGTAGCTCCCTCCTTACTACGCACCTCCGTAAAATGAAGTGTCACTAAATATTTCGCGGGTAGTACACGGAATGCGTTCAATTATTTTATGATATTTTTAACATTACAATATTGCCAGTTGTGCTCTTGTAAATATATAGTAAAATTAAAAAGTAGGATGTTGCATCCAATTTATATATTTCAAAATTCACACAATAATACATTGAGTTAGAAACTAAATAATGCGAACTTGTCAGTCAAATTTGTTGCGAACATATTATCAGCCTTAGAAATGTAATTTTCTCCACAAAACAGAGGTATTTTTGTCAGAGAAAGGGCGGCACATTCTTGTATATAACGATGGTGTCCGAGGAAGACAAAACAAAATTTTATATACCATTTATGAGACCATTTCTATCTAAATATTATACACAGATTTTCTAAAAAAAATTTACGTCGCATCGACACAAATAGGTCTTATGCTGACGATACGTTACGAATGGGCTAGGATTGTGAAAGAAGCGACCTTGGCCTTAATTAAGGTACAGCCCTAGCTTTTGCCTGATGTGAAAATAGGAAAACCATCGAAAATCATATTCAGCGCTATCGACAGTGAGATTCGAACCCATTATCTCCTAGATGCAAGCTTAAATCTGTGTGCCTTTAATCGCACGGTCAACTCACATGGTGACACACAGAAAAAACCTATCCGTTATTATAAAACCATTTTTCAAATTATGAACAGAATTTCTGGTCAGACAAACACAGTCAACGTAGATGCTCCCTGGTTCACAGTAAATACGCCTCAGGATCACACAAAAGAAGATCTTCACCATCGCTATAAAATCAATTATTTTATAACAGAAATTTTAGTGAGGAATACAGTGGAGATAACTCGCCTACTTCCTATCGTTAAACCCTATAGACTGCTATACGTTCTTTACAATCTGAATGGTTTAATTTCATTTTATTATGACCCAATAGGAACACACACAATTTTATTCAACAATGAATTACTACACCCCACTAATTTCTGTTTGTTTGCAAGTCTTCCACAGCAGGACATCAACTGGGTAGTCTTATCTGTTACAGACTATCATTGTTATTGACAGACTCCGCCACTCGCTTTCACTCGAACGCTCAGTCACTTCAATAGCAGCTGTACGCACGACAGGTTTGAACATAGGGATTCTGGCCACCACAACTCATGACGATTGTTCCTTGGCTCGACTCCAGATAAATTTTGACCCTCACACAGTCAAAACTGACACATAGATTCGTTCACGTTAGTACAAACACAGTACATCATAGCAGTATCCTGCGCAGTACACGACAAAACTCCGGTTACGGTAGGATACTGCCAAGAACTGGAAAAAATCCGAAGAAAAGCAGCTCGATTTGTTCTGGGTGATTTCCGACAAAATAGGAGCGTTACAAAAATGTTGTAATGTTTGGGTTGGGAAGAATTGAGAGAAAGAAGAAGAGCTGCTCGACTAAGTGGTATGTTCCGAGCTGTCAGCGGAGAGATGGCGTGGAATGACATTAGTAGACGAATAGGTTTGAATGGCATTTATAAAAGTAGGAAAGATCACGATATGAAGATAAAGTTGGAATTCAAGAGGACAAACTGGGGCAAATATTCATTTATAGGAAGGGGAGTTAGGTATTGGAATAACTTACCAAGGGAGATGTTCAATAAATATACAATTTCTTTGAAATCATTTCGGAAAAGGCTAGGAAAGCAACAGATAGGGAATCTGCCACCTGGGCGACTGCCCTAAATGCAGATCAGTATTGATTGATTGACGACAATCAGCACTACTGCCCTCTAGTTCCAATCACTAACTCCACCGAGGATACTGTAACGGGTATGACAGCACTGTCGCCAGAGATCATTTCCATGCCGCTTTAGTTTGTTTCAGCCTTGTACTTCATACCCCAAAATCATGACTATAAAATGCAGTATTTTCCAGATCATTTTGAAACTGAGATAAGATGTTTTAAAAATCACTATAAAATGCAATATTTTTCCAGATCATTTTTAAACTGAGATAAGATGTTTTAAAAATCACTATAAAATACAGTATTTTTTCAGATCATTTTTAAACGGAGATAAGATGTTTTAAAAATCACTATAAAATGCAGTATTTTTCCAGATCATTTTTAAACTGAGATAAGATGTTTTAAAAATCACTATAAAATGCAGTATTTTTCCAGATCATTTTTAAACTGAGATAAGATGTTTTAAGAATCACTATAACATGCAGTATTTTTCCAGATCATTTTGAAACTGAGATAAGATGTTTTAAAAATCACTATAAAATGCAGTATTTTTTCAGATCATTTTTAAACTGAGATAAGTTGTTTAAAAAATCACTATTTAAAATTCCTCTCTTGGAAGAAATTCTCGTGAAAAAACATCTGTGGAATTTCCATACAAATCCCATGTAAATTAATAGTCTTACATCAATATTAAATATAAAAGTAGATATTTATTTACACAAATAACCTTTTATTTAACCCATTAACGCATGCCAGCCATACTTACGAGGTAACTTGTTTCATTTTAAGTTTCATAAACCACCTACTAGCCGGGGAAAACAACACAAAGTGCACACTCTCAATAACTACAATCTATCAGAATTTTCTAATAAGGATCAATCATAGAGTAGGTCGTTACAGCACCAAGACATCAGTTTGGAAAACAAAATGCTACCAGATATAAATATTGAAATAAAAGAAACAAAATAATACCTTAGAATTATAGAATATGCGAATAATAATGCGTCACGACTTGTAAAGGATCATGATATTATTGTGCTTATTCACATATTCCTTAAAGTAATTTAGTGTCAGTTCTTTTCAATACTGCTTAATCCCTTCCATTAAAGATAATTAATTACTCAATACGTTTTCCTTGCCTTTGAGTGTACAAAGTAATGCTACAATGTACAAACCAGATTAAGGGTGTCATACTTGCAAAATAATTTAAAAGGTATTGACCGGGGAATAAATATGAATTAAGCAAACATGTAGGCCTAATCCTACCAGACAGAAATAATAAAAGTGTAAAAATTATGAGGTAGGTAGCAGGCGGAGACCCTCTTTCGAGACAGCTCTTCTCAGAGAGTGGCGACTCTGCCCATGCGAATCCCAGAGCACTCTGACCCGGTGTGTAGTACCTAGTGAAATTTCCAGCTCAGCGTTACGAGTGAAGATCTCAAAGATACCTACAGAGGAGAAAGAGGGCTTCAGTAAGATGTCGGTGGTGGAAAGGGCAACTGATTGCTCGGGTTAATTGAGGTGAAGTTATCTGTACCCATGCTGGAAGGAGATATTAGCCGTAGCGCCTGTACCTCAGAAATTCGACTACAACAGCATTGTTTCCTATGTTAAAGGTGGCTGATGAATAGCCTATAATGTCATTCAGGAAGACAACGGGAAAACCCCCCATTAATTTTCCCCAGAATTATATGATTGAATAACAGTCATGATAGGACCTGCCGAAATTTTCAGAAGGGACGGACGTTAAACAACTTTTGACTCAAACGTCTACGGACTACGGTTCCTGATCCCAAATTGATCTATTTTCCGTCCTCCAACATCCCGGAAAGTTTGTTGCTTTACGTCGCACCGACACAGATAGGTCTTATGGAGACGATGGGACAGGAAGGGGAAAGTGGGAAAAGTGGGCAGGAAGCGGCCGTGGCCTTAATTAAGGTACACCCTCAGCATTTGCCTGGTGTGGAAATGGGAAACCACGGAAAACCATCACGGATAGACGATGTATATCCTGATGATAGAGTGCTAGAAACTTCGAGGCTCGGCTACAGACGGAACATTCTCGATGCAGCATCCAGAAGGCGAACAGAGAAACCAGTCGAAGGCATAATGAAAGGAGGGATTTGCCGTACCCTCAAGGCCACACGCAAGCTCTCCGGTCTGAATCACCTATCCCTTGAAGGAAATTCCGAAGGGATCTACGACAGGACTGGCTCAATACAATATTTTGGAAAACTGACGGGATACGAGACCAAAACTACGTTGCATGTTAAAATTGAAGCAAATTCTGGAACATACCACCATAAACGCAAAACTTATGCTTACAGAATAAGATTTTAGAGATAATTTATAAGTGAGGCTTCAGTAAATTTGATAAAAATAGTCATATAGTACCATGGCCGAACTTATATTTTATATCGTGTAGGATTTTTTACGTCAATTTCGATGTCTTGTCATACTTTACTTTATGGTCGAGAAACTAGGGTTTTCAATTCTTGTTTGAGTGTATAAAATAATGCTACAATTTTCAAATCAAAATTAAATGTACCATCCTTGCAAAATAATGTATACAGGTATTCACTGGGAAATACATATAAATTAAGGAGACATATGCAAATTTATGCGAAAAGATAAAACCTCCAAATGGGGAAAAAGGCACATTACAATGCTCAATAAATCTAATTTATAAAACCTGCTATTAATTCAGAGAAGCCGGTTCTTGCTGATAGAATGGAATGTTTCTGCTTTGTGCTACGGGGAACAAACTCCTTTCTCTCCCTATAAACAAAATGAGGTATAATTTTTCTCTAATCACAGAGAAGTACATTCTATTTTTATCATCCAGGTATCACGACTCATATTTTTTAATGCCACTGTTACGTTATTTTGTTTTAGGTTATATTGTACGGAACGCTGCATACAATTGCTCAGCAGGTTTTAGTGTTTGGCTCCGGGGTGGCCTCAAGGGAAAGAGCGGGCGTAGATTTCCACTCTTTGTACCTCTCGTTGTTACGTGTTTTTGTCCGAGAGTAGACAATAACCGACGCGGACTAAACAAGCGTTTTGGCATATCCATAAACTATCACAGGTGCACGAGAAAAAGAATGAGAGATGCTGTGCCATTTATATTGCACCTGCTGCTATCCTTGGTATAGCTCCAGCTAATTGTAGAAGCACACACTGGAAGCAAAATATACTACAATATACTACAATATGCATGTGCACTGATTACAAGCAAGAAAACCAGTAGGAAACTGAGCTTTAAATGCATTTTATTTCATCGAGACTACCAGAAAACGGAAATGCTATATTGATGAAGGTATTGTTGCAGTACAGAATATGGAAAAATTAACACAGAAACTTCCATCGCAGACAACATTCGCAAGTAAAAGCAAAGTCATCTCCGTACAGCCCATGAAGGCCCTTGGAGAGGTGGAAGGCAAAGGCTTCTACTATCTTTAACCTCGGCACTTGATGGGGTAGAGTGGTTAGCTTTACGTTCGGCCGCCTTTGCCCCCAGGAATTAACCTGGTTCTCATTTTTGGTGTAGGCTGAATGAACCTCAGGGCCATGTGCACCTCCGGAAATGGAAATCTCGTTTCTTAAATTTTACGACTTCCTGATAGGGGATTCGAACCCACTTCCTTCCAGCCGAACCGAGCACTCCTTTACCGCCTCGGCCAGGCAGCCCCTATCATTCGTAAGTAGTGGTTCAAAATGTATGCACACGTGTGCGGAATTGAAGCCGTGGTACAAGTACTGGATATAAGTCAAATTATCCAGCTATACAAGAGGTGCCGGAATTTTGTCCCGCAATAGTTATTGTACGTGCCAGTAAATCTACCGACACGATGCTGACGTTTTTGAGCACCTTCAAATATCACTGGGTTGAGCCAAGTACGAGCTTACCAAGTTGGGGTCATAAAACCAGTGCCTCAACCATCTGAGCCACTCAGCCCGGCTATGTAAAAGATAATTTCAAGTGGCTATTAAACAGGGTGTGTAAAAACTGTGTTTCGTAAATTAAAGGAGTGTTATAGGGTAAAAATACAAGTATTGTGGACCTAGGAATCTTAGGTCTTTGGTGATTAGTTTCGGCTGATTACCTCTCAGACGCTCGAGTGTTAACGAGCCACAGTGTTTTCTCTGAGGCGCTATCCGCAAGACCCTACTTGAGTCTTCTGTGTTATTGTCGCGCGGATTGCTGAGACTGCAAATAGTATCCGAAAAACGCCGGGGATTTTCTAAATAATACGCGAACATGTCTTACGGTGACAAGAATTGTGCCATATTTTTTTCCAAATACCTGCTCTGAGGTATTGAATGTTGGTCCGTTTTCATTTTCTGTAGCTAAAATGTAAACAAAACGCAAACAGCGTTAGAGCACCTGGGAGGTTGGCAAATATTTTTACAATTTATCCCCGACTCTGGCACTATATTGTGACATGAGTGCTGGCTCATGGTCTTAGAGACCCTTGCGTATTTTTAAAAATATTATTCTAAATTTTAACCAACAAACAGTTTCAATTATTTTAATCCTTTCAATGGATTATAGAGAATAAGTAAATGTATAAAAATACACTCGTTCTACATTCCGCAGGTGTACTTCAAATTCTACTGAAATAATGCGTTAATGGAACTGTATATTACACAACAAAATGTACTGCAGTCTGGCATTGTTAATTACACCAGTCTACAATGATTTTGTTAAATGTATAATGTATGGTGATTCTTATGTACTATTGTGTGCTGATTACGAATATGAAACCAGAAACTTCCCATCACCCACAGTTTTTTTGTAATTTCAAATCCTTGTTTTCATATTTACGGGTTAGCATGCTACCATTAACAAAGATTAATAAACTATTATAAATGTTGGTTTATCATACTCTTAGTATATTTTTAAAATTTTTATTCTCTTAAGAATGCACAGAATTCCATATGATTCATTGTTGCCACAACAATTAGAAACTTTAAAACATTGCAGTTGAAATAGAGATTTCTTTCATGCGACTGTCTGCATAGAGTTGTGCTTCCAAAGTCTATTGAAAGGAGATAGTTTGTGTTCAATATACAGTAGTGTTTTATTTTATTGTGTGAAGACTGCCTCGCAACTGTAAAAATAAACCAGATAGTTTCTGTAATATAGGTGGCGAGTTAACCCTTAAAGCGCAGAGGCGAAGTGTTACTACTTTAATTAAGGAAGCTTATGAGTTGTATTTTGATTGCAAGATGGGTCTGAATCAGTATTGGGCCCCTAACATATTTTGTGCTTCATGTGTAACTGTACTGACTGGATGGATGAAGGGGACTCGCCATATGCCTTTTGGAATTCCGATGCAGTGGAGGGAACCTGCGGATCATTTGACCGATTGCTATTTTTGTGTGACTAATATCTCTGGTATATATTCAAAGTCAAAACATACAGTTGCATATCTGTCTCTGAAATCAGGAACCAGACCGGTTCTACATGGTCCAGAGCTTCCTATACCTTCTCCACCAGATAGATCGTTGATGCATGGAGATGAAGTTGATGTTGGTGAAGAGTTATGTGATGGTAAAATGGATGATGACCAACCCTTTGTAGAAAGTTCTGCTGCTTATTGTGAGCCTCATTAACTTACACAATCAGATCTAAATGATTTGGTTCGTGATCTTAATTTGTCTAAAGCCAAATCAGAATTACTCGCTTCAAGACTAAAAGACTGGAACCTTATAGAAAAAGATACCAAAGTCTGCTTCTTCCGCCAACGTCAAAAGGAATTTGAGCATCTTTCTTCTAAAAAGGAAGAACTAGTTTTCTGCAATGATGTTACAGGTATCTTCGAGTTACTAGGGCAGCAGCATAATCCAGAAGAATGGCGTTTATTCATTGATTCTTCAAAAAAGAAGTTTGAAAGCGGTACTGCTTAACAATGGAAATACATTTCCATCAGTTCCTGTAGCCCATGCAGCTAACTTACAGGAATCATATGAGAACATGAAAATGGTACTATCCGCTATCCAGTATGAAAAGTATTCCTGGCAGATATGTTCAGATTTGAAAGTTGTAGCTTACATGGTTTGCAGTTAGGATATACGAAATTTTGCTGCTTTTTATGCAAGTGGGATAGTCGAGATAGAAATAATTACTATATAAGAAAGAACTGGCCAAAAAGACAGTCATTTACTCCAAGACAGGAAAATGTCGTTCATCAGCCTCTTGTTGCATCTGACAAAATCATACTGCCCCCATTACACATAAAACTAGGTTTGATTAAGAATTTTGTAAAAGCACTTGATCATAATACGGATGCATTTCAATTTCTCCAAATCAAATTTCCAAAAATATCTGTAGCTAAACTAAAGGAAGGCATATTTGTTAGTCCTCAGATCAAAGAACTGATGAAAGATACAGTGTTTGAAAGCAAGTTAAAAACATACGAACTAGCTGCATGGTCATCATTTAAGAAGATGGTCACAAACTTTCTAGGAAACTACAGGTCAGAGAATGACAGGGAAAATATTAGTGAACTTCTACAAAACTATAAACACATGGGATGTAATATGTCTCTTAAAATACACTTCTTGGACTCGCATCTTGGCTTTTTCCCTGAAAATCTCGGTGCTGTCTCAGACGAACATGGGGAACGTTTCCATCAAGACATCGTCGAATTTGAAAGCCGTACCAGGGAAAATGGGGTCCAAATATGCTGGCTGACTACTGCTGGTCACTCAAAAGGGATGTTCCTCAAGCTAAGTTCAGCCGAAAATCTACCTCTCATACTTTTTAGGTATGTAAATGATATTTAAGTTTAGATGATAAATTTTAGTAGGAACAACAACATTTTTTCAATTTTTTGAAAATTACTCAAAAACTGTGCGTGATAAAAAAATTCTAAAAACAGATTTGAAATCAACAGAAAAAAGTGTACCAGAAACACCCTTTCGCTTCCATTTAACAAACAAAAATTTAAATATTTTTGCCCAGTGTTATTTTTATTAAAAACGTTCTAAATAACAAAGTAAAAAATGCAGGGTTTTTCTTCAAAAATAATCTCTCTGGACAAGCAATTTTATCATTTCAATTGATATTCACAAAATACTTGGAAAATCGACACCCCTAGCATTAAAATTCAGCATACCATACCCATGAAAACCTTTTACGATTTTTTTACTAGTTGCTTTACGTCGCACCGACACAGATAGGTCTTATGGCGATAATGAGACAAGGAAGGGCTAGGAATGGTAAGGAAGCGGCCGTGGCCTTAATTAAGGTACATCCCCAGCATTTTCCTGGTGTGAAAATCGGAAACCACGGAAAAAATGTTCAGGGCTGCCGACAGTGGGGTTCGAACCCACTATCTCCCGAATACTGGATACTGGCCGCACGAAATTTGCAATTGTACTTTGTCTTATTCTATTTTATCCACAAGTGGCACATTCTCTCTCTCTCTTCCTTGTCTGATTTGTCAGGGTTTGATTGTAAATCATTTTCACAGTCTTAATCCATGTTGATTGGCCAGATTTAACTATATAAGAATGCCATTAAAAGGACTGTTCACATTACATCCTTGAATAAGTAAGTATTAAAACTGTTAAACAATACTTTTAAGACCCTAATGTGCGTAGACTTTATTTTATAGAAGTGAGCTTGCGTAACAAGAGCACTGGCGCCAAGTCTGTCAGATCCAAACGGCCATTATTTCCGGTTCTATAACTGATCACGCAACCCGAGAGGGCAAGCTCACACTAAATGAAGGAAGAAGGTACACAGAGAAACAGCATGTCAACCTACATCGTTCCCCACTAAGTACAAAAACTTGTGGCATGGGTCTGTGAGGCTAAGCGCCGGTGCTGTAGTAAGCACATATACTGCCGAAACCAATAATCGCAGACCAATGCTTCCTATGTTTACAACGCTTGTATTTTTATCCAACAGCACTTCCTTAATTTACGAAACAAAGTTTTCTCTTGCCCCGTAGTCAGGAGAAGACTTTTTAAGAGAATCAGATACTTCGTTGAGTGCAGCCTGCGTCAGCTTTGTACCGAGAAATGGCTTGTTTGTATGGTTTAAGGTAGTGTCTTGTGCTAGTTGCAGGAATACGGGGGATAGCACTAAACACCAGTCCTTGAGTCAAACAAACTAACCCTCTCATCCATGACCCGAACTCGAATCTAACCCGGGACAACGAGAACAGTCAGCCACGGAGCCGGATGAAACATAAATTCGTGTCCAAATCATAAGACGTGGAGATATTTTCAGGCACACTCCCGATAGATCTGCATGTACACTCCAGTCAATACTTAATAACAGTACCTGGAATCAAATATAATATCTGCAACTAACAGTGGTAACCGACACACTGCGGATAAATTCCCTAATCAAAGCGTGGTTTCGTTTGCCGTATAGCAAATATTGTAAAGAGCCATTGTAATAATATGGAGTGAAAGTGTTAGTCTGACCGGGAACAGCCTAAGCCTCAGAAGATATTTGAAGATAGTATTATTGGCGAAGCGTGTTTCATTGGTCGATAGGTTTCTCAGTTCGGTATCACGTCCAAAATGACACTCTGGCAACAGCTTGGTAAGGCCCAAATATAAGAAAAATGCCAGAAGTGCGACAACGATGGTTTAGTCACGTCGTACGGGCAGCACCTAGAACAGTTGCCAACACATCCTATCACCTTGTCGTCGACGGCCAACGATCACGATGCAGACCAAAGCAACGTGGCAAGACACTATCAGCAAAGGCATGAAATTCAACTGATGCCGAGACCTGAGCAAAGTAGTGATCGAACATTCTAAAAGTTGACCTGCTCCAGTGGGACAACACTAAATTGTTGAAGACTATAAACAATATTGGTAAAGCTAAGTGTACAACTCGACCTCAATATCAGTACCACTATATGAGACTTGAGAAAGAGACACAGAAGTACTGTCGATCAGGAAATAAACGAAATACCTGTACACAGTTATGTTTTTATCAAGTATGAACGTGGATGTGAAATGTGAAATTGACAATATTGTGACTTGTTAGGAATATTTCTTTTGCTATTTTGCTTTACATCGCACCGACACAGATATGTCTTATGGCGACGATGGGAGAGGAAAGGCCTAGGAAGTGGAAGGAAGCGGCCGTGGCCTTAATTAAGGTACAGCCCCGGCATTTGCCTGGTGTGAAAATGGAAGACCACGGAAAACCATCTTCAGGGCTGCCGACAGTGGGGCTCGAACCCACTATCTCCCGATTACTGGATACTGGCCACACTTAAGCGACTGCAGCTATCGAGATCGGTTTGTTAGGAATAAAATAAGCTTATAAGTAATTTAAAAATATTGGATTATAGAAATCCTTAAGTTACTGAACTTTTGGCCATCGACTATAGAGTTCAATGGAACTCGATTTCGAGAAACAAATCAAGCAATATAATTTGAGTGTATTTAACTTCTATTCAGCATGGTAATCGGAAGGTTATCTATTTTATTCATCGTGTTGCATTTACTTTCAATGTATTACAGTGTGTTCTCAACATTATGCATGTCATTACAGGAGAATAATGAAATGGTATCTATTACACTGCATTTTCTGAGAAAGCTTGAGCCACAAATCAAATTTAATAGCCTCATTACTGTAATGTACTGAAGGTCTACCGGCCAATCATGCTTAGAGTGCAATGTTTATTTAAAGACTAGAGTTTCTACGAAAAGTTCTGATTCAGCTTGTTATACACTAGAGATAAATCAGTAATCAGTTACTAAAATATCTGTTAAAGCTTTACACAACTGGGAAAGATATGGGTCAAGAATCCTTCCCATACTTGACTACAATGAATACTTCAAGAAGAACATCATTTCGGCGAGACAGAGCTCGCTCCGTCTCATGTGTCTGAGAGTTTGTATTAATGAACCTGACCATATTCGGTTCCTACTGGATCCGTAATCACTTGTTAACATTCATCAAACGTGCGAAACATAACTAAGGTATGGTCCACATATCAATACAATTAGTATAAATAGTATATTTTACTTATTTAATATATACTAACATCTTACATGTTTAGAGAACAGATATAGTCTCGTTTTCAGCGACTAACAAAAACTCAAAATCCCTAAAGAGAACATAAATTTACAACACGTGATTAAGTCAAAAGAAACATTCACATTACAATAAAATATCTACATATAATTCTACATTAAAATTTCAACAGTTCTGTTCCATGTTACAGTCCAAAACACATTTTTTGATTTATTTTCAGAGATTGAAATTCGTAATGCTAAAAAGACATTTATGATATCTATTTTTTTAGGATCAATATGGTTTATGCCTTTTATTAGAACATATGGTCTTTAAAGTTCGAAAACGCCAAGCACTCCAGTTTTGGTACAGTCATTATACTATAAGACGATATTAAGGGCTGGTATCTAAACCGATGTTTGAAACATAATTAACAACAGACAATTTGTTGTAGATTTATTTGGGTGAAGACACGGAACCTATCAATATTCGTAGAGTACTGTAGGCCTATCTGTTGAAATGTAATGTATGTCCAACAAGTGTACAAGAGGAGCCGTGAAATGGCATATAAGTAGGAAGAGGAGAGTGGCCGTTGATCAATATCAACTGCATTCATTAAAATATCACTGATGAAGCGGCTCGGATGCACAAACGTGTAATGTTGGTTGCGGTAGAAGATTTCAAGGAACATAACGCTACTTCCTGTCGTCAAGGAAAGGAGACTCCCATTTTAGAATCTCACAGGTGTATTTGTAACTTCGATGATAACAATGTTCATTGTCTTGAACTGTCTTTACCTGTGCATCGATCGAAAAGGAAAGCTCAGCGAGTTGCGGCAGGGTCAGTTATTGCTGCTGGCTCTGTAATCGTGAGACAGGTGGTTTGCGAATCACACGTCAGCAAACCTCGAATTGGTTTCCCATGGTTTCCCCATTTCAACTCAAGGCAAATGCTGGGATGGGCCATTCTAAAAGCCACGGCCGCTTACTTCCCATTCCCAGCCCCCAAATTAACTTCTACCCCAACAACAGTACCCTCACACAGCGCTATATCTTACTCACCGCCATGCGGTGTACCGAGAAGATTAACCACACAACCGGCGAGCCGAAAATATCTCCAAACCATCCCGGCACTCAAAATCATTCAATGAAAGAAACTGTACATCTACATTTAGCTTGTAGAGAACGTTCAACAGGCTATAGAGGATGATGATGAGAAGTGGGCCTGTTATCTCCAATATATTCCTCACTTAATTGAGGGGTCATAACAAAATTGATTATAACTTAGTTTATTTATTTATTTATTTATTTATTTATTTATTTATTTATGTATTTATTTATTTATTTATTTATTTATTTATTTATTTATTTATTTATTTATTTATTTATTTATTTATTTATTTATTTATTTATTTATTTATTTATTTATTTATTTATTTATTTATTTATTTATTTGTATCATAAGCAATACATCATATAAATTATTAGTTAAAAATGAAAAATAATTAAATAGGCTTAACTGGCAAAAAACAAACTAGGGGTACATTCAAAGTAACAATTATATCATACCGGACCAGAATTTGGCAAGATCTCGACCATTTGTTGTGGCCGTCACTAAATCTTGCATGGTGCAAACGAGAGGGCAAGAGTTGCAATTAAGGAGGTGCGCCATAGTTTGTTCTTCTCCGCAGACACAGAGGGTTGACTCTTCAGATAGACCCCAATTCTTCATATTATTCTTACATCGACCGACCCCAGACCGTAGTGATAAGAGTCTTTTTCCGGTACTCGATGGACATCCTTTCTGTGAACTGGGGAGAAACTATGTTGACTGTATACATGTGACCAGCAATATAATAACATTCCAACAGGAATCTTGACGGATTCTATCCATACTTTGAACGATTCAGTCATCAATGATCTGCATTTATGGCTGTCGCCGAAGTGGCAGATTCCCTATCAATTGTTCACCTTGACTTCTCTTAAATATTTGCAAAGAATTTAGAAATCTATCGAATATGTCCCTTGATAAATTACTCCAAACACTTACTCCTCGTCCTGTAAGTGAATAATAGCCCCAATTTGTCCTCTTGAATTTCAACTTTATCATCACATTATGATCTATCCTACTTTAAGAAGCTCCGCTCAAGCTTATTCGTTTACTAAATCTCATTCCACGCCATCTCTCCACTGGCAGCTCCAAACATACCGCTCATTCGAGCATCTCGTCTCCTTACTCCCTAGTCTTCCCAACCCAAAGTTTGAAATATTTCCGTAACACTACCCCTTTACCGGAAATCACCCAGAACAAGTCATGCTACATTCCTTTCGATCTTTTTCAGTTCTCGCATCAAGTAGTCCTGGTGGGGTCCCATGCACTGGAACCATACTCTAATAGGGGTCTTAATGGAGGCGTATAGGCTCTCCCCTCTATATACTACAACACCTATATACACTCAAAATCATGTAAAAATTCTATAAAATATAAATCATTATAGGTCGCTTAAGTGCGGCCAGTATCCAGTATTCGGGAGATAGTAGGTTCGAACCCCACTGTCGGCAGCCCTGAAAATGGTTTTCCGTGGTTTCCCATTTTCACACCAGGCAAATGCTGGGGCTGTACCTTAATTAAGGCCACGGCCACTTCCTTCCTACTCCTAGCCCTTTCCTGTCCCATCGTCGCTGAAAGACCTATCTGTATCGGTGCGACGTAAAACAACTAGCAAAAAAATCATTGTAGACCGTTGTGCCTTTCGTCGTTCAGCCCGCAAGCCCCTGTGAATTAAGTAAATGCCGACACAGAGGAATCCGAGACCTTGGAGCGAACCGAGACGTTGTATCAACAATGAGGCAGGCATTCCAAAGCGCCTGAATCCACTGCAAACTTTCACCATATTTGTATAATAACGCATACATTTTTCTGGATGAAAATTGTCTCATAAATGGTATTTTATATTATTCTTGTCATCCTGGTGTTGAACGTTTATCGTATATATAAGACAGGCGCTGTTCTGTTTCGGATAAAATGTTCTATATAGTACCAAAAATGTAATTTGTTTTCATATCAAATATGGCTGCGTAGGGTGTACAATGTTAAAGTACACAAGATTAGGTTGCAAAATGTTCGGCATAAGGAAGGTTATGACATAGACACTGTCCTATCGCCGCTCGGAAATTTAGTGTTTTGATTGGCATTGGACTGCTTCAATACGAAAGTGACATTTAATGTAAAACGTTATCATCCTCTATGGATTAACCACTTCATTTCAATCCTACATCTGCGCTTTAAAGTCTAGTGGCAGCACTATCAGGTCAGTAGAACAAATGTGGTTAACGAATTGTAATTATTTTAACCGGAGGGTTTTCGACACTTTTGATGGAAAATGTAACAATGTACTCACGGCATTGAATTATGTGGTTTTCTTCATATTGTGTTCATATTATGTTTCATTGTATTGACGACGTTCCTCTCCAGGGATTGAGTGGATGATAATTCACGTATCTCATGAGATAGAACGCATCGTTTAGCATGGGAATGACTCATACCACCGTTACTGTGATGTGCGATCTATATTATTTGCATATTTTCGTGCAGCTCAGAACGGTCGAGTTCAAGGGTTTCCCTTATTAGGGCCGAGGTTACGAGTAACAGAAGACCTTACATTCAAAACTTTCAAGGCCTTCATTTAATTGCTACTATATTATTATTATTATTATTATTATTATTATTATTATTATTATTATTATTATTATTATTATTATTATTATTATTATTATTATTATTATTATTATTGTTGTTGTTACGGGGTTACCCGTGGAATGCAGAGGTGAAATAAGGTGCGGGCTGGAATGGGTCTAACTACAAAGCCGAGAAATGAATTAAAATTTCATTAAAGGTTATATTTTCACTAGCAAATGTACCCGTGCTTCGCAACGGTATTCTACATTGTATTCGAATACCGAAGTAAATACTCTACATGCAGTAAATAAGATTGTTTTCAAATTGCATGTCTCTTAGCGTTATCCGAGAAACAGCATGGGGAGGTCGCCATACGCTGTTTCCAATGTAAAGTGTTTCTTACGGATTTGTGATATAATGGCAGGCTCACTTGCCTACTGCCATTCACAATCCAGTTGGGAAGTTTACATTATAATTGCAGGCCCCATTGCCTACTGCGTGGTCACAATCGATTTGGGGATTTTTCGTTACAATGGCAGCCCCCTCTTCCTACTTCCAGACAGATAACAGTTGAGGAGTTTTATTATAATGGCAGGCAACTACCCTACTATCAGTGGAAATTGAGTTGTGCAGTTATCATTATAATGTCAGGCCCCTTTCCTACTGCCAGAAGCTTACCGCCAGTCACACCAAGTTGGTGAGATTCCATCAAAATAGCAGGCCACTATGCCTAATGCCAGTCACATTTTAGATGAGGACATTTGTTTATAATTGCGGGCACCCTTGCCTACTGCCAAACACAATCGGGTGGGGGAGTTTTAAACAAAACTGCATGCTCCTTTGCCTTCTGCAAGTCAAATCGAGAAGTGAACTATTCATTACAATGGTAGGCCTTCCTTACTAATGCCAGTTACACAGGAGTTGGAGAAGGACCCCATTCCTACTGCCAGTCAAATTCAGCGTGGGGAGTACTGATTACAATAGCAGACACACCCTTTCTCGATCGCTACAAATCGACATCAGTGAATATATATAGATCGATATACGAAAGTATATGCTTGTTTACAATATTGCAGACCTTCATTTACAGATTAACTTCTGCTAAACGTATATCATATCGACAAAGGATTATACCATAAGACACCGGATTTAGTGGCCTAAATGGCTGGTCCTATGATATCTCATCTATTCTTGGGTCAGATTGAGTTAGAAACGTTGAACAGGGTAAAGTATTTGTAAGATTATCTCACATTTCATTACTTTTGGGATAATTATGTGACAGCTACATACATAGCAATGGCTCACATATGGCTACTAGGTGGGCCAATTTTAGTGAAAAGTTTGATGATTCTATATTTCCTATAAGTGATCGAAAGTATGAATTATGCCTGTAAAAAGTCCAAATTTACTTAACATCGATTAATAGAGAAAAATCAAACGTAAAAAGGATACAGATACGACAAAACGTCATAAGACCAAGGTTCTAGATCATTCCAGTCTAAACGGAGAGTGTGCAATCCGTTATGTAATAGGACTTCCCGAATGTCTGCACCATCATTAAAATTACCTCCATATTTCAATATTCTTCGGGGATAAAAGTGAAAAATAGAAAGATTTTGGAAGTTTTCCGCCTGTTACATGCTAAAAGATATAATTTTGTCAAATTTCCATTTACTTTTTCGTCTGGCAGGTTATGCCGCAATCTGGATTTTGGGCGAGGAGGGTCAAAATTAGGACTTTCAGGAAACTGAACTAAAAAATTTTCAGATGGTCATTATTAGCCCTTAAATGGGTACTGTGCGAAAATTTCGCCCAAATAGTCAATGTAGAGGCACACAGTCGTTACGATTTTATTTATATTGATAGATAAGGTATCTGGTCCACGTACAACACCTTTTGGGCTATGTCCGCTGGACTTAACCTGAAAAACTGACCATTCATGATATGTCCCTTATTAATCCTCCTGACGAAAAAAATGCACATGAAAAGAAAGTTTTAGAGATGGAATTCCATCACGTTTTGTCGATTTCCAGTCAGGTTGGTCTTGCACTGTGTATATTGTGGGAGAGTAAAATAACAATTTCGGTTCCCTATAAACAACCAGTCCATTCCGGGAACATGAAATATTATAGACCTTTAAAACCTACCTTTGCACAGATGGATGCTAAATATAAAGTTTGGTTCGAATATTTTCAGTAGTTTTCAAGTTGTCAGAAATACGCTTTACACGCACCCGTTCTTGAGTTAAGTCCTATGGGACTTGTACCGAAAAACGGTCCGTTAATGATATCTCCCTTATTAATCCTCGTATCGAAATGATGCACATGAGAAAAAAGGTTTAGAAATTAATTTCCATTAATTTTTGTTGTGTATATTTTGTGGGAGTGCAAAATCATGGTTTCGGTTTCGTATAAACCCCCAGTCAGTTCAGGGATTTAGAAACAATAGTTACCCACGGAAAGGTGAATTCTAAATATGAAGTTGGGTGGAAATATATTCATTAGATTCTAGCACCCGCGTACATACGGAGTAATTAAGGAAGAAAATGATAGAGTTAAGAAAGTTGAAATTAATAGGAAATGGATAATAACTGAGGATAGGCGGATAACGACAAATATGTAAATGCCAAGTGACTGTATTGGAATATAAAATGACCTCAAAAAATATGCTGGTGTGAGTTATGGATATAATAAAGTGGTAACAGAGGAGAAATTTAGTCGCAGTGATTCTTAGGTAAACAGATAAGAAGATGACTAATGGTGTTATTACTTGAGCTATTGGAGGACGGTTATAACCTCCAACGATATTCCGCCATTATCCCCCAGATAGGCTGATTGGCGCCTCTCTTGCCTTCTATCCAAGGAACAACCACGAATTTAAAAGCATGATGAGGAAAAATGCAATACGTTACTTCCCTGCTGGCAAGCAGTCAGAGACGTTGCCATGGTAACCTGTAGGTTCGTTGTCGGTCTGTCGGTCACTCAATGCAGAGCATGATACCCGCAGAAAATAGTAAATTTTCCGTCATGTGAAGAGTAAGGTACATTATGAACATAACGAAAGTTGTTTATAATGAGGAGGCGTTTCACGTGCGTTCCACGGAGTTTACAGAAAATCAATAGTATAAGAGAAAATGGAGGAAAACCGAACTCGTTTTCCTATAAAATCCCCGTCTATTCAAAGATTTTATAAAATGATATGCATACCGAAACCTTCCCCGGGATGAGTATTTTCTAAATACGAAGTTTGGTTGCAATCTATCCAGACGTTTCGACGTGAAGGTGGAACAGGCAAACAGACAAACAGACACGAAACGTAAAAACCACCGATTCGGTCGTGAGTTGACCTAAAACGGATAAATATCTGAAAAATAGGCAAAACGAAAGAAATTACAGACAGCGGACCCCCTACAACTTTATTTATATAGATGAGGGATAAGCATGAGCACGTTGAAAAGTGCAGTCTTCCACTTCGAGATTCATAACTCCTAAACGGTGCATGATACTAACAAACGGTTTGCGCCATCAGGCGCCACATTTATTGCTCTACATGATGCTTTCTTTACCATTTCCTCATATCTCCCCTATTTAGTGGGTAAATTGAGTTAAAAATTTGAATAGGGTGAAATTTGGGTACATTTGTAACGTTTTACATTACTTTTTGCCTACGTATATGTAAGCTAGAATCATGAAATTTGGTCCACATATGGCCCGTGATTGTGCCAATGTGCGAACCCAACTTGATGATCCTATCGTTCATATAAGTGTGTCAAACAATGAAATATACTTGTAAAAATCACCAAATTTACGAAGAATCCAGAAATACGGCCAAATCTAACGTATAAGGCAGAGAGATACGACAAAATGTAATAGGACCAAAGTTGTAGATCACTCCGAATTGAAGAGAGATTGTGCCATCCGTTTTGTGATACGACTTACCGTTTAGCCAACAAATAGCACAAAAGGAATGTCTGCACAGTCATTGAAATTGCCTCCATATTTCGATATCTTTGGGGGGTACAAAGTGAAACATTTGCACATCTTGGAATTTTTCCGTCAGGTAGGGACCAAAAGCTATAATTTTACCAAAATTCAATTTTCTACCTCGTCTGGCAGGTTGTGCCGCCATCTTGATTTGGGGGGACGGGGGATAAAAATTAGAAAATTCCCGAAAATTTTTAAGCCCACGAAACCTATAGGTTGTCGTTTTGGATAAATTAGACGACTGCGTTCTTATGCTTAGCCCAAAATTTGAGGCCCCCCAGCGTGCCCCCTTGAGGGAATTTTGAGAATTTTCGGTTTTTCTAGGCATCCTGGGGTCATCAGCTTCTCCCGTACCAAGTTTCGAATTTCTGAGATTTCTGGAAGTGCCTCATTAATTCACGCCCTTTTTCATTTTTAAATATTTATACATCGCTCCCGACCGACTTGCTTTTATATATATAGAAAACAGCCAAACTTAACAGTTTTGATATAAAATTTCCAACTTTAACCAATAACAACAAGTAATAAGGTACCAGTAATAAAATTTAAGTCTAGGAACGACAAGATTTGGTGGTATAACAGAACTTAGGCTTCAAGCCTTCACTTTACATTTTTTGAGCTCTAAGCTCCCAAACACATATTTACCAAAGGGTAGAAAACCCCTAATAACAAGGAGCACCTGCTCCCACCTTCGAATATCAAGCCTCTATCTGAGGCACTTTTACTACAAATAAAAAAGCTAACCCGCTCTCAATTTCTCAATCTTATAAAGGTAATACCAGACTTTTACACATGATTGCCGTCAAGGCACAACTTACAATGAAACAGGGGTATCTTGTACCCAACCTATTGGGCCTTCGTTGAAAAAGAATAGGTTAAGTAATTGGCCCAAAATGCAAAACTGAATGGAGGCGTAAATTTGCACTCCTACACGAAACTTCTTGAAACCTAAGAGGCACTAGGCCGATGAAGCACGGGCTATTCCCAAACTATGGAGGTGACTCGTATACAGAATAAATTTAATACATTACGGAAGAGTAGAAGAACGGTTACGAAAACGTAGTCACCTCGAATTCAAAATGAAGGGGAGCTCGAGAGGGTAAAGCACTCTCTATCCCCGATTTTCAGTTATAATTATATGAAGATTTACAAAATTTTACATGTTTAAGAGATAGGTTATATAATAAAAAGTTTTCGGACCTTCCCGGAGGGTTAAACTGCTAAGCTAACAAGAAAATAAAGATGTTAAACGGTCATTGCCTTTGTGAAGAGCTGCTGCCCGAAGGAAGAGGCGCTACCCGCCCCTTGCTACACTTCCATACACTAGGCTAGATGTTGTTCGAGTGGCAGGAAAATCAGCACTTTTTATACTCTCGGGGAAGATTCGAGACCTTTCATGAATAATTAATACACACCCACAAGCGTTTATTGGGTAGCTTACAGTTACACATCCAAACCGAAGAAGAAAGACACGATTGGTCAAAAATTAATTACAGAAATTCTGGCTTGGCCAGGTTCAAAACTGGCGGAAAGAAAATATTTATATTGCCAACCCACAAATGAAAGAACGAAATTTAGTAAAGAACAAACTTATGAATACAAAATTTCTTCAAATACAGTTCTTACACTTCGCACCAGGGTTCATGGTCATAGTTTTTTGTAGAGACATCTATCAGAGAATGTCCACACTTCTTGATCAATAGAAGACAAAACAAGTTGAACTCCACACAGTACTGACAACTTCGTAATCAAAAAATTTATGGTAGTGACATCTTCTGAGCAAACTTATGAGTTGATACAGTTGGTAAATTTCAGAGTTTCTCCTGTAGAAGAGTACTTTAATATTGTGTATCAGTGTATCAGTGAACAGGATACTCAAGGGGTATAAGGTGTAAAAATTCATGTTGGAACATCAGTGTCATTCTTCTAATATGATCTTCACACCATCTCAAGAAAATTGGGCGTTAAAAACCGCTTTATCGCAGAATAAACTTCAAGAAAATCAAGGCTATGTCTCAGAAATCACGAGAAAAGCTTATATCTTGTCCAAGAACAGGATTACAGTAACAAATTGTAGCTCTCGCTTATACTTCGGCCTCACCTTTATTGCTGTCAAACTTGGAAGCTGAAAATGTGTGGATTGCCTCGAAGAATTCAATGAACAAAGTCGAGAAAATTTATTAAGTAAAGTCTTCTTTTACATATTACGTTAATGACAACTTTCAGAAACCGTGGAGGGGTTGAGGGTAATTACTTTATAGCACATGTTAAAGTACCCCATTTTTTACGGTCTGACGCCCCTCGTGGTTTCTACTTTATAAGGAGGGATGTACAGTCTCCGAGTGGAAGGAGTTAGTCGTACGCCATTAAAATCCTAGATCCTGTCAGAAATCATCGTACCAACGGCTTCTATTCCGACCATTCAGCCAAGAATCCGGTTTTTGACATAAATATGAACGTTATGGCTGGGTTTCATCTGAAAATTTGCGTCACGAATTTTGCGTTACAAAATTTGTGACACTATATTACCTAGCAACCATTCAGGCTATGGGGCGAAGTATTGATGGATGGCCATGACTGACAAGTGAGCGACATATAGAAGTCTATGTTATACAAGTTACTTCATCGCATCATTTTCTAATGAACTGATTATTTCATTTATGGCAATTCATAGGCCCCGAGTCATTCCCCCCGCCCTTTGGATACTGTGAATACTACACTTGTCGACTCCTATTTCCGTACAAATACCACTCGAATACGATTCGTTAAATGCAAACAAATTAATAATTATCAACTGAAGTTAAATTTATTGAAAGACATATCTTTTGGTTTTACCCAAGGAAAATTGGACACCACCTTTTAAAGATGTACACTTGAAGTTAAATTCTATTGTACTTTACCACACTGTACGTATGATGCAGTAATGACTTTTGACTTCATAGGAACGTGAATTGAAGCGGAATTTAAGAAATATTGTTCTATCTTCCACACTGCTAAAATAAAAATAAAAAAACAGGCGTGAATATGACGACAGAATCGAAAGAATGAAAGAAAAATTAACCATAATTTCTTATTCGATTATTTTTAAACAAGAAACGTCGGTAACGAATATCATACGCCAATCGTTCACCAAAGGCATCAAATGATGGAGGTATTTTTGTTTGCAATGATAACCGATCCTTCACTTTTTGCCGATATTTACGATGAATGCAAACAATTCTGCTGTGATATTATAGCTATAAGATGTACGTTCAGTGGAGTTTCAAAAAGATTTAGAAACATGTTTACATAACCAAAAATCAAATTTCTGGTTTGGAAACGATATCTACACAAATAATTAAAACCATTTTTCTGAGATATTTAAGTAAGTGATATTCAGGATGTAATTAAGCGGAAAGTTTGATGTAAAAGGCCATGAAATCAGGTGCTATGAGAACATTAAGTTAATGAGGGAACAGTTTAGGTACGACCTGACAACTTCGGTTAAACTTAATTGGGACCGATGATCTTCGATGTTAGACCCCTTAAAACAAGCACCACCACCATCATCATCATCATCATCACCATCAACGGCAAAACTTAATTAATAATTCTAAGGCAGACCCTCCAGTGAGTTTGGGCGGCATCTGCCATATGTAGGTAACTACGTGTTAATGTGGTGGAGGATAGTGTGATGTGTAGTGTGTGAGTTGCAGGGATGTTGGAGACAGCACAAACACCCAGCCCCCGAGTCAATTGAATTAACCATTAAAGGTTAAAATCCCCGAGCCGACCGGGATTCAAAACCTGGGCCCTCTGAACCGAAATCGAGTACGCTGAACATTCTTCCAGCGAGTCGGACAACTTAATGATGAATTAATAGTAATAAACGATTAGAAAAACGAAAACAACTGTACTGTAACACTAATTGCTGAAAAATTTTGGAGCTTCGAAGTAGTTATCTGATGATGATGTACAATGGCCTTGTCAATGCTCTGTATAAATATAGCGATAATTCTATTTCAAATTGTACAGAACACTTCATATCAAAAACAAATATTTTGAAAAAGTAATCGGAATTTCACGTTATATATATATATATTGCATTAACACACTTACATGATATGAATGTACTGTTACAAATAAAATTCCGCCTGTCTTTTCGATCTAATAGATTCGGAATGACCTAATATTGCACACATAGAGCCTACACATTATAGGCCTACCAGATGGCCCTCTATCTCCTTAAATTCTACCTACAAGTGTCTCGCATGCAATGATAATGGATGGGATGTCTTATCACTGGTTTACATGGGAACGTTACAGCATGCTGTATTTCGGATGTGAAATAAATAGGAGTCATTTTACTACACACGTTTTGTAAAGAATACATTCATAAACACGCCAAATATACATGAAATACTAAAAACCCATTAATTTTTACATGTGTATATATCCCACTCTACCAAAATGTTCCTTGTATGTGGTATGTGCCTTGAACGATCCATTAGTTGTTAATTGCCTCCTACTGGGGATATACGTATTTCACGGACTGTGGGAATGTGTGATGAAGATGATGCACAGGAAGATGATGGGGGTACACTTAAGGACTTGTCTGGGAAACAACTGCAGGCGCTTTCTGAGTTGGTAAATACTTTAAAACATCAGGTAATACGTCAAAGTGATCTACATGTTCTTAACGATGTGAGGATGAGAGATATACCTCACGAACGAGGACAGAATGTTCGAAGCGCGATGTTGATCTCTCTGTGGCTTGCTTCCGAATGCATTGCATGAAATGAACAGCCTAGAAAAGAAAAACACGAATAAAAAATAAGTAACTAATGATTTAATGAAAGAAGAGAAAATGCCCGAGGTGTGATGTGAGTCCTTTGTTACTTGCTTTCAAACATTTCAGATAGGAGGACACGACACAATATCGATTTACTGTATGTGAGGTTAATGATTTTATTATGCTTCTATCTAGAAAATAATTTGGTGTATTTGTTTATAGGTACTTTTTATTTTGTGAACAGAACATAAATTATTGAAACATATTATCTGCCTAACATGCTTTTATGGACAAAAACAACTCTGGTAAATTCCAGTGCCAGCAATTTTAATGCCTTTCTTACGTCTCTTTGTGTCTTTTCTAATGAAAATGTTCTAACTGAGAAACAGAAATCGGAAAAGAATAATTGAAGGGGTCGGGGCAAAAGAGTGCCAAGCAACATTTTTTTAACTTTAAGGGAGAGCAGTTAGAAAGTTTGGTCAAATCGTGAAATCGTATCATTCGCGGAAATGATATAATAATACCTTTGAAAGGTTCATTAATATTCATTGTATGTGATTTTCAGGCATAATTTCTTTTGGGCTGCTATTTGTAGAGTAAAAATCAATACTTTTAATATCATGTCACAGAATACTGTGGCTTGGCACTTTATTGCCCCAATGGGAGTGACACTTATGTTAGGAATATTATTTTATGATAATGAAACAATGTCTGATATTTCTACTATTTTAATCAGAAATGAAAACTAACACCAATCTTCAATTAAAATAACATTTTTACCAATAATATCTAAATTGGTAGCAGTGGAAATCGGGGTAGAATTTGCAGCTGAAAATAAATTTAAATAAATCAACAGAAACCCATCACGGGAAAAGGTCTGTTTGTATCTTTTAACTATGATGTTCTTTTCAAAATATGGAATTTAGGGACTTATAACTGCACATGCATAACATTAAAACTAAAAGAACAGCTGCTCCTTTTCTACACTTCTTCAACTTCATTAGTGTCTTCAGAATCAGGAATCAAGCTGAGATAAAACTGGTGATGGACAGGTGGAACATAGTCCAGGAGTTTCAAAACATCTTGCAGTTTATTTTTCTTTATTTTTCGCACAGTAGTGCACTTTCGTTTCAAGCTCAACGTTGTGGTGTTGCCTCTTTCTTGCACGCTACAGTCTTCAAAATCCATATTCACTCTTGTTTTTAGTTTGATAAACCATGGATTACCTGCTTCAAATTTGATCAAATTACGTCTGTGAATTTAAATTCCATGCCACTTACACATGTTTCTTTACTGGTGTTCAGGAGTCCAACTTTTAATGCTGCCAGGTAATAAAAGTCGTCTTGTTTCATGTCTGTTACACTGAACTTCTTCTTTCTCCCACAATCTTGAATGATACATTTCTAGTCGGCAGCGTCGTACACAGGCGGCTGATTTCGTTGGTACTTCTCAATTTTAACAAAGTCTCTACCTGATGGAAAGAATGTGTGGTCAGATGTTAAAAACCAGTGTTCGATCTCATTAAATCGTTTAGTGTGAATTAGATAAGGCCAGAGTGCCATTATATTCCAGTTTTTATTCTGCCCCCCCCCCCCACAGTTATCAGAAAAAATCACAAGCTTTTTAGCATCGACGGCGTTTGTTTTCAGATACTTCAAAACTGCACTACCTATTTCGTCACTGCCTCTCCTACAATACTCTTATCCCACAAAACACGCACACTAAGTCTTTACCACAGTCATGAATGCCTACATTGTATGTCCACAATTTCCGTAGCTTGGCTCTCCTTCATGTGTCCTGTATCTCCGTTTTACAGGAATAGCTCCAATACATCCGAATAAATAAGCATTTTGCTTATGAAAATCAGCGAGATCCCATAACCCATTAAATATTGACAATATATGTTGTTCCTCAAATTCAAAACATCTCAGGGGACAGCGACATAGCTCTCCAACTTTTGCTTCTGGAACAACTTTTCCGGTCTTACGCGCTACATATTCTCTTCCTTCGTTTCGCCTCTTCTTATTCATCTGTATCTTAATACGTATATTTCTCTTCCTAGAATTCGGGCCTTTCTCAGGCGAATGTTACGGTATCCTTGAATGATCCAGGATATCCTAAACAGTGTAAAACACCAAGTCTTAGTACGAGAAATACCTATGTTGTATCCTCTGTTATGTAACTAATAACGATACTTTAACAAGAGTGCTGCAAAATTATGCACTAGTTTTTCTGTTAACTCGTATAAACCTCTGGTCGCAAGTGACAATGTAAACTTTCTTGAGAAAAATGATGACTGACAGCAACTGATTTAAAATTGGAGCAATATAGTGCCAAGCCACATAATGCATATTTTCGAATGTTGGCCAACAAAGGCCTTAAACTAACTTGAGTAAACTTTAAACTGAAAAAGCCACTTGCTATAGATCCAAGAGTGTGTTATAACGGTTCCTAAAACATAACCTAATGACTTAATACGTTACATAACCCCAGCAACAATGGCGGAAACTTTAGTTATGGTCAAAATAATGCCAAGCAACACTTACCTCACTTTCAGTTTGAGAGGAAATTTCACATGCTATGTAATGAAGATAGTCAGCGTCTACATCAGGATCACTGAGATATTCTTCAGAATAACTCGAAAACACAAGCTTCCTCCTACAATCCATAGTAATCTGGGCCTCCTGGTTGCTTGACACTGTTTTGCTCCGAGTGTTTCTAAGAACTGTTAGGGGCAACAAGATGAAAGTCACATGCAGTGCCACTTGAATGTGTTTCTATGCAAGTTTTCAGTGTTTACTGATAGCTTATCATAATCCTCAACAAATGGCTTCGACAGCTCCGTTTTGTCAAAAATGTTGCTTGGCACTCTTTTGCCCCGCCCCTTCAATTTAGGCTGTTAAGGTTTAACCTATGCTATTACGTCAAATGGACCACATCACGGTTCTCATTGGAACCTTTTGAAATTCCGGAATGCTACATAGCCTATGTTAGCCGGAATTATAGCATCTTCCAAATGGTGAAATGCATTTCAAAATCGGTTCAGTAGTTTACGAGATTATCCTTTACATGTATACAAAATCACGTTCTCTCTTTACGTGTTATATGCATAAGCTTGAAGAGATGCCTGCCAGGTGGCCATGATATCGGACAATGTTTCTAGGTGGTTCGATTCCAACTGGTGGGTAAAAAACGTCAAAACCAGAATATTGGCCGATTGCGGTACGAGAGGTGGTTATGTGCTATTTCTAATCATTAGGGTAAGTGTCAAATGTCTGAGTTCAATTCCAAACCTATCCGAAGTATTCATATGGAGAGGTGGTACATGCTGGTACGTGACAATGTTGATTGTGATTCGTCAATCACATTGGGATGTTAAGCCTTGAGCAGAATCCTTGTTATTTGATAGGAGTAAGCTATGCTATGTACCGAAACCGGGTTTCACCTTCTATCTACCTCATTACCATTTTCATAATCACACACCAACACGCGCTGGTCATCCATGGCGTCGAATATAAAGACTCGCACCGGGCCTCTCCGGAGGCCACACGCAATTAAGGGGCTTGAAGAATTGAGCTATCTCTATAGTAGTCAGTCTTCGCATAGTCGAAGCCTTAGCTTGAATGCCATTGATGGTTAGGCCGTAATCTTATTATTACGCAGTTTATAATCCCTAGTCATAAGGTATAAGCCGAGATAGCAATGTTACTTCCCTACATAGTGGTTACGTGACGACTCGCTTAATTAATCGTGTATCCCGATATTTAAGACAAATAGGAGATGCTAAGGCATGCGTTGACAACAAGATGGAGGCGAACTCGGAGGGTTTAAGCAGGCTTCGTTGGTATTTTCCAAGGAGGGCAAGTTGAAATCCTGGTCTTAAACAGAGCTCAGCTACATCTTTGTGCGCCAACCACCACCTTTTGTTCACTGGCGTGTGTCGTGCCACGCCCTCTATGCTCATATTTATCTGCCAACCTTATCATATTTCACAGAGGCACGCCTGCACTCAGAATCATTAAGTAACTCTTTGTCAATCTTTCTATAGTTGAAATGCTGTGGTTGAAATCAGAATTAACGGATGAGCCTTCAAAGATACATTTTTCTGCAAATTAGTACTCGCTGAAGATGATAACAGAGTGTAACACTGCGGCCGTGCACAGACAATGAGAAATTATGAACGCACTACCTAATGCCCGTGGCCTCGCTTCGCTTATGTTCAGAAAACTTGTGTAAGAATCTTCATCAAATTAAGCTGTCCAAATGAACTGGAACTTTGGGCTTTGTCATCCAACACCGCCAGCAGTTCTGCTGAGTGAAATATCCCCTTGGCCGCTTGTTGGACATTATAGTAATAACTGTAAATGTATCTAGGAGATGATATGTCGAAAACGATTCATTCAAAATATTTCCTTTACAATGATTTATCATTGTCATTAAAATTCTCCGTTAATGACAATTTTACTCTCAACTTCAGTGACTTCGGTCCAGTAGACCGGCCTTAAATAATTCCACACTTTTTGTTGTTTTAGAGTATATTTTAAAAGAAGGGTATAATACATAAGTATTTTATCATCTTAACCTTTATTTAAAATACACTTAAGTAATCTATAAGCAATAATAAGGATAAATTATAGCTGAGTTATGACAAGTGAAATTAGCGAAATATCCAACTCTCTTGAAAAGAAAACAAACAATCATGATTGACATCTAAAGTTTATAAACTTGTATCAGTACACAATTAACCTTCAAGACGGTCATGGCATACAACATTTGCTTGATCACGGCACAAATTCTTATGACACTTCTTACAGAAGTACTTTGTTTTCTGGTTCTGCTTAGACGTGCAGACCTGCACCTTCCCACTTACTTTGATGGTCCTGATATAGGTTGGACATCTTCCTTGATGTTTAAATTTCCTTTAGCCTCTCTCTGGTTATTCTGGGAATATTGGAGACAGCTCTTCGAACGGCATGGTCCTCCGTTAGGTCGATAGCCAACCCAGTCAGGAATTTACGCCAGATAATTTAGGCAGATGGGCAGTTATGACTAAATATCCGGTTACGGAATATAATGAGCTAATTAGTACACATAAATCAACAAAAATCTGGATCACACCTTTCATTTGCATGCGACTATAAAACGAGATTGGTGACCGGTATATTGGACCGTGTACGCTCTTAGTGACATCGGTGTGTGAGACCGAAAAGACTTCCACTGACATGTACGGTTATCGTTCGAACTTGTGCAACGGTGAGTATACTCGAGAATTGATTAAGGTACCCTGATGCGCAGCTAACTCACTCCAAGGGCAAAGAAGGAAGCGCATTCGTTTATGACAAAAAGTGAAATGGCGTATGGCTTTTAGTGCCGGGAGATCCCAGGACGGGTTCGGCTCGCCAGGTGCAGGTCTTTTGATTTGACTCCCGTAGGTGACCTGCGCGTCGTGATGAGGATGAAATAATGATGAAGACAACACATACCCCCAGCCTCCGTGCTAGGGAAATTAACCAACGATGGTTAAATTTCCCGATCCTGCCGGGAATCGAAGCCGGGACGCCTGTTCGGTCTGTGACACCGTGCGTCATTAACAGAGGGTTTTACTTGTGATATGCGTTATTTCCAAGAAGTTTCTCAGGTAATATCAAAAGTTGTGCGATCATTTTGCAGTTCTATAAATTGCAAAGACAGAAAAAGCCCTGCTTATTATGAGCCATCTAACGGTGGTGCAATATATATATATGGTTTCCATTTTGGACCTAGAAATTATAAAAAAAAATTCTTCTCGTTTTAGTATGGATATATGTTTAGGCTAGGGTCCGGCTCCATGGCTAAATGGTTAGCGTGCTGGCCTTTGGCCACAGGGGTCCCGGGTTCGATTCCCGGTAGGGTCGGGAATTTTAACCATCATTGGTTAATTTCGCTGGCACGAGGGCTGGGTGTATGTGTCGTCTTCATCATCATTTCATCTTCATCACGACGCGCAGGTCACCTACGGGTGTCAAATCAAAAGACCTGCACCTGGCGAGCCGAACATGTCCTCGGACACTCCCGGCCCTAAAAGCCATATGCCATTTCATTTCATTTAGGCTAGGGGTATATTTGGAGTTCTGCTACTGACTCGTTATCCACATAGCATAAGAATCGTGATCCTATTAACTAGTTACAGCTCCTGACTATGATATAGATGTTGATTGCCATAGGGAACCAGAAATATTTGCCCCGAACGAGTACATTTATAATATCAGTATAAATGGTCCGTTACTGGACATTAAAAATTTTCCAGCTAACTCATTCTCAGTTGCCAGCGTTTCGCCCCAGTATGCTAAGTTGGGCTCTTCATTTGGTACATAACACACCGACCATGACACATGGTTAGTGCATAATGTAGAGGCCACTGCGTAGGCTATTTGGCGCCACCAGCATTGCCAATGCACTTTCAGAGATTATGTCTCATTATCAAAAATTAATACCTGCCTGGCCATCAGATGATATAGATGTTGACTCCTGACTATCCCTTTATAATTCAGCCGATCTTTTGCTTTTCTGATAAGGGAATTTAGATGTATTCTGATGAAGCATTTAATATGTTCCAACAACCTTATTCCTGTTCTACCTCTGGTCGCTTTACCTCCACCTTTCATTGAACAACTAGTTTCTCAAAGCGATTTCCATCACGGCAGATCTCAAGTCCAGAGTATTGTAACATATGACGTCGGCAAATTGTGGATAGCCTGAGCTTAGTACCTAGGTTATTTAAAATTGATATCGACGGTCTAGTTCTAATTCCGTGTATCTGACAATGCTCTTCTTACGCATTATTTTCTTTAAGACCGATCTCAGCTCCCAGCCACACATGGATATGCAGTCCATCAGATCAATTTTCGTTGTATTTATTTTCCAATGCGTGTGTGTAAATGGCAAACAAACCTTACCATACGGTAGGAATGTACAGTATGTTTGCGCGACGTACGTATTTGCGAACTCCTATAGAATAATATATTTAAGGTTCGATATGTTAGTTCTTTGTGTCTATCCACGGAATTAGCGTAATTTCGAGACACAGTTGTAACCGTAGCTACCGGTGCTTGTAGTGTATGTATACCAGTTCATTAGTCTCATCTATACGTCACTATAAGAATGCAAGATCTTAGTAACACATTCTTTACAGGCTGGTGTCACAACGCAAGCTCTATATTAAATTCCATACGATAACGAATTTCTACACGAGTTGCTTCTCACCAAGCAACATACACTAATGTGGACTGAGGAAATGTATTTGGTCGAAATTAACTTTCAACCTATTAGATCGGGTTCGTACATATCGAAGGTGTTGAAGCAATGTTGAGTATAGAATCAAAATTAGCTAATTACTTCAACTCGTACAATATGTACGGTATACGATCTAATAGGCTGAAATTTAATTTATATTACAATGCCGTCGTGTAAATTCAACATTCAAAGTATCTCGCACTTGGCATGACACAGGAAACTATCAGTTTGGTGTATGATGAACACGCTGAGGAGCCTTCGTTTCCAAGTATGTTTCTCGGTAAATCACGTACATTCAAGATGGAGTATTGCTGAGAGATCAGAAGAATGCACATGCCCGGTGAGGCACGGGGCGAAGGGGTTTTCACCAGCAGAGCCAGTGACGCAATGGTTACCTTAGCAACTCCGCTACTATCCAGGCGACTTTTTATTATCTTCTACTGGCAGCTCTTCGCTCTTGTCAGTTGTAATGCAGTAAACTGCAAAATGTGAGTCGATGTTTTCGTGCAGCATATACGAGCAGATAAGAGCCGATCTGTCTGGGCAAAACAGGAAGTTCGTGATTGCAGGCCACATTCCCTATTCTTGCATTCTTCTCATCTCAACACAGTACGTCACTCCGTTTATGGTGGCTACGAGTGAAATTCGTAGACGAGACAGATTTGGAGTGGGGACCGGGCATTTACTTTACATGCCGATGAAGATTTTGCGTACCCGTTAGACCGAAGATTGTTCGCCACGTGCAAAAACACGGGTGATAAAGCAAACCTTACTCGCGCTGATGTAGAAAAAAAAGGGATGTATTGAGTGTAAATATTTAGTTCATGAAATCGACACCCAAGTCGATAGAGTAATGGATGAAGCGGATAAAGGGATCGGAATAACTTACCAAGGTAGATGTTCAATAAATTTCCAATTTCTTTGAAATCATTTAAGAAAATTCTAGGAAAACAACAGATAGGGAATCTGCCACCTGGGCGACTGCCCTAAATGCAGATCAGTATTGACTGACTGATTGGAGTAAATCCTCTGTATTATTAAATTCGAGCACAGCATTGTGGATATGAACTCACTTAATCGTCTTATAAGCCCAAACGCACATCCTTGATTCTATGTTTTTAGTGTAGCCGAGAAAATGTACGAGTGCAAACTTTTGCCGTGTAATTCTTTTCCGAAATTTAGAAACGTATAGGGGTCAAATTTTACCCTACAATACGGGTTAATATTTGAGTCGTACAATTTCCTAGCTTGCTGCTCTAACCTGTTACTGCACAGAGGTAGTTTTACGGTGCAGTTTCATCTGTACACTCAATCAAGCATATAAACCAATGATACCTTGGTTATTTTTACGTAACACACGACGAAACATACAACCAAAGGTACTCCTTGCAGCCCGTCAACATCCACGCTTACCAACCACTGTTTATTTTCCGTGGGGCTTCCCGTCATAGCACAGTACCACAGGCTTCAGGAGTACCTCTGAATCATCCTCAAAGACAATACTGACCTACGGTCGTGTAAGTATACTTGTGCATTGCATTTACGTACCCATGGCCAGTAAGCGGTAATGATCGGTCTATTTTCATGTAACCCAATATCAGTAGGGACAATTCTAAGGCTAGCACACCAACACCAAATGATATCACTGATTGGATGGAGTGAAGAAACTACTAGATGACATAGGAATGCGGTACCATAGGGAAAGAAATTTATCAGGGGTTGATACGGAATTGTGTAAGAACGTCGTCCAAAGAGCGAAAGGCATTGAAATACAAACGAAAACGACGGATTGTTACAGAAAGGGATCACTTGTTTAATTCTGTAAGATTTTTAAAACTATGTCCGTGAGGACAGAATTGTTCACAAGAAGGAAACCTACAGGAATAATCTGGTGGCTTGTGTGATATATAGGAATAAAACTAAGACAAATTCATTAGGAAACTTGAATGAATTTTATGTAATGAAGATATGGTAGACTATAAGGAAACATGATAGATCAGAGAGAAATATGTAGAATGGAATGAGAAGAGTAAAATCGGAAATGAACCTGATCTTAACACTATTGTTAACTTATTAAACAGATAATGGAAGACATCAGGCATGACCAGCAAAACCATGTAATATTCTAAGAGGAAAGTGGTAAAAGAAATGTGATGAGGATGTAAAATAAGATGCACGTAGCTAATAGTATGAATGTGTATGAAGTGTATGTGGATGTATCCTTGACTCTATGACGAAGTCTACTATGTAACACAATAATGCACCTATAGATTCACTAAAAATTTTTTAGCATCTCCAGTCATTTACGAAAATCAGTGGAACGAACCGATACACAATCATGCTTATAATTAGTTTTATGGGTAAAGTTGAGGCCCTGAGTCACATTCCACCAGTAAATTCAAAGGTAAACATGCCATAGTTCGGAAGTATAAGAAGATAAATGCCAGCGAGCGACCTGCTAACAATAGACCAGAATATCATCGCCGCTGAATCCAGTAGAATATGTTCGTGTAACCCACCCATCAGGACAGAGAGACTTCTGGTGGATGATAATTTTTATCTCCTGCAAACCTAGAAGAAAGAATTGGTGGAAAAGTTTTCAGGATATTGCCAAGGCATTATAAATACCACAACAAAATCACATGGTTTCCATCTGCCCCAGAATACTGGTTAACCCTAGAGGATTACGACAAATCACGGCAGATGTGCAGATCTTCTTCACAGTTGGAAAAAAAAATTCCCTCACCAGAGTTCATTTACGTTGATTCACGGCAGACTATCCGGGATATCGCGCATGAGAGTCCTTCACATTCATATAAAGGCAAATTCAGTGACTTTGTGTAAGCAAGTCCAACTGCGATAGATTTTATTAACAAATTAAAAGTCTAATTGTAAATAATGTAAATAATGTAAATAATGTAATCAGTTGTTGAGAAGACAAAATTGTCTTACTCTGAAGCCTTATCAGTCGTTCTTGAAATTTGACATGAGCCTCGTCAAAATTCACAGAAAAAAAGTGTCATAAAATGATTCAATCAATCGTAATTAATCGTCGCCCAATTGGCAGATAAATGATATAGAAAAAATTGGAAATGTATCGAACAGTTATCTTGGTATATTAGTTCATTCCCTAATTCTTCTTCCTAAGAATGAACATTTTCCCCAATATAAATTACAACTTTGAATTCATATTATGATCTTTTCTACCTTGGAAAGCTACGCTCAAGGTTTCTCGACCACTAATGTCACTGCACAATATTTCTCCACTGACGACTCGGGACATACCGCGTAGTCGAGCAGCTTGTTTCCTTACTCCCATATCTTCCCAGACCAACGTTTCCAACATTTTCGATACACTAACGTTTTGTCTGAAATCACCCAGAACAAATCATGCTGCTTTCCTGTGGATCATTTCCTATTCTCTTATCTTGTGTGGGTTCCACATACGCGAACCATACTCTTAAATGGAACCCTACTAGACTATATATGCCCTTTCCTTTACATACAGTCCTGTAATCTTTACTTACAACCTCGGTAATGTTATTACCCCAATGAAGATCGTCCCTTACATTAACACCGAAGTACCTACAGTGATATCCCATCAGCACAGACAATAAACACAGAGGATTTTTCCTTTTGGTGAAACTTACAACCTAAGTTTTCATCCCGATTGCCACCATACTATTGTTTGCTGTCTCAGGCAACATTTCTTCAATAATCTTAATCCAGCAACCCGGAATACTGACTGCACTTGAATGGGAAAGGGCATGAATGAAGGAGTACCAGCTTTGTCCGTCGTTGATGTGTTAACTCCTGTCCAGTTACAAAGAAACGTAACTGCACACTTTTGACAGAAGTGGAACAAACAAAGAAACTGAACCAGCAGACATGAAATCTAAAAACACCAACATGTTTAGCTAACCTTAAACGAAGGATATAGCAAAGAAGTTAAGTTCTGACAGTTAACAGTCTAAAGAAGTGCCTTTCAAACGCCCAAAATCTCACTCTTGCAAACTGAGGCGCAAAGTTCCTGTGCACAGTGCATCGGTCGCACTCTGCTCGGCTTGAACCAGCGCTTCGTCTCGGCTCGACTCGGCTCGGATTTGGAGCGCTACGGAGCAAGTGTGGAAGAGGGAGACAGGCGGAGCGAGCGAGACAGGCGTGGGGAAAGAGAAAGACAGCGCTATTGCTCCAAATCGAGGATTCGGTGGTCTGCGCTCTGGTCAAGCAAGCGAAGTCGTCCTTTGCACAGTGCATAGCGCAATGCACTGGTGCATGCACCCTGAGAGGTCCTGGTCTAAAGTACAGTTGAATGTATTCATACGGAGTGTACAAAATTATTGAACTTGACACTGACACAAAAATGAATAGAAACGAATTTGAAAATATCTTCGAAATGTGACTACTAGGAAGAATTTCAAAATTCAGTGGATTTACAAACTAGTAGATTGTCTCCGTGTCTCACTCGGCAACGCACTGACAACTCACCGCTGAGTTACGTGGTTCAAATCCCGGTCACTCCATGTGAGATTAATGCTGGACAAAGTGGAGGCAGAACAGGTTTTTCTCCGGGTACTCCGGTTTTCTCTGTCACCTTTCATTCCAGAAACGCACTCCAGTATCATTTCATTTCATTTGTCAGTCATTATTTATTGCCCTAGGGGAGTGAGGCTTCGGCAGTCGGCAGAAATCATATCCTCACCAGTAGATGAGACTACATTCGGTCCATTCATGATCCGGTCGAATTACTGGAAACAGACTGTGGGTTTTCATTTTTTTTACAAACTAGTCATTGATAGAGTTCGGAACATTATAAATTAGAAGGAAAATCTAGGATAATACTATTTTATTTTTTATTTATGTAGGCGTACTGTAATTATTTATTTATTAGTTATGCCTTTTCAAGTGCCAAATTTACAATTCTCAGTTCTCTCGTACACTGCGAAATGTGGTTATTTCTCACAAAACTGTGTGTGGAAAAGCTCAGGTTTGAATTATTCAGTTTGTTTACGTTATTTCCACATTTATTTTAAATTTATAATGTGTATATAAATTCTGCTGTGCATAAATTGTGACTTACGAGATGTATGCTAGATGATAAGTATGCACTTGCATACATATGCACAAACTAATAAATCCGTCACATAATCAGTTATCAAAAGAAGATATACGTATATAGGCCTATTCGTTTTTCCAGTGGCTTATCTTTGCACTAAAACATCAAAGGTTATCGGGGAATTAAAGGCGGTGCAGGACTAGGAATCGGAGGGTAGTGGTCGTGAACTTAATGAAGATACAGCACAAATATTCACCTGGTGTGAAAATGGGAAACCACGGAAAACCATATTCAGGGCTGCCGACGGTGGGATTCTAACCGAATAAAAGCTCATAGCTACGCGACCTTAACCGCACGGCTAACTCGCTCGATGGTGAAGAGATAAATGGCACAGGTACTATGTAGTGAAGATATGTTTAAAGAGTGATCCTAAGAAACATAAACAACTGAGCTGAAGTCTGGGGAAAACATGATGTGAATTATTATGAAGTATATCATCCAGGAACACCCAAGGAAGATTTAAAGACCGAGCGAGCGGCTGCGTGGTTTGGGGCACGCAAATATCAGCTTGCATTCGGGAGATAGTGGGTTTGAATCCCTCTGTCGTCAGACCTGAAGATGGTTTTCTGTGGTTTCCCATTTTCTCAACAGGCGAATGCTGAGGCTGTACCTTACTTAAGGCATCGGCCGCTTGTTTTCCACTCCCAGGCCTTTCCTATCCCATCGTCGACTACGACCTATCTTTGTCGGTGCGACGTAAAGCAAATTCTAAAAAAAAAAGAGAAAAACAATTTTAAAGGACAAATAAATGTGTACAAGAAAATTAAAGATCATTTCTTATGTGTGTTTACGTTTGTTTATAATTTGTTGTTTAAATAAAAGCACCGAACTAAATGTCAAAGATCACGAAAATAATACTCTTACGTCATCTGTGACTTTGAGATGAGAATATTCTGTGTTACTTATTTTCATATAAATGTTCAACCAGTAAGATTTCTTTATCGTAATGATTTCGAGATTACTTGTCCGGAGGGAACGAACCCACATTATTCCTGTAGAATGGAACGGGTCTTTACTTTTCACATGCATGGTATTTTATACACTCCCACGCACACACAAATTCTATTTATTATATGTTTAAACCTTATCCCGGAGGCTAGTTGTATCCCCAATAGCACCACCATCAGCTGCCCTAGACGGCCAGGACATCACTAAAGAGGCGTGCATGGGAAATGAGGAATGACGTAGCCTAGTTACTTTCATCATGTAGCCAGAACTTACCCCAAGGATGATATTTACATAACATAACAGGGACTGGATGTATAAGGAATGTCATTACTAGCATCATTCGTACCTCAGTCACATTCACATTGTCAACACCATGGATTAAGTTGACAGAGGTCAATGAAAGTAAAAAAAGTTTGTTCTAGTCCACACTAGATGACGCAGTGCACTGTAAATACTAGGTCTCGTCAACAAAGGCATTTCTACTTAATAGGAATGCAAAACGCAAAGAATTTCTACTCAAGAGGACCAAACAAATATATTGAGACGAAATTCTAAGTTTGTACAACTCGACCTTTCAATTGTATTGTCTCATGCGGTAAACGTAGTTGAAAAGACCTTATTCCTGTAATACTTCTTTTAGCCTCTGACAGTGTCCTTTACTTCCTGGAACTTGATTACATCACGAAAGTATTATGTAAAACATGCGCACAATTTGTTCGTCTATGGTTATTTCATCAAAATGAAGGTAGATTAAAGTAGAACCCGTGTTCTTTAAACTATGGATCGCAGATAAGGCGACCCATTACATAATAATGCCGTGATCGCGTGCCGTGATATATAATTATTGAAAACAATAAAAAGTGTTTAGTTTTACTGAAAGATTGAAAATATACTTTCCAGAATTTCCAATCTCCTTTAGCATACAGAATATTTGATGAAAATTGGCAATAAATCATGAACGGAAGTCACGAAACTGGGATCATGAATACAATCTAGAGAGACAGGAATTGCGGTGGGATGTGGTGTGGTAGGCACTGTCTCCCAGATCAATACACGTGGCGTAATAAAGACATGGGAAGAGATGTGTTCCACAGGTATTAGCTTCTTCTTTCAAATTTATTTTTTCTCTTTGGCGTAACCCTACAGACATTGGTCTAATAAATATACGCATGTCAACTGTTGTGTATTTAGAAGTCCCACGTTACTTGCTGTAAATCGTGAGTTATGTCTTGACAAGGATGATTTAATGGTAAGAATACTTTCCACATGGTAGAGGAAATGTTATTTCTGACATACAATCCGGCAGTTGAAATTTCCTACGATACGAAACGTTGGTACTTAAGAATAAATTTTCATAATTAAAGTGTACATATAATAAATCGACTTGTTGAAGCCAAAATATTGGAACGGATGGGTGCAATGGGTTCAATGGTTCATTCATTCCAACTTTGCGTGGGTATAAGAACCAAACCAAACCAAACCCCATGACACTACAGCTCTTGAAGGGCCTTGGCCAACTAAGCGACCGCTGCTCAGCCCGAAGCCTGCAGATTACGAGGTGTCGTGTGGCCAGCACGACGAATCCTCTCGGCCGTTATTCTTGGCTTTCTAAACCGGGGCCGCTATCTCACCGTCAGATAGCTCCTCAATTATAATCACGTAGGCTGAGTGGACCTTGAACCAGCCCTCCGGTCCAGGTAAAAATCCCTGACCTGGCCGGGAAAATAGTTAATAGTTAATTATGGTGAGAATAGCACTTATTATGAAGTATGGATGAATACCTGCGTATTATAATTGCAGCACTGAGAATATTTTACTTGAAACTCCAGAGAAAGTGCAAACTCCCTTGTGATTTCTCTAGTCTGGCGGTAATCCCACGCCCTAGCCTTGACTGTTATTACCTTGTGTTGCATGGCAGTCCATGGCCCCAGCCAATCTCCACACAGACTGAGGCAGTGTGGATGCATGTTTCATGAGGATCCCCTTACCCTTAGGGATTTGGTCTCCACCTCTTTGCTATTCACAGATGTTTCAAACGGGTGCGTTAGTCCCCAACACTCTGGCACGCGGGAGACACCCGTGCTTGCTACTCCTAAATTATTTAAAAGGTGATCGAATGAATGGAGAGGGGGCGGGTATGAAAGTGAACTTAAAACCAAACATCATAAAAACGTGATATAAAGTGCTTACGACTTTTATCCTTTAGTCATGAGTAAAGGACATATTCCTATAGTACTAAATATTTAAAACCCGAATAAGAAAGAGAAAGAACGATATTAAGTGTGGTGTTGACAACTTACATATAAGTTCCCCTGAGGAACATAAAGTAAAAACTATCAACAATTTTACAGTATATGATGAAGGAAATGTAAGTCTTAGATATAGTTATAGGTAACGTAACGAGTGGTCAAGATTCCATCGATGATTTCGCGCACTACGCATTTGCGTGTGAAATCGTGTAGAGAGAACTGGAACTAGAACTGTATGTATTGTGATTATTTAGCGAATAAATCAAGCATTTACAATAAGTACTAATAATAAAGTGCATAAATGCAAAGCAAGAATAATACATAGTTATTCACGAGTTATAAAAAGAACAAAATTTTTATCAAGGAGATATATTGCTTTATATTTCCATTTAATCTCTTTGGGCAAGAATATAAAAATGCGAGCTGGTGGTGTCATCAGAATAACAAAGAATGTAAATGTATTATTAAAGACCACTGAAGCACAATATTACGGTAAAAATGGTATAAATGTTTGTGTATGCTATGCTGATGGATTTAGGTGTCTCAATCTGCTTGACATCGCACCGACACACACAGGTATTATGGCGACGATCGGATGGGAAAGAGCTAGGAGTTGGAAGGAAGCGACCATGGCCTTACTTAAAATACAGCCCTAGCATTTGCCTGGTGTGAAGATGAGAAACCACGGAAAGCAATCATCAGGGCTGTCGGCCGTTGGGTTGGATTTAGGTGCCAAAATACGAAAGCGATTATTAATGCAACTCCCGAACACTCCAAGATGGCGAATCGAGTTGCCGTGCATGTTGGGTATGTGAGTGTGAAGTCGGTGTGTTTTTTAAATTGGTTTTACATCACACCGACACAGATAGGTCTTATAGCGACAATGGGGCAGAAAGGGGCTACGAGTAGGACGGAAGCGGCCGTGGCCTTAATTAAGATACAACCCCAGCATTTGCCTGATGTGAAACTGGAAAACTACGGAAAATATTAAACAGGACTCCCGAGAGTGGGATTCGAAACTTTCACCCGATTTCAAACTTACAACTGCGCGCACCTAACCGCACGGTCAACTCGCCCGGTGAAATTTAATGAAATTTGGCCATAATTATTAGTTTCTTTGTAGAATATAAGTGTTCGGGTGTATTTGGTCAGTAGACACTTAGGATCTGTAATTATATGCAATAATGTGAGAATGCGTTTGTTTTGATAGTGTTGTGAACTGACCGTAAGTTGAACAATGGCAATGCCTCTTATAAATCTTAGCGACCATATGCATCATACGTAAGTCATGTGTTTTATCAGTTATTGTTACTTGTGGTGACCTTTTGTATCATACATGAGACGTTCTGCGTTTTATGTTTGTAATTGTTGTATCTTCTTCTATTGAAAGTATAGGTGGCTGCACGGCGCAAATGTCAAACCATGGTATAGCCCCGGACGTATCATATATGATGAAACCTAAAGTAACTCTAGAACCCTTCTTTAAAATATTCCAGAAATACTATGTTTACAGGCATTTCGTAGTTTGCCCCTTAACAAATTGATCCGGAAAGAAATGAAGTTAATGACAAAATCTCCTGAAACAGAACTCACAAAGTCTCTATGGTCAAAAGACCCACACACACACTTAAAATATTATTTCTGCAGACTTTGTTATCTAAGAGTCCATTAACCAAAAAATGTTTTTAAATGTCTAAATTTGGCCTTGGGAGTTTAGAGGAGAAAAAATATTCTTAAGTTTTCTAAGGAAGAATACAATGAGAGAGAAGTGAATTACGAATATCAAAGGTGCGCGTGCATTACCTCGTATTCTTCAATGCTCTTCCTGTCTGTTATTTTCCTTAAGACTGGTCACACCTCACAGCCACACATGGATATGCAGTCCATCAGAACATTTTCCTATGCTAATAAGTAAAGAAAATGAACCTTATCCAACCGTACTGTACAACAGTGTATTTACGTACTCCTGCCGGCTCCGCGGTGTAGGGGTAGCTTGCCTTCCTCTTACCCGGAGGCCCCGGGTTCGATTCCCGATCAGTTCAGGGATTTGTACCCGCATCTAAAGGCTGGTTCGAGGTCCACTCAGCCTACGTGATTACAATTGCGGAGCTATCTGACGGTGAGATGGCGGCCCCGGGCTAGAAAGCCAAGAATAACGGCCGAGAGGATCCCTTGTGCTGACCACATGACACCTCGTAACCTGTAGGTCTTCGGGCTGAGCAGCGGTCGCTTGGTAGGCTATGGCCCTTCGGGGCTCTTGCACCATAGAGTTTGGTTTGGATTTACGTACTCCTACTGTATAATACATTAAAGGTTCATTTTCCTTTACACATTAGCACATGAAATTTAACACTACGAGCGTTGTTCTGATGGACTGCATATCCATGTGTGGCTGGGAGGCGTGATCAGTCTTAAGGACGATAGTAGATCAGAAGAGCATTGTGGATGCGAGGTACTGCTCGCGCAGCGTGGATATACATTGTGACTGTATTTATCTGAAAGACAAACTTAACTGATAAATGTACTCAGTTACACAGAAGAGGGATTAGCTGGGTTTCTAATGCAAAGTTTTACAGTAACAACACCTTCCAATTCATGCCGTGTTTATCTATTACCAAGCAGACTACATTCAATTTATGTTCGTCCATGTCGATTAAAGACACCAATGGTAAGAGTCAATAAAACTTTTGCATTCACGTCCCCCAATGGTTAAAGGCCTTTTATATCGTTAGTGTCTGAACGGTTCATTACTAAGTTTACCATCACTGTGTGAGGTACTGTTATGCCATATGTCAACATATGTTTTAAGAGTTTACAGAAAGGAAAACATAGCATTATCAGGGCCGTTCGTTGGGTCATCATCATCATCATTTCTGGTGTAAGTTCCTTTCTATGGGTGCTGAACATTAGGTATTAAAATTTGCCAACTGAATATTGAAGGTATCAGTAGATCTAAGTGTGACGTTTTGTCAAAATTGCTACGTAAGAATTACATTGATCTGGTACTCATTCAAGAAACACATGCTGCTACAGAAGATGAGCTAAGCAAGAGAGGGAAGATTTATGGATTTTTGTATTATTGGTGCTACCTTTGACAATGTATATGGTATTGCTACATATGCCCGTAACAACTTGGAGCAGGTTGAATTCATCTCATCTAGTACAATTAATAATGTTCATACTGTAACAATAATACTGCAAAGTGTAACCATCCTAAATATCTACAAACCTCCAGCCATCTGCTGGCCAATCCCAGCTGATCCAGATGCAAGTCATCCAACTGTCTATGCTGGCGACTTCAACAGCCATCATGTAACTTGTAAATATGCAAGAAACGATGATTGCGGTATAGCTTTAGTAGAATGGCCAGAAGACCAAACTTTACATCTTATATTAGATGAAAAAGACAAAGGCACATTTAGATCTGCTGCTTGGAAGCAAGAGTCCAACCCAGACCTCTATTTCGTCACATGTGACTCTGTTGTCAACCCTCTACCCATGATGAGAGAAATTTTGGGATACTTCCCAAATAGTCAACACAGACCAATCATCCTCGAGATGGGCATCTCTGTTCCCTTAATTAGATCTTTCCCACGCCCACGCTGAAACTTTAAGAAGCAAACTGGACGAAATTCTCTGAAGAGCTGGACAAATGCATCAGATGGATTCCGGTAACCAGCGATATCAGAGATTTGTAGGGCTGGTGAAATCTGTAGCCAAAAAGCACATCCCAAGAGGCTACAGGAAAGAATACGTTCCTGGATGGAGTGAACAGAACGATGCCCTATACAAAGATTTTCTTGAAACAGATGCCCATACGACTGGTGAGGAGCTATTACGGAGTCTGGATGTAAATCGTAGAGAGAAATGGACAGAAACGGTTAGTAACTTGGATTTCTCTCACTCCAGTAGAGAAGCCTGGAGCCTACTGAGAAAACTTGGAAGAAGCTCAACAGGAGTTAGAGAGAAGTCAACTATCTCACTAAACAAAATAGCATCCCATATAGTTTTAACTTCAAGGGTTACTAAAGATAAGAAACATACAAAAACGCTGAAAAGGAACCTAAGGATGCTTAAACGTGCCTCTCCAATCTTTTCCGAGTACTCTGAAGCCTTCACGATTGATTAGGTTGATACAGCATTAAAGGACATGAAAGTTGGTAAGGCACCGGGTTTTGATGGAATACATCCTGAATTTATCATAAATATGGACGGAATGCGAGAAGGTGGTTGACGTACTTCTTTACCCACAGACTTCAGACAGGCATTCTTCCTAAGGAGTTTAAGAAGGCTAAAATCCTTGCCATATTGAAACCTGCAAACCAAACGATATACCACAAAGCTACAGACCAATCACTCTCCTCAGTTGTTGCTATAAACTCCTTGAAAGACTACTATACGACATAATTAGCATTGTAATTAATCAACATATTCCTATTGATCAAGGTGGTTTTAGGCAGAATCGTAGCTCTTGTGACCAAGCCCTTGCACTCACAACATGAATTGAAGCGGGTTTTCAGCAACAGTTGAAAACCTCTGCTGTTTTTCTGGATCTTTCTGCTGCTTATGACACGGTTGGGAGAGAAGGGATGCTGTATAAACTTCTTTAGGTATTACCATGCAAAACCACGGTACAATTAATTGGAAACATGCTTAATAATAGACTCTTTCAGGTTGTTCTAGGGAATAGGACACAGCAAGCTGAGAAGATTGGACAATGGTCTCCCTCAGGAATCAGTCTTGGCTCCTCTCCTGTTCAATCTGTATGTATCAGATTTGCCACCAACGAAATCTAGAAAATTTTGCTATGGTGATGATATAGCTTTAGCTACAAGTCACAGTAACCTGGAAGAAACGGAGAACATTTTAACTGATGACCTTTCCATTCTTAGTGACTATTTTCGGAAATGGAGACTCCAACCAAACACCAGCAAAACTGAGGTGTCCTGCTTTCATCTAAATAACAAAATGGCAAACTGTACTCTCCAAGTGTCTGTTAACGGTAAGGTTCTCAGACACAATAATTACCCAAATTACTTAGGTATAACATTAGATTGGACACTCTCCTTCAGGCAACATCTAGTTAATACAGCAGAAAAGATTAGGAGTCGTAACAACATTCTGCAGAAGTTGTGTGGTACAACCTGGGGTGCTTCTGCAAATACCTTGAGATGTTTTGCCCTTGGTTTAGTTTTCTCTGCGGCAGAATATTGTGCTCCTGTGTGGATCAACAGCTGCCATGTGAAACTTGTGGACACTCAACTCAACAACACAATGAGGATTATTTCAGGCGTAATAAGATCAACACCTACCCACTGGCTTCCTGTCTTGAGCAACATCATGCCTCCTTCATTCCGTACAGCACAAGCACTGTTGAGAGAATACTCCAAGATAAATGAGAACCCTGACTTGCCCATCCACTCCAATATTCCTGACCTTCAGAGGAACCGGTTGAAATCTAGATATCCGCCAGTTAAGTTCGCTCAGAAGCACACGGAAGTAAATTTCAACCCCTATACCCAACGGGAGGAAGATTGGATCTCAAAAGCAACCGAACATCTCTGGCCTATCTTCTCAGCTAATTCGAGGTCCGATCTCCCAAGAAGAACTTGGACCATCCTTCATAGGATTCGATGTGGTCATGGTGTCTGTGCTACGTCCCTATATAAATGGAGGAAGATACAATCCCCCGAGTATGATTGTGGTGCTCCTTTTTAAACCATCAAACGCATTGTAAAGGAGTGTAGCAGAAGATTTGATTTTCTAGAGGCCAATACAAAGGCTCTAGAATGGATAAAAACTTTGTACATTTAAATATAATTTACTTGCTTTCTTGCGTATGTGTGTATATGCCATCTGTCTGTTAGGTCAACAGCCCAGAGGCTTGTTGGATCCTCAAATAGCACCACCAAAGGTTATGCGGTTATAAGGAAACCCCAAAAACCAATGGCAGCACCAACATGAGGCATACTAGGCAAGATGAGGAATGAGGTAGTTTGCCATTGCTTTCCTCACTGGGTCAGAAAGTACTATTGCAGCACGACTGACCCTGTGAGCAGCACCTTTCATAACACACAGATGCACTTGTCGTGCTCTGAATGTCATTACTCAGCACTACCCATACCCCAGGAGCTTCCATATTGTCACAGCCATGGATGTTGATTGGGACTTCGGTGGAAGCTACACTTTACTCTGGCCTGTGCCAAGAGATGGATGCAAAAGTACTTTATCCATCAAGAAATGACAGCAGGCAGATATATGCCATACGATAAATAAATACATAAATAAATAAATAAATAAATAAATGAATAAATAAATAAATAAATAAATAAATAAATAAATAAATAAATAAATAAATAAATAAATAAATAAATAAATAATAATTAAATAAATAAATACATAAATAAATAAAATAAATAAAATAAATAAATAAATAAATAAATAAATAAATAAATAAATAAATAAATAAATAAATATCCACCACTTCAAAACTAAGGCACCAAGTTATGTTTCACAGTTCTCATGACAGTGAATAAATTGATGAATTTTGCAATCTAATTTATTTTGAAACATTCAAAATTCTGTTAACATAATGTTTGGAATTATATAATATATTTCCATCGATCCAATGATGTGAAATTTTAGAACAAATGTTCTTATTAACTAAGTGAAAATGTCCAAATAATCAGCTTGTTTTTCTGTTTTAATGTGGGGTTTACCACCTATTCTGGTAGAATATTTGTGATAGGTAGTTGTTGGTGAAGCGATTTCATACGTTGAACTGGGATTTTCCCTACTCTGTTACATTTATCATTTTAAATACCAACATTGGTGTAATATGTACGTGACATTTTCGTGTTAGCCAATATCAGAAGCCTTGAAACAAGACCAACTCCAATACTCAGACCGTAACATTAAAAAGCATGGCGACCGAAGTAGCTGACTGCTGGTATTGGCTAACATGGAAATATCACGTACATGTTATACCAATGGCAGTATAAATGATGATAAATGTAACATCATAGGGAGAAATCACTTTTGCACGTATGGAAACGCTTAGCCAACAACCACCCATCACATATAATCAAGCAGAATCACATGTGTTCTGCTAGAATATATAGACATCTCTAGAGTCCCACACTAAAACGAAAATAACAAACTGATAATTTAGATATTTCACTTACTCAAATAAAGTTTTCTCTTAGCCTTCACATCACTGATCAGGAATAAATGCATGATGAAACGGTTAACATGATATTTGTAACATCGTTTTGAATGTTTAAAATTAATGTGAGAAATTTCTGTGCTAACCTTTTCATTTCTATATAACTACTACATAGTACATCGAGTCTGATCAGTTTGCATATTAATATATTGTCTACACCTGTAATTGATACCGCATACACTTCCCTTGAAAGTTAATTGAACAAGTCCTGGGTATCTTAGAGAGTGTCCTATCGTCCCAACATTTCATCTCGTCGAATATCGCTAAATCATTCTTCTCTCACCAATTCGATTTAGTATCTCTCCATTCGTGCTTCGCTCTCATACGTCAACTTATTATGTAGAGTAAAGAAATATATATTGATACAATTGGCTAAAAAGGGCTAGGGCCTACACCACTTTAATTTCCCATTTTCTGGAATATTATCATTTTCCACTTACTAGCTTAAATGTTGGAGAGTGTGATCCTGCGGGTGAAACCACGGGTGGAAACTAACGTACGCGGCAAAACAAACCACATTGATACAAAACATCTGTTGGAAAATTCGTCCAAGACTCTCGTTCGTGGTAATGATTCTTGGGCGCCCCCATATGAGGGAACTTTTCAACGACAACTCACATTGATTGATTTCTTATTTGGTGCCTCCTTATTAAATCACTCCTCGTACTGTTCTTTAACGTGAAGGAAATTCGGCCCATTCTGACTCCGCACACCGCATTGCACTTTTTTCCCTATCGTGGGAACAATAAATCAGCATAACACTGAATTCGCAATATAACAATGAAAATCCACAGCCAGTATCGAAGCATTTGACCGGGTCAGGAAAGGAATGAACGAAGTCCCATCTAGCGGCGAGGAAGGGAATTGTGCCGGCAGCCAAAGATTGTCGCACTCATCTGGGACAATGATTAATGACTGAAAGATGAAATGATATGATATTGGAGAGTGTTTTCCATAGGAAAACCTGTCCCGTCTTCGCTTTGACCAGCACAAATCACTACATGGAGTGGCCGGGATTTAAACCACGGAACCAAGCGGTGAGAGGCCGGTATGCTGCCACCTGAGCCACGGAGGCTCTTTACAATAATAATAATAATAATAATAATAATAATAATAATAATAATAATAATAATAATAATAATAATAATAATAATAATAATAATAATAATAATAATAATAATATCGTATGGCCTCAGCTAACTTGTGTAGATATTTTAATGTGACGCATCTGGTTATCTGCTCGTCAATTTCGACGTTCCATTTTACTCTAAGCTTACTAGATGGCAGAGAGAACCGAATCCCTCTTGGGCGTCTCTGGTAGAGTTTTAATTATTTTTTTCGGGTAAACGCCAAATGTCACACCAGAGATCATTTACATGCCGGCGTCGTATGACATGGAGTGTCGAATGGAGTTTTTCTCTGCCCTTCAAATATCAGACTATCTCCACCGGGTTTGAACACGGTATCTTGGGAACCGAGACCGACACTCTTACACTGATCCAGAGAGGCAATATGTCAACCAATTTTTTTACACACACACACACACACACACACAATACGTATTTCGTTATTAGGGAAACGTGGACAACATATAATTTTAATGTCGTTAGTGTTGCCACAATCCGTATAATCAAATATTCCCTTTGGTCAGATAACTGGGTGACTGTGCCGGCAATATTGTAGGGATGAAAGGAAACCGCTATCTCCTCACACAGAAAGTAAGGTGCGAGACCTAAATACTGACTGGTCTTCAAGGGTTGGAGTGTCGTGTAACTGTGCTGAACAGGAAGTGAGGTATAGCAAATCTTGGTGTCATCTCAGTGATAAACTAGATTCCTCATTAAAAAAAAAAATTGTTATCATGTATCGCGATTGTTCTTAATTGCGTCACTCTGGTCTTGTATTGCGTGATGGCGTGCTTCTACTAGTGCGTGACACCCCTCAACTATAACTCGTTATGCCTATAATTTGTAGCGGAGTTATCAAAGAGCTTCCCATGGTAATGTATATGTAAGCCAGAAACAACACAATCAATCTATGTTTTACCCCTTTCAACCTAGTCTTTGTCCTCTATTGTTCTATCGTATAAAGGGCGAATGTGATATAATTATTTATTGTAGGAGAGATTACGTTAATACCATATTGTAGCATGGTCTCATTTTTTTAAATGTTTGAGATCCCAAAATAGCTGGCCATTAAACAAAACAGGTAATGAGGGTAAATGAAGTATAATTACAAGAAAAACTCAATTGTCCTCATAATCCTCCAAACAATGACTAAGCAATAACTTATAATGTATTTCCGATGGATTAATAAGAGTCTATGTTTTCTTCTTGTTTGCCTTTTCCTGGTTTATTGGGATCAGTACCTGATCCGGATTTGGCTCACTTTTACGGTTGGATACCCTTCTCCCTGCAAACCCTACGATGAATGATTTACCGTATTCACGATAGTGTAGTTTCTCTGACGCTTGGCAGTGTTTTGTAATGAAAATAGATTAATATAAGTGTTTTAATACGATCAAAAACACCCAGACCCCGAACCAAAGTAATTAACCAGCTCCCACACACACCACAGCCCTGATGACCAGCTGCAGCTAAGTCCAAGGCCTGTAGTTCACAAGCTGATGCGAGGTCAGCATGACGAATCTTCTCGGTTCCAGTATTTCTGGACCGGAGCCGTTTTCTCACGATTCAATAACTACCATTCTTACGTAAGTTGAGTGAACCTTGAACTAGACCCCCGATTCATTTAAATTTTCCTTTCCTGGCAGAGAATCTTACTCGGAGCCTTCGGATAAGAGGCAGGCTCGCTACACTAGACCGTGCGGATGGCTGAGAGGAACTAACCATACGTAAACAAACTTCAAAACTCAGTCGATAATCGAACCGAAGGCCATCTTAGCCGAGGGCAGGACAGAATTCTCACAATCAGCAAAGGATCCAGTTGAATTAAAGGCGATACATTTTTTTTAAAAAATCTTCTTCCTGGTACTTATTTCAATTTAATGAATTCGGAACTTGGTATGAATCTGGCGCAGTTTTATGGGCAGATGACCTTCCTGACGCAACCATATGCTTATAGCATGGTGTGTAGTGTGTAGGTAAATATACAGTCCCTGAACAAGAGAAATTAACCATACGCAGTTAAGATCCTCGGTCCGACCGGGGCTCAAACTCGGGGCACACTGAACGGAATATCTGGCTGAAAATTTCTTGTATTAGGTGGTATGTACCTTCATAAATGATCAAAATATTATCCATTTATTTAAGTATAAAAATATTTGTGGAACTCCAAGAAGCATTTCCACTTGTCTTGATGGTTATCTTTGCTTTATGAAGACAGGCTATCCTATTATTATTTATAGTTGCAATAACAAAATTAGTATTCCTAAAAATATTGGACTTAGTGCTACGTATCATAGCAGCGGTGGTGATTATTGTTCCAAAGTATAGGCGGGCAAAGAGAGAGACCCGCTATTTGAGCTAACGGCATGAGCGAGGAGGTGTCAAAGTGCAGGTGACTTGTAACCGTTTATGCTGTACAGACTAGCAATCAATCAATCAATCAATCAATCAATCAATCAATCAATCAATCAATCAATCAATCAATCAATCAATCAATCAATCAATCAATCAATCAATCAATCAATCAATCAATCAATCAATCAATCAATCAATCAATCAATCAATCAATCAATTAATCAATCAATACTGATCTGCATTTAGGGCAGTCGCCCAGGTGGCAGATTCCCTATCTGTTGCTTTCCTACCCTTTTCCTAAATGATTTCAAAGAAATTGGAAATTTATTGAACATCTCCCTTGGTAAGTTATTCCAATCCCTAACTCCCCTTCCTATAAATGAATATTTGCCCCAGTTTGTCCTCTTGAATTCCAACTTTATCTTCATATTGTGATCTTTCCTACTTTTATAAACGCCATTCAAACTTATTCGTCTACTAATGTCATTCCACGCCATCTCTCCGCTGACAGCTCGGAACATACCACTTAGTCGAGCAGCTCTTCTTCTTTCTCTCAATTCTTCCCAACCCAAACATTGCAACATTTTTGTAACGCTACTCTTTTGTCGGAAATCACCCAGAACAAATCGAGCTGCTTTTCTTTGGATTTTTTCCAGTTCTTGAATCAGGTAATCCTGGTGAGGGTCCCATACACTGGAACCATACTCTAGTCGGGGTCTTACCAGAGACTTATATGCACTCTCCTTTACATCCTTACTACAACCCCTAAACACCCTCATAACCATGTGCAGAGATCGGTACCCTTTATTTACAATCTCATTTATGTGATTACCCCAATGAAGATCTTTCCTTATATTAACACCTAGATACTTACAATGATCCCCAAAAGGAACTTTCACCCCATCAACGCAGTAATTAAATCTGAGAGGACTTTTCCGATTTGTGAAACTCACAACCTGACTTTTAACCCCGTTTATCATCATACCATTGCCTGCTGTCCATCTCACAACATTTTCGAGGTCACGTTGCAGTTGCTCACAATCTTGTAACTTATTTATCACTCTATAGAGAATGATGGCGATAAGCGGAGTCAAGGCGAAAGCAAGGCCACAGTAATGTGCCTGGCTGAGTATATTCTGTTTACTCTATACAATCGTACGGTTCGTTTATCGTTCATTGTTCGTACTGTATTCCTGAACAATATTCTATGTTGGTCTGCAGTATTTCTATGAGTACAGGTCAAAGGAGTATTTAGTTATCGCGTTTCGAAATAATTAATTTTGTTTCTTAGCATAACCTAATGAAATTATTATAATCTATATATATGCAATAACATGTCGTGACTGACTGACAGAACGATTCATCATCGCCGAGGTAAAACTACTGGACATAAAAAATGATATTTTGGGGACACATTTATATTAGGGTGTGGGTGCTCACTAAGGGAGGATTTTCGGATATTCCGTCGCCAAGGGGGTGAAAAGGTGGGTGAACTTTTAAAATGAGGATATCTATATCTCAAAAATTTTAAAATTTTCAGACGTAAAAATTGGTATTTGGAATCTCATTTAAGAATAAAGAAACACTTATTTATTGTTTTCGGAAAATCCCATTGGGGGAATAAAAAGAGGGGGAAAAGGTGTTGAACACCTATTATGAGGAGACTTATATCTCAAAAATTGATGTTACAGACACGAAAATTGGTGAACAGGAGTGACAAACGGGGAGGAGACTTATATCTCAAAAATTGAAGATGTTACAGACACGAAAATTGGTGAACAGGAATGACAAACGGGGTGAATTTTTAAAAATACTGTATCTGCAAATTATCTCAGACACGTAACATAATACAGATTTGAGAAATTCTAATTTGGAATTTCATGTAAATGTAAAGAAATATAAATACTTTTTTCGGAAAATCCACTTAAGGGAACCTCCATTAAAAATAAGAAAACACGTATTATTTGGTTTTCGGAAAAACCCTTAGCGGGGGTGGGCTGAAATAATGGAAAAATTACTTTATTTGTATGATAATGTATGTATATATACCAAAATGTCTAAAGATGTTACGAACATGAAATCTGGTATTGGGAAACTCCTTTCAAAATAAAGAAACACAAATTTGGGGGGAATTAATTTGGTAGGGGGGATGAAAACGGAGATAAATTCAATTTATGAGCATACATATATCTCAAAAACTGAAGATGTTATAGTCGTGATAACTGGTATTTGGAAGCTCTTTTAAAGAAAGGGGTACTGTTTGTTTAAAAAAATAATCACTTGCGTGGGGAGTGTCAAAGCCGTAAAAAATTGAATTCCTTTCCTCTAGAAACATATATCTCAAAACTGTAGGTTACAGACGTGGGAATTGGTATTTGGAATCTCCTTTAAAAATAAATAAACATGCATTTTTTGAGTGAGGGGAAAACTTAACGGGCGGAAGTGGGGTGTAAAAGGAGTTGAATTCTTTTCATGAGTATACTTATATCTCAAAAACTGAAGATGTTACAGACATGAAAATTAGTATTTGGTATCTCTTTTAAACATAGAGAAATACGCATTTTAGCGGTGAAATCAACGTGGGGGCGGGGGCGGTGAAAAAGGATTTTAATTCCTTTTTATAAGGTTACATGTACCGGTATAACAAAACTGAAGGTGCTACAGTCGTGAGAATTGTCATTTGGAAGATCCTTTATAAATAAATAAACAAGTATCTTTGGTTTTCGAAAAATTTAATTCATTTTATGAAGAAACTTATATCTAAAAAACATAAGGTTTTAAGGTTACACACGTGAAAATTTGTATTTGAAATCTCATTTTAAAATAAAGAAACACGCAATTTTGGAGGGTAAAGATCAACTTAACGGTCTGGGGTGAAAAAGGAGTTATGAGGATCATCATCATCATCATCATCTGTTTACCCTCCAGGTTCGGTTTTTCCCTCGGACTTAGCGAGGGATCCCACCTCTACCGCCTCAAGGGCAGTGTCCTGGAGCTTCAGACTCTTGGTCGGGGGATACAACTGGGGAGTATGACAAGTACTTCGCCCAGGCGGCCTCACCTGCTATGCTGAACAGGGGCCTAGTGGAGGGATGGGAAGATTGGAAGGGATAGGCAAGGAAGAGGGAAGGAAGCGGCCGTGGCCTTAAGTTAGGTACCATCCCGGCATTCGCCTGGAGGACAAGTGGGAAACCACGGAAAACCACTTCTAGGATGGCTGAGGTGGGAATCGAACCCACCTCTACTCAGTTGACCTCCCGAGGCTGAGTGGACCCCGTTCCAGCCCTCGTACCACTTTTCAAATTTCGTGGCAGAGCCGGGAATCGAACCCGGACCTCCGGGGGTGGCAGCTAATCACGCTAACCACTACACCACAGAGGCGGACCAGTTATGAGGATACTTACAGTATATTTCAAAAACTGAATATGTTAGAGGCATGAACATTTGTATTTGGAATCGTATTTCAAAATTAATTAATTAATTAAATAATTAATTAATGAATTAAATACGTGTTCTTTTGTATTCGGAAAATCCACTTAAGGGGGGTTAATGAATTGAAAAATTAGTTGAATCCTTTGTATGAGGATAATTACAGTATATCTCAAGAACTAAACATGTTAAAATCCGGCCCCGCGGTATGGGGGGCAATGCGTCCGCCTGTCCCCCGTCGCTTCCTGGTTCGATTCCCAGCTGGGTCATGGGATTTTAATTGTAAATGATTAATATCCCTGGCCTGGGGACTGGGTGTTTGTGTTGTCCTTAACGTTCCTTTCCTCACATTCAACGATCTACACTTCCTCCATTCCACTTTCACGCAGTTTCCTATCACATGGTGTAAGTAGGGGGAAAATACCTCTATAGGTCGAACAAATAGCATTAAAATAGATGTTAAACGTGTGAAAGTTGGTTTTTGGAATCCCCTTTAAAAAAGGAACACGCACTTTTCGGAAGGGGGGAATAAACTTAACGGGTAGGAAGGGGGGATGGAAAAGGAGTCGAATTACTTTTATGAGGATACTTATATCTCGAAACCCGAAGCTATTACAGATGTGAAAATTAGTATTTGGAATCTCCTTTAAAAATAAATAAACGCGCATTTGATTTTTTTCGGAAGATCGACGTAAGGGGTATGGGGTTGAAAATAAGTAAATAAGGAGCTGACATATGTTTATGAGGATATTTTATCATAAACAATGAAACTGTTACAGACGTGAAAGTTGGTACTTTGAATTTCCTTTTAAAATAAAGGGAGACGTATTTTTCGTTTCGGTAAGTCTACTTAGGCGAAAGAGGGGCGGAAAGAAGTGAAGAAGAAGTTGAATTATTTTTATGAGTATACATTTATCTCAAAAAACAGAAGGTGTTACAGACATACAGGCATGAAAACTGGTATTTAGAATCTCCTTTAAAATACTGAAACACGTATTTTTCGTTTTCGGAAAATCCAGTTAAGGGGCTGAAAAGAATTGGAAAAGCGGATGAATTTTTAAAATGAGTACCGGTATATCTACAGTATACGTTTAAAGTTAACATGTTAGACACAAGAACTGTGGTATTTGGAAAGTCCTTTGAAAATACAGGAACATGTACCTCTTTTTCGGAGAAGGCACTTAACGGGGGGCCAAAAGAAGTGAAAAATAGTTTAATTACTTTTTATGAGGATACATATTTCTTAAAACTGAAGATGTTACAGAAGTGTAAATTGGTATTTGGAATCTCCTTTAAAAATAAAAAAATGTATTTTTGTTTTCAGAAAATACATTTAGATGGGGGTGGGTGTGGGGGTGGGGGAAGGACTGATCAAGTGGGTTGAATTATTTTTATCGAAATACTTATGCATATCTCAAAAATTGAAGGTGATACAGATGTGGGAATAGGTATTTTCAATCTCCTTTAAAAATAAAAAAACATGTATTCATTTTTTCGACTTGAGAGAAGACTGTTTCTCACATGCACAGTTCTATGTCGCACGGTCGTCTTAGCCCAAAAAGGTGATACCACAAACATGGTTTACAAAGAATTTCTGGGGTAAATGAAACTTAATTTGTGGGTAAGATTTTCTACTTTAGGAATTTTCAGATAATGTCTTAGTACAATGTCGAGGAACGATTACTTTTTTCAAATTATGAAATTCACGCGAACGATACCGCGGGTAATTCCTAGTAGAACATATTTACTTAGCACAAGGCGTTTTTATCCAAAATATATTTTTTCGTTCCCTCACCACAATCTAATGCACTCAATAGAATGAATCATTAGCCACAATAAAACTGCTACAAGTGTAATTTTGTTCTGATACGTGCCCCTTCATTAGTGGTAACTGAGAGCCGTGCAAGCAGCTGCTAGGCTGTTACCTTCCGTCAGAGAGCATACTCTGCTCCTTTAGCTGCCTGAGCTAGAACACTGCTCATTGAGCCGAATTGTGCCCGCCATTGTTCTAATGGGTTCAACCATCCTAACATTTATCATCGAGTGAGCAGCATAGCTGTGCGCCTACATTCGGGGAATGGTGTGTTTAATTCCCAGCGTCGGCGGTATCCGTATTTTCCCATTTTCCTACCAGGTAAATGCTCGGGTTGTACCTTACTTAGGCACACAGCCGCTACCTTTCGAATCGAAGCCCTTTCCCATCCCTGTATGAAGATATACTATGGTTCCTGTCCTCCGTTTGGATATCTTTCCCTCAAAATCGCTAACTCCTCCCTCACACTCCTTAATGCCCACTCACAGCCATAGTCTCGACACCTGCATTCGCCAGCTGTTTTGCTAATCCCCTTCTCGGAAATACGAAGAATCAATAAAAAGCCGTATTCTGTGAATTTAAAAATTTAAAGAACGTAAATACCGCATACTACACAAAGGTGACACAGCAACAAAGCAGGTAATATGCGAAATGATAAAATAACTACAGTTCAAGTTTAAACTGCACTTACGTGTAACATAATTACAACAGATTAACTCAAACAAAACGAAACAACACTCTCATGACGCAACAGCCACGATATGCCATGGCTTACCAAGCGACCTCTGCTTATCCCGAAGGCCTGCAGATTGTGAGGTGTTGTGTGGTCAGCATGACGAATCTTCTTGGTCGTTATTCTTGGCTTTCTAAACTGGGGCCTCCATCTCACAGCCAGATAGCTCCTCAATTGTAATGACGTAGTCTGAGTGGACCTCAAACCAGCCCTCAAATCAGGTACAAATCCCTGACCTCGCCTGGAACCGAATCCCGGGCGTCCGGGGACGGCGGTTAAATGAAACAACAGAAATACATTTAAAGCTATATATTTAGGCAGATTAGTATAATCGTCTCCCTACTACGCGCGAAGGAAACTAAAATTTCCCTTAATTACGCGCATGACTGAAAGTAAACAGGACTAAGGTAATTACTTAATAACTTATCTCGAAACTATGGCACAGAATTGAACTACAGATATCAGAATATAGGAAATGGCTGATTAATTTTTACAGGTCCGTATGTGACGTACAGAAATTATCACCACTTCGTTAACGATTTATCGTGTGAAATACCGTATATCCTTTTGAACTGTTTAAAAATAATATTTACAAGGATATCGTAAGATATTTAAGGAAATTATCACCTTCGTAATAAATAGGACGGGTCGTAAAGGGCCAGTATACTGCAAAGTACTAATACTGGAACCTAGGGCTACAGGAATGTAAAAGCTGTGAATGACAACTCCATGGTCATAAGTAATCTTTTTTTTTGCTAGGGGCTTTACGTCGCACCGACACAGATAGGTCTTATGGCGACGATCATAAGTAATCTACCAATAATACTACTGATACTCAGAAACCTCAAAACTGAAACACAACAAAGTACAGCACGTAACCTACCAACAACGTAACTAATCAATGTATTTTGTAATATTAATAATCTTGATTACTTCTACAATCACCAAACACAATATTTATTACAATGACTCGGTGACACACACCCACACAAAATTTAATTACATTTGTTGAAAAATAACTGCTTTATCACCACAAAAAACAGAACACCATCAACAGGTGATCGCTCCGAGCGCGTCCAACATAGGATCAACAAGCCTCAGAGCGAAGACAGGGTAGATTCCCAAAAGATCCAGAAGCAGGTATCAGAGAATGTTTAGCATCAGCTGAGGAAGTGTACTAAGGAAACGGCAAGAGCTGTAGTTTTCTCTTGCTTTCCTCACCGAGCCAAAATCGCCTTACTTCGCATCAGATTTCCAAGACAACTGAAACTTGGAAACCAATGACGACATGACATGAGTGAAAGCAATCAACATACATTTTTCTGCATTACAAACCCCCCTCCCCCCCTCCCCACCACCACCAAATGTATAATATTAAACGCCTGCACTCTACACTTACTATCTTAACCCTGCAAGGCCTGTAAGTGAGTGAGAGAGTTCCATATAATTGCCGTTGGAGGGAGCAACAGACGGATCGACATTATCGCTATCAGCCGAAGAAAGGGGACCGCTATGATCTTGGATCCAACTACTAGAGCTGAAGTGAGATCCAGCCAGCCTGAAGATTTAGACCAGGAAAATAGGGCCATATATGACCAAACAACAGAATATTTCAAACACTCGTACAGAATTTCTAGCTTTAAAATTGCTGGACTGTTAATTGGCGCCTGAATAGCAATACCTACATTTAGTGTGAAACATGTGCGAAACCTGTGGGTTCCTAATAGCAATTTCCTAGATATACCAATATAAGCTATCAAGGGGTAACTTCAAACTATTCCCATTCACCTTTACAACCCGTTTTAACAACCACTGTTCATTGCTATCTGGAACTCTGCTGATATGGTATACTTTCTCATGTTCGGGAACCCATAAATTCGGAAGTAATAAATAAATATGGTAAAAATACTATCGCACATAGTTTTATACAAAGAAATGAAGAAAAAGAAGGGATAACAATAACGGCAGTAAGCTTGACTGGAACTTTTAAAAGTAGGGAATATCATAATATGAAGATGAATTTGGAATTCAAGAGGACAAATTATGGCAAATAGTATAATTTACAAGATGAGGAATAAGGGATTGATATTTTTTTTCAATGAAACTGTTCGATAACTTTCCTAGTTCTTTGAAAATACTTAAGGATAATCTAGGTAAAAAGAGATAGAGAATCTGCCACCTCGGTGACGGCCCTAATGCAATTGATTGATTGATTGATTGATTGATTGATTGATTGATTGATTGATTGATTGATTGATTGATTGATTGATTGATTGATTGATTGATTGATTGATTGATTGATTGATTGATTGATTGATTGATTGATTGATTGATTGATTGCAACTTCACATTGTTCACCACCACAAGGAGAGGTGTTACTAGGATTGCTCCTACCTGAGTCATTTTCATACTTTCAAAGCCAAGTATGAGACTGATACATATCTATGAAGGCAATAACATTTCCTCTGGAGGATCCCAGAAGATACAGTGTCCTGTTAACACCAATGACAGGTCTCGACACATAAAGAAACGGAATTATTAAGATATCTTCTTAATTTAGTTTTAATTAAATTAACTTTCAAACCATCCAACCCCTCAGAAAAGGAAGGTATAGGACCTAAAATTACGAGGGTAAAGCAGAGCAATAGAGTACTGGAAAGTTCAGCTAACTCATCAGTTCATCTGTCAATAGGGGCAGAAGTTAATGAATGAAGTCCAACAGCTGCATAAAGTCGAGATTAAAATTGAGGAAAGAAGTCGAGAGCACTGACAGAGGGAAATACATTTAAAGGCCGTTTCTTGTTCCTGATCTCCTAGCCCCCTTCTTCATGAACTACAGCAGCTTCTTATTGATCGATATTGCCAAACTTTTTTCAGTTTTACGTATCACCTGTACCCTGTATCTAGTCTAATATGCTCGTTACATCTATGGCCTACCATTCATACTCTCAACATAACCCTCAAACACTATCTGAACATGTTCTATATGTCTCATGGTGTATCCAAGCAACTGACCTCATCTTCTTATCAAATTGCCCCAAATCATTCTTCTCTCACGAAATCGATTCATACCTCTTCATTTGTAATCCGATTAATTTCAACTTTCTGCTCTAACGCCACATTTCAGAAGGTTCCATTCACCCTCTTTCTACGCCTGTTATCGTCCACGCATCAATTCAATACAATTCCAAGCTTCACGATAAAGTCTCAAACTCATCATTCCAATATACATTTCTATGTTTGAACTGGGTAAATTTATTTTATGTGGAGGAGGCCTTCCCAGCTTGCGTTAGTATGCATTTCATGTCCTCTTCACTTCTGCCATTGTTAGTCACTTTTCTGCCCAAGTAACAATGTACATTAACTTCTTATAAGACTATTTATAAATCGAAAATTTCCCATGCCACCTGACATTATTCAATTGCATTTCATTAATATTATTTCTTATTTATTTACGTATTTTTTTTTTATCTCGAACTCCTTCTCCAAGATTCTCTCCGTACGATACAGTTCGTCTTCCGCCACTTCTGTACACTTAGAAGAAATAACAGTGTAATAGGTAAAATCTCAGAATTTTGAATTTTTCGAAATACCCCCTTATTTTCTTGTCCATTTGTTCATATAACTACTGAAAATGAAGAGAGGTTGAGACTGAGGAAGTCTATCCCTATAACACTCTATTCGCAAATCTCAGAGCACCTTATGTATACAGAATTTAAGAAACCAATCTTTCAATGTCCGTTTACTGACGTCATGATCATTAAAATATTTCTCAGAGTTAAATCAGACACCTTGTGAGTATACTAACAAAATACTGTGAGATACCTTCTTTCACAGTATTACATAATTTGTGCACTTGAATAAAACAAGAAGAGAACGAGGGCATAAATCTTTCTCATTATGAGGATATATAGTAGATAATCTAGCGATCGAATTACCGAGAAAGTGGCTGCGCGGTTTGAGTCATGTAATTATCGGCTTGCATTCGAGAGAGTGTGGGTTCGAACCCCAGTAACGGCAGCCCTTGAGATGGTTTTCCGTGGTATCCCATTTTCACACCAAGCAAGTCCTAGGGCTGTAACTTAAGTAGGCCCACGGCCACTTCCTTTCCCCTCCTAGACCTTTCTCATCCCATCGTCGCCATAAAACCTATTTGTGTCGATGTGACGTAAAACAAATGCTAATAAAAGTAATTGAGTATATGAGAAGTCTTAAGGAAACCTACTGCAAATATTCATGTATCCATTTGAGAATTTATATACGGAAGTATACGCTGTTTATCAAGCATATTCCTAGCTATTTAAGCAATTAAGTTGCTAAATTCAATATCTATATACAATAACTTGTCCTGATTGACTGACTGACTGACTGACTGACTGACTGACTGACTGACTGACTGACTGACTGACTGACTGACTGACTGACTGACTGACTGAGCTAAAACTACTGGACATAAAGAAATGAAATTTTGTGGATACATTTATATTACAATGTAGGTGCTCGCTAAGGGAGGATTTTTGGATATTCCGTCGCTAAGGGGGTGAAAAGGGGGGGTTAATTTTTAAAATGAATGTATCTATATCTCAAAACTTTAAAAGTTCACAGATGTAAAAATTGGTATTTAGAATCTCCTTTAAAAATACAGAAACACGCGTTTTTTTTGTCTTCGGAAAATCCCAATAGGAGAGGTGAAAAAGGGTGTAAAAAGGGTTGAATGCCTTTAATGAGGATACTTATATCTAAGAAACTGAAGATGTTACAGACCTGAAAATTGATATTTTGAATTTGCTTTCAAAATAAACACGTATCTTTTCGTTTTTAGAAAAAAAATTAATGGAGGGTGAAACGGAGGGGTCAATTTTGAAAATGAGTGTATCTTTTAGAAAAAGCAATTAATGGGGGCGAAAAGGGGGGTGAATTTTTAAAATGAGTGTATCTATATCTATATCTCAAAGTTTACAGATGTAAAAATTGGTATTTAGAGTCTCCTTTAAAAATAAAGAAAAATGTATTTTTCTTTTTAAGAAAATCCCAACAGCAGGGGTGAAAAAGGGTGTAAAAGGGGTTGAATGCCTTTAATGAAGATGCTTATATCTAAGAAACTGAAGATATTACACACCTGAAAAATGGTATTTGGGATTTTCTTTAAAAATAAAGAAACACGTACTTTTTGTTTTTGAAAATCAAATTAATGGGGGTTAAACAGGAGTGACAAACTGGGGTGAAGTTTTACAAAGACCATATTTACAGTATATCTCAGAAATGTAAAATGTTACAGACATAAAAATTGGTATTTGGAATCTCCTGTAAAAGTAAAGAAACACAGGTGATTTGTTTTTGGAACCTCCAATTAAGGGGTACTAAAATGCGGATGAAATTTTAAAATGAACATTTTTACAGTATATCCTAAAAATTTGACATTATACCGAAGTGAAAAATGGTGTCCTTTATCTCTATAAAAATAAAGAAACATGTATTTTTTGTTTTCTGAAATACTACTTGGGGGGCGGGGGGGGGGAGTAAAAGTGACTGAAAATGGGGTCGAATTCTTTTAATTAGGATACTGATATCTCAAAAACTGAAGATGTTACAGACGTTATATTTAGTATTTGTAAGTTCCTTTAAAAATAAATCAATATTAATGTTTGTTTTCAGAAATCCACTTAAAATTGAATTATTTGTATGAAGATACTATTATCTGAAAAACGTTTTTTCAGACGTGAAAATTGGTATTTGGAATCTGCGTTAAAAGTAAATAAGCACGTATTCTCGGAAAATCAAATGAAGGGTGGGGGGAGAAGAAAGAATTGAAAATTTAATTGAATTAATTGTAAAAATAAAAATGTTATTTGTTTTAGGTCCCACTAACTACACTTTTACGGTTTTCGGAGACGCCGAGGTGCCGGAATTTAGTCTCGCAGGAGTTCTTTTACGTGCCAGTAAATCTACCGACACGAGGCTGACGTATTTGAGCACCTTCAAATACCACCGGACTGAGCCAGGATCGAGCCTGCCAAGTTGGGGTCAGCGGGCCGGCGCCTCAACCGTCTGAGATACTCAGCCCGGCTGAATTAATTGTATGACGATACTTACATGTAATAAAAACTAAAGTTGTTACAGACGTGAAAATTGGTATTTGGATCCCCTTTAAAAACAAGGAACAACGCGTTTTGGGGGGAAATCATCTTGGGGGGTGAAGGTCAAAAGGATTTGTGTTCCTTTTATGAGGACACATGTCTCAAACACTGAATATGTTAGAGTTATGATAACTGGTATTTAGAAGATCCTTTACTATTTAAGAAACGAGTTTTTTTGCCGGAAAATTCTCATAACAGGGGGGGGGGCGGGCTGAAATGAAAGGAAGTGAAAAAAAGTGAATTCTTTTTATGGCGATACATATATCTCAAAACTGAAGGTATAATAAGTTAACAATGGTGTTTGGAATCTCCTTTAAACATAAAGAAACACTCCTTTAGGTGGGGGTTGGGGTTAGAAGGGGAACAAATCAACTAACAGCGGTGGGGTGAAAAAAGAGTTGAGACCAATTGATTTTACTGTTCATAAGGTACTTATTCTGATCACAAAGCGATCATGTTTAATCTTTCCTGGGTTTGTTTTTAAAGGCCATCTTTTCCTTTGGAGAAAAAGTTAGATTACAGTAGATTCTCCTGGCATATACAGTAAATAAAAAATCAATACATTTGAAATAAACGAGAGAAATGAGATTGACCGTGCAATTGTTCACCTCTATAATAAGGTCAATAATGCACAAATGTATATCATTCGTATCGCCAGAAATCCCGCGCACTTGCCTACGCGCAACAATGGTGCTGGTCACATTGTCATCAATGACAATGGCAGCAGATATAATTTACCGCCAAGTAACGGTCTTGCATCTTGCTCTGGGGTCTAGAATATCAATAATAATAATAATAATAATAATAATAATAATAATAATAATAATAATAATAATAATCATACCCGTGTGGGGATTTACCGGTTACCTTCATCGGGCGCGTCCCATTGGAATTGGGGAAGCTCGCTGGCTCTGCCGCCAGCAGAGTCAGAGAGTAGTAGGGAAATAAAATTCCACGTTGAAAAAAAAACTGGTCCCTTGCCAGGGTTACGGCGAAGACTGGTAAATGACCAGAAGCCATAAAACATCTTGAGGCAACCTCTAGGGCTAACAACCCTAGTTGTAAAAGGATGGGTACCCGTCCAAAGCAAAGTCAAGTCAAAAAGCATGATGGCACAACATTTCAAGAAACATACCCCAGGGGGTAAATCTTCGGATAAATCCCTCGTCGTGAACGCCACGGCCCACGAGTCTCGTTCGGATTCTGGGGGAAACTCGACATCATGCAAGAGACGAGTCGGAGCGTCTCGGTGTACCCCGAAGAGTCAAAAACGCAGGCCAACATCTAAAACCTTTCTAGCAACTTTCAACATAAATTCACTTACACAAACTGGCAAGCTGAAAACCCTCAACAAAGCTCTTCACGAAAATCAGATATCCATAATGGCACTACAGGAAACAAGGTACCCAGATGAAGAGATTTTTGAATCCGAAGCCTACCGATTTTTCAAGAGCAAAGCGCAAAACGGAATCCTCAATGGAGCTGTGATGCTTGGAACCGCGTTTGCTGTTAGAACCAAGATCCTTAAATCGGTTGCAAATTTCGAACCTGTGAATGACAGATTGCCCATACTCACAATTAAATGCGCGAACAAAACCTACACCCTAGTTAACGCACATGCTCCTACAAACGATAAGAACAAGTCTGATCCAGACGAAGTTGATAATTTCTGGGACCTACTGGATGAAAAATTAAACAAAATCCCCAAACACCATGTCAAGCTTCTTTTGGGTGACTTCAATGCCCAACTAGGTCGTGAACAGAAGTACAAGAAAGTTATAGGAAATTACCCTGCTCACAAAAGAACCAATCCCAACGGCAAAAGAGTGGTGTCCATTTGCGAAAATCACAATCTGCAGGTCATGTCGACCCACTTTCGCCATCTACCCAGAAAGCAAATGAATTGGCGTTCTCCCGTCCAAGCTCTCGGAGAGTTCCAAATTGATCATGTTGCAATCTCCAGGAGAAAGAGCCCTGAGATTATGAATGTCAAGGTAAAGAAAGGCATCAATGTGGCCTCAGATCATTATATGTCTCTTATCAAATTCAAAGCAAATCCCGCAAACTCAAGGAAGACAACCAAACAGATCACACGCTTCGACAATGATAAACTTCGGCAAAGGGTCGAGAAGTTCCAGGAGAAGGCTAGACCAAATGACTGTGACTTTAACAACGCCAAAAGTCTCCTTGTTGAGGCCGCCAAAGACGTTGCAGAAATCAAGAGAAGCAAAAAGCATGCCTGGTGGAATGGTGCCTGCGAATCAGTCCTCCAAGAAAGACTCAATGCGTGGAAACAGTACTACTCTACGAAATCAGAAAATGATTGGGAAACCTACAAAACCCAACGTGCCAAAGCAGCTAGGGTGTTCATAACTGAGAAACGTAAATACGAAAAATATCTCATTGAAAAGATAGAACAAAACTTTAGGAAGATGAAAGCAGAGAGTACTACAGAGCCTTCAAACGTAAACTCACTGGCTATAAACCACCATCTGTATGCTTTGAGCGAAAGGACGGCTCACTGGCGACGTCAAATGAAGAAAATTGCAGCATTCTGGCAGACTACTTCAAGAATTTACTTAATTGCTCTAAACTGCAAAGCCCCATTGAAACCAAGGAACCCTTACTTAGGTACCCAGATTCCAGACCACCCGACAGAGATGAAATCAAGCGCCAAATTGCCCGTCTCAAAAATAACAAAGCGCCGGGGGAAGACTCAGTAGTAGCAGAACTATGGAAATATGCCCCAGAGGAATCACTTGATATCTTCCAAAGGCAAATAGAAAAAATTTGGAACAAGGAGACCCTACCCGAAGATTGGAAAATAGCTTTGATCCATCCATTACACAAGAAAGGCAGCATGAAGAACATCAACAACTACAGAGGAATATCTTTGCTACCCGTGACTTACAAAATTCTATCACTTGCCATCCTGGAGCGTTTGGAAGCACAAGTCGAACATCAAATAAGTGAATACCAAGGAGGGTTCAGAAAAGGTCGCTCAACAGCTGAACAGATACAAAATCTCAAAACGATCATCAGATATTGTACACTAAGGTCCAAGCAGTATGTGTCTGTCTTTGTGGACTTTAAGATATCGTACGACTCCATTGACCGGGAAGTCCTGCTAAACATCTTAAATGTATTTGGAGTTGATTTGAAACTGCTGGCATTAATTAGAGCCACACTGACCGATACAAAATCCAAGGTTAAGTTCCACGGATGTCTCTCGCATTCCTTTGACATCAAAACAGGAGTCCGACAAGGTGATGGGCTATCCCCGATACTCTTCAACTGTGTTCTTGAAAAGATCATCAGAACCTGGCGGGTGAGATTACAGGAAACCAACTACAGTCCATTGAGAATTGGTACCAAATCCAAGGGGATCGCAACAGACTGCTTAGCATTTGCCGATGATATTGCTGTTCTCTCAAACGACATCGAAACCGCTAGAGCTCAAGTTGAAATTTTAAAGGAAATTGCCGAACAAACTGGTTTGCAGATATCGTTTGAGAAAACAGAAGTAATGACTAACATCAAAGAGGCTCCACCAAAACTCCATACAAAATACGCGGACATCACCCGTGTAGACAAATTCAAATACCTGGGTGAGATCATCATGAAAAATGGACTGGACAAAGAAGCACTTCAGGAGCGAGCACGCAAACTGGAAATAGCCTACCAAACATCCCGCACAATCTACAACAAAAAATGCCTTTCCCAAAACACCAATATACGTCACTATGAAACAGTTCTGAAGCCAGTAGTTCTATATGCAGCCGAAACCCTGTCTCTAAATGCCAACAAAGGACTCCTTGAAGAACTGGAAAAAAAGAGAACGCAAAATTGTGAGAGTAATCTTGGGATCAAAGTACAGAAATGGAGTCCAACAAAAGAGATCCAACAAGGAAGTCTACAGCAAAATAGAGAAAATTACCGACACAATCAGAAAAAGACGGGCACGATTTTACGGTCATCTGAAAAGAATGGACAGAAGAAAGTTAACTAAAGAAATCTTTCACTTTTTTTATTCAAACCCCTAAACCACAATTCCCTGGTTTAGAAATACCAAAGAAGACCTTCAAATGCTACATATCTCAGCTGAAGACGCCCTTAACAGAGATCTCTTCCGCAAGAAAATATTGACGAACGGGCTAAACCGAGACGAGCAACCGAAGAGAAGACACGGTGCCCCTTGGACAGAGGAGCGTAAGCAGGCCCACTCACAAAGAATGAGGGAAATTTGGGCTCTAAAGAAGGCTAAGTTCAGTGTCAAATGCAACAAGACTTAACGTGGTCCTTGATGGCCCCAGCGAATTATATAATAATAATAATAATAATAATAATAATAATAATAAAAATAATAATAATAATAATAATAATAATAATAATAATAATAATAATAATAATAATAATAATCTAAATTCAACGAATATCGCCCACTCTAATAATAACAACAATAATAATAATAACAATAAAGTTCTGGACTGTCGTCAAAATGTGCGGACCGAGCTGGAAACGGGTCCTGGCCGGGTAATGACTACGACTGCAGTCCGGCCGCTGGTTCAGTGCCGCCAAGGCACCCAAGACGACACCACGCCGGATCTCCACAAGGATTTGATCCATATAAAAAATGCTTATAGGAAATGATAGCAAAGATTGAGGGACCCAAATGACCGGGTGGAATACCTGGACGTAGCCCGGGAAGTACGAAATGGATTGCTGGAAAGAAAGATTGAAAAAACTGGAGGAATTTTGCCGTAATCTCTCAGAAAATGAGTCAGACCATGAATTTTGGCGGATTCTCTCAGAAAAGGAGTCAGAACGCGAATTTCGGCGGATTATATATAAAACGTTAAGCATGCAATTATAATTTTCATTATAATATCGTAGCGAAGCACGGGTATCTTGCTAGTTTTAGAATATACTCGTGTCCTTTTCCCGAAGTTGTACAGTTTTCAGACAGACTACCAACAGAGGCGAGCTATATGTAAAAGTTTAACCACACACCAGCCCTTCTGCCATTTCTTAAATACCTGGAGTTACTGGGAATCGAAGCCGGGCCTCCGAGGACGGCAACCAATAGCGCTAGCTGTTACGCTGCGAAAACGGACTATATTACGTGGTAATAGGTATATTATAAAGTTTTCTTTACGTCGCACCAACGCAGATAGGTGTTATGGCGACGAGGGTATAGGAATGTCCTAGGAATTGGAAGGAAGCGGCCGTGTCCTTCGTATGGTGAAAATAGGCGAGTTGGCCGGGCGGTTAGAGGTGCGCGGCTGTGAGCTTGCATCCGGGAGATCCACGGAAAACTATTTTCACGGATGCCGACAGTGGGGCTCGAACCCACTATCTTCCGAATGCAAGCTCACAGCTGTGCGGCCCGTGTAATAGGTATAATTTCATTCGTAGTTAATGTACCCCATTTGCCATACCGTTCCCATTATGTTACGCTGCATCCTATGATTAGTTTTGCAGTCCTGTGTTTATGACGATACAATCATCCTAATAATAATAATAATAATAATAATAATAATAATAATAATAATAATAATAATAATAATAATAATAATAATAATTTTACGTCTCACTAACTACATTTTATCGTAATCCGAGACGCTGAGGTGCCGGAATGCTATCTCGTAGGATTTCCTTTATGTGCCAGTATATCTACCGACACGATGTTGACGTATTTGAGCACCACCAGATGCCCCTGGGCTGAGCTAGTTTCGAATCTGCCAAGCTGGGTACAGAAGGCCAGTGCTGTACTGTCTGAGCCACTCATCCCGGCATCTTACAAACATTTCTGAGATTTAGATTAATGAACATCCTTACTCTTGGGCAATTCAAAGCGAAACACTTTTGTCATTGGTACATTAAACAGTCATTGAACGTGAGAAAGGCCGAAGCTATAGTATGCAGGCATTTCTATTTGACGCCATGCACGTTGCCTCTTTGTCCACTTCGATGATCTAATTTACTTTACCATGTGGCAGAGAAACAATAACTCCCTCGGGCGGCCTGTGGCTGAGTTTCTATTATAGTAATTATGTCGGGTAAACACCAAATGCGTCACAAGAGATCTTTGCATGTCGACAGTTCTAAGAGCTAATACACTGAAGTTGATAGCCGACTCTTGCAACCTCATTCCCGAATCAGCGCTGTCTGTTGAACATTGGTAGAGAGTACCTCCAGATCTCAAGATCGTGGGTTCAAAGCCCGGCAGAGGTAGTCGGGTTTTGGAACGGCAGAGAAATTCCAGTTGGCACTGATGTCGTACGATGTCAGCAAAATTTGGTGTTTACCCGATAAAATGAACTAAAATTTACGTGACCTTAGGGATAGATCGCTCAACATAGATGCGTTTCTCAACCATCTGATGGAGCAAAATGGAACGTCAAAATTGACACGCGGGCAGCCCAAATTGCGTCAAATCAAAATGCCTTGCAGGTAATTAAATGGGTACGTTCATTGCTTTTTAATGTACTTTCACAAAATGTCCTATATACAACACACATCAGAACACAACGCTTGGTGTATCTATAAAAGTTCAATAATTGATCCACTGGAATGACTTATAACATCTTGAAATATAACTCATAACGAACGAAATAAGAAAACTAAACATATATTACAGAATATAAGGCAAAATGAGTCTATGAACACTGAATTTTGTGTCACTGTGATTCGGTTTTAGTGATCCGTCGGGCCTCCTTCAGCCTTGATGATGTCCTCCATTCTCTTGTGCATATCTGTGACTAGTTTTCGAATTGTTTCAGGTTCGATTTTGTTCCATTCTCCTAGCAATGTCAACTTGGATTGTTCCTCTTTCCTGATGTCATGTGCCGTCAATTTCCTTTTCAAATCCCCCAATAAATGTTCCATTGGGTTCATGTCGGTTGATTGTTGAGTTGTATGAAGTTGTCTTCTGGTGTTGTAAAGCAACCACAGCTTCACATTCAGTGCTGTGGGCTTAGGGTCATTATCCTGCTGAAAGATAAATGACTCTCTTAAGATGAGTTTTTCCGCACTAGCGTGTATATTCGGTTTCTGTATGTCCGAGTACTGCCAGCAGTCAATGTTTCCTTCCACAAACACCACGCTTCCCAAGCCAGAAGCACTCATGCAACCCCAGACAAAAATACCACCTCCACCATGCTTCATTGTTGGTGTAAGATTTCGGCTGTGCAACTGTTGATTAGGTCTCCACCACACCGCAACTCTTCCACCCGACCCGAAATATCCTAAAGATGCTTTCGCAGCTAAATATTACTTAATCCCAGAAGGCCTGTGGTTTGTTGATATGCTCTTTTGAGAAGGCTAATAGCTTCTGTCTGTTGACCTTACAAGCCTAGGGCTTTTTCCGAGAAACCCTACCATTATATCAAGCTTTTGAAAATTATATTACGGATGGTTTGTGCTTCTACGTTTAATCCGTAATCCCTTTCAAGCATGGCTATCAATTGTGGGGCACTCGTCTTCGGAGTTTTCATTATACACCTCAAAATTGCGCGTTTGTGGCTAGTTTCTGTTTTCACTGGTCGTACCGAACGACACTTCATTTTCATATATTTTGTCTGACGGTATTTTTCTGGCACATACTGCACAGAAGACGGTGGTTTCTTAAACGTTTAGGCAATTTTCCTTATGGACTTGCCCTCTGTTCGTAACTCCACTAATAATTCTCGAATAGGAAGTGGAATTTACACCTTATGCAACGTGCTGCTCTGCACGTAGACAACTGCATCTCCTTAATGACTGCTTTTTGAATTTCAAACATGTAATGAGCAGGATTGTAGGAACAAGCGCTTTATGTACTGAGACTTACTTGACGGTCAAACAGTGCTCTGGAAAGTAGTCCCATGTTTATCTGAACATGCAGTGAGATAACCTCGCCATTATATGTGAGGATAAATTGCATATAGAAATAAATTATTCAACAACTTCAAATTCATGTAATACGTATTTGCGCAATACCGTATATATTCGAAATAATCGGAGGCTAGTGTAGGGAGAGTTAATTTACTCAGTGGATAACTATAGCTGGGGAATTATTATTATTATTATTATTATTATTATTATTATTATTATTATTATTATTATTTCCCTGGTTCTACAGTGTATAAGGTAGAAAATTTGGACTCGGAGGTAATGCATACGATAAACTCCGGCTGATTAAACTTGTGGAAGGTACCGGACGTACTTTGTGAGAGGAGATTGAATATAAAACTAAAGGAAAAAAATATAAACTTATGGTAATTCTTGCAATGTTGTACGGAGCAGAGACCTGAGGAATCAAGAAAGTACGCGATAAAGAAGTGGATGTGGAAGAGATGAAAATATTGAAGTGAATGAGCTGAGTAACGGGAATGGACAAACGAAAACATTAGAGGAAGTGGCAAGGTGGAACGAATTTCCAAGAAACTTAAAGAGAGAAGGCAACAATGGTATGGACACGTTATGGGAAGTGATCACGATTACGTTAATAAAATAATTGAGGGAATGAGTGTAGGAGGGAGCAAAGGAAGAGGACGGTCGCATATAATATCGGCGCATTGTGCGTGAGGGTGTTTGACGGAGAAATGACTTACAAAAGAAGGTATGTGGGACCGAGGAAAATTAAAACTGCTCTCCAAACCTTGTCGACCCCACCTGAGTGGGATAATACACACAATAATAATAATAATAATAATAATAATAATAATAATAATAATAATAATAATAATAATAATAATAATAATAATAATAATAATAATAATAATAATAATAATAATAATAATAATTCACATGGTACGAAAATCTAATATCGTCGAATTTTGAAGTAATAATAAATTCACAAGTTAGGAGTGATGGAACTGTATGGCCTCAAACAAATAAGGCTCAGCTAGGGACTTACATGGTTGCCACCTGCTCTCCATCCCCTAGTTGAGGGGCTTTGGGACGTCATCCCATTTCGGTACTGTGCTATGGTGTTCGACTCGTTAGCTGAATGGTCAGCATACTGGCCTTCGGATCAGAGGGTCCCGGGTTCGATTCCAGGCCCAGTCGGGGAACTTAACCTTCATTGGTTAATTTCAATGGACCGTGGGCTGGGTGTTTGTACTGTCCCCAACATCCCTGCAACTCAGACACCACACATAACACTATCCTCTACCACGATAACACGCAGTTACCTACAAAAAAGAGATGCCGCCCACCCTCACTGGAGTGTCTGCTTTACAAGGGCTGCACTCGGCTTGCAACAGCCACACGAAATTGAAATTTAAAAACCTGTGCTATGGTAAATTCAGGATATCACAAATTTATTTTCACCACCCGCAGTGTTTAATGGGTTCTGTGGTTGAACTTCTTGAGCATGTATAAGTCGTCTAAGTCATGTCTGACCTTGAGTGGCCAGCACGATATCATGCGAGCCAGATATCAATACTTAGCGCATAATTCTACGCTTTCACACACCATGCTAAGAAGGCCACTAACAAAGTTGAATATGTAGTGCAGTAGGTCGATAAGCTTCTGCCTGCTGTGGTCAGCAATATCATTATACCCTGAATCACGAAACTAAAGGCACCACGCCACTGGTTTCATGTAACCAGCACGAGTAATTGAAATAGGAGACGCTGATAGATTAATCAGCTTGACATATCGCAATATGGAAGTATGGGCCAACGGGTAACGAATAAAGACCATGCGCTTAGCGGATTGCACCACGGTATTAGCTGACTAATTGATAGACTTACAATTCCTTTCGGACATTAAGTGAGGATTGTGGCCTTGAAAGAAACAGATTTATGATTACGACCAGCAGAAAATAAGAAACAACTGTTACTATCGGCGAAAGGGCTACTACTGCTAAATTTTTTTCATTCCTCCTTTGAATGGGGAGGCAGGCCTCTTAGACGGTGACGCTGTCCCACTGGTTAGGAGATTTGTGGTGGTAATGGAGATGTGTGGAGAAGGTGAGCGAGCTCGCGACAGTGGCCTATACTAGCTACTGTCCCGGCATTCGTCTTAGTATTGGAGAATGGAAAACCACGGGAAACTATTCTCAGGATAGCAGATGGTGGGAGGACTAGCCCCTCTCGGTCTCACCAATGCTCCGTTGGTCAGTTGGAGTGCAGAGCTGTCGGTCGTGAACCAGCCGTGGCCACTTTCACGCCGCAGCCTACTCTATAATAGCCGACGGCGTCACTTTACAAACAACTCAAATGCTGTGGGTGCCGCAATAATGTGTATTTCTGAAGTCAGAACTTGTTTGCAGCCCTGACTTCCAATGGGAAACCCTTTGGTGTAACGTAAGGTGTTACGTTTTATTATTATTATTATTATTATTATTATTATTATTATTATTATTATTATTATTATTATTATTATTATTATTTACTTATTTATTTATAAAATATGCTATACAATTTTTCAATATAACATGAAGGAAAGGTGAACTTCATTTGCACATTGTGGCTTTATCCCTCTTCATCTCTATACATACTTCGTATTATAAAACTAGGTAAGTATTTGTATGCCTATGCGAATTCATCTCATTTGAGCATTATCTCCCTCTCCCAGTACCTCTCTCTCCCTCTCTCTCTCTCTCTCTCTCTCACACACACACACACACACACACACACACACACACACACATGCACACACACTAATCTAACTTAAAACATACTATATTTCATTCCAGCAGTTTTGCCATCTCATAGTCTTCTCCCTACTACAGAATTCGTAGAGAGAAAGCTGTTTCATTTCAGTTGGAAGGTAATCAGTCTCGCAGGCAACAATTGCCTCGGATCGAGTAGGGATATTTCTGTCGCCTTGACATAAAATAAACAACACTGCAATATATTCGAAACGTTAGCAAACTGTATGGAAGGTACAGAAAGCAATAACACGCTTCATCCCGGTAAAAGAACTAAATAATTCTACACACCGTGGAAGCTTCACTTCTAACCGAAAGAAGATTTTCAAGAGAATCAGAGAGAAAATTCCTTTTTTTTTTCAATTTATTTTTAGTAGTAGTGAGCATTTTTTCAATCATTTGAACAATCCCGTTTTTTCTATTACCAGACAGTGCTGTGAACATATAAATATAGAATGAGGAATGATAGAAAAAGGTAAATAACTTTGACTAATTATTCACAAGTTATGCGTTTTCGTACTCACAAGAAATAGAATTTATCAACACTTTGCACAACAGATGAATAATTTTAAAAGTAGACATACATGACATACTTCCCTGTCTTTATATGAGAAACTAGCAAGATACCCGTGGTTCGCTACGGTATTATACTGAAATTTATAATTGAATGCTTATTGTCTTAGATATATAATCCGCCGAAATTCGCGATCTGACTCGTTTTCTGCGAGAATCCACCAAAATTCCCGATCTGACTCGTTTTCTATTATTTTACAGCACGTTTCCTCCCATTTTTCAATCTTCCTTTCCAGCAATCGATTTCGTACTTCCCGGGCTAGGCTCAGATATTCCTCCTGGTCAGTTGGGTCCGTAAATCTTTGCTATCCTTTCCTTTAATCATTTTTAATATGGATAAGATCCTTCAGGAGATCCGGCGTGGTGTCATATTGGGTGCCTTGGCGGCACTTAACCCGCGGCCGGACTGCATTCTTAGTAATTACCCGTCCAGGAGCCGTTACCAGCGCGGTCCGCACATTTGACGACGGTCCGGAACATTATTATTATTATTATTATTATTATTATTATTATTATTATTATTATTATTATGTGTTGCTGGAATGGCTGATGACAGGGAAAACCGGAGTATCCGGAGAAAGCCTGTCCCGCCTCCGTTTTGTCCAGCACGAATGTCACATGGAGTGACGGGGTTTGAACCACGGAACCCGGCTGTGAGAGGCCGGCGCGCTGCCGCCTGAGCAACGGAGGATCCTTATAAGTACATTAATAACAGTAAAATCAATTGGTCTCACCTCCTTCTACACCCCACCGCCGTTAAGTTTATTTACCGGCACCCCCCCCCCCCAAATAATTAAAAGAAGGCTTGTTTCTTTATGTTTAAGGGAGATTCCAAACACCAATGTTCACGTCTATTACCTTCAGTTTTGAGATATAAGTATCCCCATAAAAGTAATTTACTTTTTTCACTTCATTTCACACTACTCCCCCCCCCCCTAAGTGAATTTTCACGTAAAAAAATACTCGTTTCTTTAATAGTAAAGGATCTTCTAAATACCAATGAGCACGACTCTAACTTCTTCAGTTTTTGATTTATGTGTCCTCATGAAAGAAATTCAACTCCTTTACACTCCCGCCCTCCAAGATGGTTTCCCGCCCAAAACGCGGTTTTTTTTTTTTTTTTTTTTAAGGAGATCCAAATACGAATTTTCACGTCTGTAACAACTTTAGTTTTTATTAGATGTATGTATTCTCATACAATTAAGCCAATTAATTTTTCAATTCTTTCACCCCCCCCCCCCCCACATTCATTGGATTTTCCGAGAATACGTGTTTATTTACTTTTAAAGCAGATTGAAAATATCAAATTTCACGTCTTAACATCTTCATTTTTGATACATCAGTAGCCTAATTAAAAGATTTCAACACCATTTTCAGTCACTTTTACACCCACTCCCCTCCACCAAAGTGATATTTCCGAAAACTATAAATACACGTTTCTTTATGTTTAATAGAGAAAAAATACCATTTTTCACTTCTGTAACATGTTAAGTTTTTTTTCAGATATACTGTAAAAATTCTCATTTTAAAATTTCACCCCTTTTGAGTTCCCCTTAAGTGGAGTTTCCAAAAACAAATCACCTATATTTCTTTACATTTACAGGAGATTCCAAACACCCACTTTTTACGTCTGTAACATTATCCGTTTCCAAGATATTCTGTAGATATAGTCTTTCAAAAAATTCACCCCAATTTGTCACTCCTGTTTAACCGCCATTAATTGGATTTTCCAAAAACGAAAAAATACGTGCTTCTTTACTTTTAAAGTAGATCCCAAATACCAATTTTCAGGTGTGTAATATCTTCAGGTTCTGAAATATAAGTAGACTCATGAGAGGCATTCGACCCTTTCTTCAACCCTTTCCACCCCTCCTATTAGGATTTTCCGAAAACAAAATATACGTGTTTCTTTATTTTTAAAGGAGATTCTAAATACCAATTTTCACATCTATGAACTTTAAAAGTTTTGAGATATAGATACACTCATTTTAAAATATTACGCCCTTTTCACCCCCTCCCTTGATTGGATTTTCCAGAAACAAAATAATACGTGTTTCTTTATTTTTAAAGGAGATCCCAAACACTGATTTTCAGATCTGTAATATCTTCAGTTTCTGAGATATAAGTAGTCTCATTAAAGGCATTCAACTTTTTTCCACCCCTTTTCACTCCTCCTATTGCGATTTTCCGAAAACAAAAAAATACAACTTTCTTTATTTTTAATGAAGATTCTAAATACCAGTTTTTACACCTGCAAACTTTAAAAGTTTGGAGATATAGATTCACTCATTTTAAAAATTCAACCCCTTTTCACCCTCCCATTAATTGGATTTTCCAAAAACAAAAAATACGTGTTTCTTTATTTTTAAAAGAGATCAAAAGTACCAATTTTCAGGTCTGTAATATCTTCAGTTTCTGAGATATAAGTACCGGTATCCTGATTGAAGGCTTTCGACCCATTTTTCCCCATTTTCACCCTTTTTCACCCCTCCTATTGGGGTTTTCAGAAAACAAAAAAATACGTGTATCCTTATTTTAAAAGAAGATTCTAAATACCAATTTTTACATCTGTAAACTTTGAATGTTTTGAGATATAGATACACTCTTTTTAAAATTTCACCCCCCTTTTCACCCCCTTATCGACGAAATATCCAAAAATCCTCTCTTAGTGAGCACTTACATCTTAATATGAATATATCCTCAAAATTTCATTTCTTTATGTCCAGTAGTTTTGGCTCGGCGATGATGAATCAGTCAGTCAGTCAGTCAGTCAGTCAGTCAGTCAGGACAAGTTATTTTATATATACAGACTGTTAGGGGTATACGTGCAGATATTAAGCTAGTCGGCAAAGAAAAATACATCTTACAATATATGCTATGTACTTTTTACCTTGTCCTATTAGTTTGCCCATAACTGAGCCAAATATTTCAGGACCGAATGTGTTTTGAACGGCCGTAGCAGGATATACCGGTTACGTCATTCTGTCCACGCGTAGTGGTAGTACAGTAGCAGACTATAGGGCTTGTTGAACCTGTTTCTTATCGCAGGCCAACACATGTTGTTGTGCACTTCTCCTAAAGGCTTGGCAAGTAGGAGAGGATGACTCACGTGCCAGACCACTTGCTGTACTCGAAAACCGGTCTAGGGTACTCTGTGTGAATTGTACACAGAATCCTTACGGTGACCTCGAAGATCCATACCAGCACATACGTGCGAATCGAGTATTGTGTAGTTGTGTGTGATTTATAAGACGTCAATGGTATTACTCAGTGATCCAAGCTGACAAAATGAAAGGAAATAGTTAATAAGTAAATGAAAAATGGGCGCAACATTTATGTGCTGTTATTGCGACAGTCTACGATGAATTTCTGACAATAGACAATGCGAGTTGTCTATGCTTATTCATAAACTTTTCAAGTCAATGAAAGGTCGGTGGACACTGAAAGAAAAGGCTGTACGTATTCAGCCATATTGTTATTAATGAGACAGATTTCAAAAACCGTAGTTGCAACTATGCGTGAACATTGCTCGAAGGAAAAATAGCTACTGTGGAATTTTTTTGCTAGTTGCTTTACGTCGCACGGACACAGATAGGTCTTATGGCGACGATGGGACAGGAAAGGGCTAGGAGTGGGAAGGAAGCGACCTTACATAAGATAAATCCCCAGCATTTGCCTGGTGTGAAAATGGGAAACCACGGAAAACCTTCTTCAGGGCCGCCGACAATGGGGTTCGAACCTGCTACCTCTTGAATACTGGATACTGGCCGCACTTAAGCTACTGCAGCTATCGAGCTCGGTCTACTGTGGAATTGCCGCCGCGCATTTCTAATAGAAGGCTTATTCTTATTTTTCCTAATCTGTTTACCCTCCAGGGTTGGTTTTCCGTCGGACTCAGCGAGGGATCCCACCTCTACCGCCTCAAGGGCAGTGTCCTGAAGCGTGAGACATGAAGTCGGGGGATTCAACTGGGGAGAATGACCAGTACCTCTCCCAGGCGGCCACACCTTCTATGCTGAACAGGGGCCTTGTGGGGGAATGGGGAGATTGGAAGGGATAGACAAGGAAGAGGGAAGGAAGCGGCCGTGACCTTAAGTTAGGTACCATCCCGGCATTTGCCTGGAGAAGTGAGAAACTACGGGAAACCACATTCAGGATGGCTGAGGTGGGAATCGAACCACCTCTACTCATTTGACCTCCCGAGGCTTAGTGGACCCCCTTCCAGCCCTCGTACCACTTTTCAAATTTTGTGGCGGAGCTGAGAATGTAACACGGGCCTCCGGGGGGGTGGCAGCTAATCACACTAACCACTATACCACAGGGATGGGCAGAAGGCTAACTACTGGACAGTAAGTGCCGGAAGGTATTGTAACGGACCCGTTTAATTAAAACTTCCGTAATAGTAATGTTACTACTACTACTACTACTACTACTACTAATATCTTTACGTTCCACTAATTAATTTTTACGGTTTTCGGAGACGCTGAAGTGCCAGAATTTTGTACCGCAGTACTTTTTTAAATGCGAGTAAATCTACAGACACGAGACTGGCGTATTTCACCACCTTCAAATAACACCGAACTGAGCCGCCATCGAACCTGCCAAGGTGGGATCAGAAGACCAGCACCCTATCGTCCGAGCTACTTAGACCGGCATTGGAGCTTAGAGTAAGTTGATCGTGCGGTTAGGGGCGCGCAGCTGTGAGCTTGTATTCTGGTGATAGTGGGTTCGAACTCCACTGTCGGCAGCCGGGAAGATTGTTTTCCGTAGTTTCCCATTTTCACATCAGGGAAATTCTGGGACTGTACCTTTATTAGACTTCGAACGCTTCCTTCCCACTTTTATCCCTTTTCTCTCCCATCGACGCTGTATGACCTATTTGTGTCGGTGCGACGTAAAACAATTTGTAAGTACATGTTTCCGTAATTTCGGAGAAATGTCTGCAATTATAATATTAATAATAATTCGGACCTGTTAAAAGTTCACTATTTTCTTTAGTGTTTTCTGACAGATTACGAGCTACGAAGTTTGAGTGGGGCGATTAACTTTTATTTTCATAATTGTTAGTAATAATAGACCAACACAGTTTTTATAATAATATTGTTAGTGGCTTTTCGACGGATGCAAGCTGACAGCTGCGCGCTCGTAATCGCACGGCCAACTCGCCCAATAATAATAATAATAATAATAATAATAATAATAATAATAATAATAATAATAATAATAAATCTTTACGTGCCAATGGAGACGCGCGGTATCGGAATTTTGGCCACAGGTATTCTCTAACGTGCCTGTAACTCTACCGATCAGAAGCGGTCGTATTTGAGCACCTTCAAATACCAGCGGACTGAGCCAGGATCGAGCCTGCTAAGTTCATGAAACCAGTGCTTGAACCGTCTGAGCCACTCAGCCACTCAGCCTGATACGTTTAATAGGCACTGCAAAATCAGCAGTAAGCTAAAAGGCAGGTTCCCCTCCCCTTCGTGAAACCGGTCTGTCTGACCTTGACCTGAATAACAGCTGTCAGAGATGCGAATTATCGTCCGTACTAGTACGCGAGTTACTTCGTAGTAGTAGCATCAGTAGTAGTATTTGAATAATGCCAGTGTATGAATACCACGAATACCATGATACGCTGCTAGTGTATCGTGTGGCAGAACAGACCACGGGTCGCCCTTCATGAATCTATCGGGAAAGGCTTCGAGCAATTTATATTTTTTTATTCACTACGAGTTAAAACAGAGGACACTTTGCGTTTTTAAGGGCCGATAACATTAAGACAGCAATCATCATCATCATCATCATCATCATCATCATCATCATCATCGTCGTCGTCGTCGTCATCGTCATCATGATCATCATCATCATCATCACGTATAAGTAGTCAATACAATAATTGTTTTATATTCATCATTACTGAAATAGGAACTATAAGTTAACATTTAACTTAAGAAGGTTGCCTAGAGTGTTTTGTTAATTTACAAAAGAAAGTTTAAAATTTCTTTTAGTGTAAGGCAATCTGTATGTTTTTGTTTTCTAAACTGTTGTACTGTAATGTTTAACATAGGTACATTTTTTTGTTCAAAGGCTTTTTCCTGTACGTTCGTAAATCCGTTCTTTTCTATTCGAGATTGTCTTGTTACCGTCCACCTGGAATTACGGAGACCGTACTGTATGTTAGTTCATAACAACAGAGTGTTACTAATGCGACTGTAGTTCCTACGACCACGCCATTCTTATGTCTGTGTCACTAATGTGCGCTTTGTTCGGCTTTGTACTGCTTGACTATATGGCTCTCGTTACCTCCTTCTTCCTCTTCTTCTACTGCAGCCTTATGTCTTAACAGGTATACTGTATTCTACCAACATCATCTTAACACGCAATAGCGTAATCTGCTGCGATTTACCGAGCTCGATAGCTGCAGTCGCTTAAGTCCGGCTCCATGGCTAAATGGTTAGCGTGCTGGCCTTTGGTCACAGGGGTCCCGGGTTCGATTCCCAGCAGGGTCAGGAATTTAACCTTAATTGGTTAATTTTCCTGGCACGGGAACTGGGTGTATGTGCCATCTTCATCATTTCATCCTCATCACGACGCGCAGGTCGTGGATACAGGTGCTTATGTACTACAACATCACGGGTTTTCAGGCCGGCTCCATGGCTAAATGGTTAGCGTGCTGGTCCATGATCACAGGCGTCCCGGGTTCGATACGCAGCAGGGTCGCGAATTTTAACCATCATAGGTTAATTTTGCCGGCACGGGGGCTGGGTGTGTGTGCTGTCTTCATCATCATTCCATCCTCATTACGATACGCAGGTCACCTACGGGTGTCAAATCGAACGACCTGCTTCTGGCGAGCCGAACTTATCCTCGGACACTCCCGGCACTAAAAGCCATACGACATTTCATTTCAGTGTGGCCAGTATCCATTATTCGGGAAATAGTGGGTTCGAACCCCACTGTCGGCAGCCCAGAAGATGGTTTTCCGTGGTTCCCCATTTCTACACCAGGCAAATGCTGGGGCTGTACCTTAATTAAAGCCACGGCCGCTTCCTTCACTGTCCTAGCCCTTTCCAGTCCCATCGTCGCCATAAGGCCTATCTGTGTAGGTGCAACGTAAAGCCAACAGCTGCTGCGATTTGTTATTAGCACCATCATAGTAAAATGTAATTTAGTTTTGACGGAATCTTCTTAGATACGTTCGACATCTGTGGATTGTGTATAATTTGATAACTCATCTGTACTCATGAAAACGACCGTCGGCCTGGCGTTCAGGTTAATAGGTACATGTCTCTAACGTGTAACCTTGTTTATGTTTCTTAGATTTGTTGACGTGTATGTTTGATGTTTATACAGAATACGAGATTACAGCTGACTCATCCCCACGAGCTTGACCTGCTTCTCCTCTTACGCATGGTAATCTGTAGGTAACTATTGCGACCGATATATTTAATCTTGTTTCCTCTTAAACCACGCATATTTTCCTATTTTTTCCACGTATTTCAGCTTTTAATGACATAATGATAATAATAATAATAATAATAATAATAATAATAATAATAATAATAATGTTAAGTGCGTTACGACCCACTAACTACTTCTACACCGAGCTCGATAGCTGCAGTCGCTTAAGTGCGGCCAGTATCCAGTAATCGGGAGATAGTGGGTTCGAACCCCACTGTCGGCAGCCCTGAAGTTGGTTTTCCGTGGTTTCCCATTTTTACACCAGAAAAATGCCGGGCTGTACTTTAATTAAGGTCACGGCCGCTTCCTTCCATTTCCTAGGCCTTGCCTCTCCCACCGTCGCCATAAGACCTATCTGTGTCGGTGCGACGTAAAGCAAAATAGAAAAAACTACTTCTACGGTTTTCTGAGACGCTGAGGTGCCCGAATTTAGTCCTGCACTAGTTCTTTTTATGTACCAGAAAATCTGCCGACACGAGGCTGACGTGTATTTGAGCACCTTCAAATACCACCGGACTGGGCCAGGTTTGAACCTGTGAAGTTGGAGTCAAAAGGCCTGCACCTCAACCGTCTGAACCACTCAGCCCGGAAGGAGGCACGAAATATAGGTACGTTTAATTTATTTAGTTGTATAACATGTCCATTATTCCTTTGAAACTAAACGTTCGATGTGTTTCGATAACTCAATTCCGATGCTACTCATTTGGGCATCCCATGACTGCTTTCGTTGGCGTAAGGAACTGCCATCTTTCTTCTACCTTTACGCAATGCACAAAGGGGATCGTACCGTATTTCACGTCCCGGCGCGCTTATCCCAACCAATAATTATATCAGTCGTACAGGTTTTCAGGTCATTTCCATACTCACTAGACCACGGGGCTGATGACCACAGATATCCCAATCCCTTAAATAACATAACAGCAAATGAACCAGTATTAACGCTGAGATTTCGGTACATCTTCAGGGTCCGAAACCGATGACCAGGGTTGTCTGAACCCCCTAAGACGGAAACTAAATACTGACAACAACGAAACCAGTCTGGCGAGAATGTAACGTAATATGGCATACACTACTGTAGTAGCCACCTTCAGCTGTTATCGTATCTCAGTTGCTCTTAAACATAAAACCAGTTTAACAAGTTTGTTACGTAACATCTCGTGCATAGCATAGGTAGCGTTCAGCTGTTACAGTAGTACACTTGCTTGTAAACATAAACAGAAACCAGTTTGGCACGAATGGCGCGTGACTCGCCTGTTCTCAAAGGGAAGCTAATCATTCACAAGAACAAGGCATACTACCTATTCTAAAAACATCGTATCTTTTTGCTCTCGAAAATAACTTCCGAGGATTACTAAAAGTTTGATATATAGTGGTTCGTCACATCGTTCTCTATTGCTAGAAGAAATATCTGCAGCTATACACCTATCACCCTGTATATAGATTAAAAACAATGACTAGTGCAGGTGTTGGTGTAGTCAGATATGACCCATATTTTATATCCAAAAACCAGTTCCTTACAAATATTACGTATTCACCATTCAAAATGAAAATTCTTAGTGTTTTAAATCCTCAACTATACGTTTCATGATTAAGAACGCTCTCCGTAGTCCCGACAGATGTTTTAATTGCTGCGTGCCATTTTCGCTGGTATGTCACAAATGCAGCCACGGTTCGAAGGCAGGCACGAATATCGTCGCCTAAGAAGTAACACCTCGTATCTCATAATGCTCTTTATGTCCATTATTTGCTTTAAAACTGGTCACGCTTCCCAGCCACTTGTGGATGAGCAGTCCAATCAGAACAATTTTTGTTATGTTCATTTTGGTATGCCTATCTATTTAAGAAGCCGGCCCCGTGGTGTAGGGGTTGCGTGCCTGCCTCTCGCCCGAAGGCCCCGGGTTCGATTCCCGGCCAGGTCAGGGATTTTTACCTGGACCTGAGGGCTGGTTCGAGGTCCACTCAGCCTACGTGATTAGAATTGAGGAGCTATCTGACGGTGAGATGGCGGCCCCGGTCTAGAAAGCCAAGAATAACGGCCGAGAAGATTCGTCGTGCTGACCACACGATACTTCGTAATCTGCAGGCCTTCGGGCTGAGCAGCGGTCGCTTGGTAGGCCAAGGCCCTTCAAGGGCTGTAGTGCCATGGGGTTTGGTTTGGTTTGGTTTTGATCTATTTAAGAAAATGATCATTATGTACAATACACTGTAGGAGTGCGTAAATACGTCATGCAAACATATATCCCTAGAGTATGGTACGTTAAGGTTCTTTTCCTTTACAAGTAACCATAGGAAAATTAACGCAACGAAATATTGTTCTGATGGACTGTATATCCGTAAGTGGTTGGGAGGCGTGACAAGTCTTAAGGAACATAATGTATAGGAAGAGCATTGTGACATACCAGGTATTGCTTCTTAGGCGACAATATGCGATTTCTAAATTCATAGAAATGTTCCAGTGGACATACTTACGTGATTTTTTGCGTCTTATTGTCCAGGGTCCGTCAGTGGGATACTCAGTCCCATGACTGTGAAACTGAGTAGCTCGCTATCCTGATGACGTTACAGATAACAATCGGAAATGGCAGCCGAAGGCAAAACTGTTGTTGATACCAGGCGAACTCATATTTCTGCCGCTTGATTTATTCGTATCAGAAGCAATACGTCATATAAATTTTTAATTAAGAAAGAGAAATAATTAAATAGACCTAACTGGTAAAAAAACATACTAGAGGTACATTCAAAGTAGCAATTATACCATATCGGACCAGAATTTGGCAAGATCTCAATCATTTGGTGTGGCCTTCACTAAATCTTACATGGTGCAAATGAGAGCGCAGGAGTTGCAATTAAGGAGATGCGCCATAGTTTGTTCTTCTCCGCAGACACAGAGGGTTGACTCTTCAGATGGACCCCACGTCTTCATATTGTTCTTAGATCGACCGCTACACAAATAATATTTAAAAAGGCCTATGCCATGCACTGGAAAGTGAGTAGTATCCTTTTGCATTCGTTGGACTGATGCGTGATTATTAATAGCTGAGAGTATTTAATAAGAGGCTTAAACCAAACTTTTCCCATGGACTACTATGAGAGAGTAACGGAAATACTAAATTTTCTGGCGGACACGTAACAATGGAATAACATGGGTTCTCTCTCATCTGGACTAATCTGTGCTTCCGAATGCATTATCTTGCAATCTTAGACTTCAAAGTAGTTGCAATAGACATTAAAACTTTGCCGTGAACTTGGATGTGAGAGAAGTTGGCATCATCCAATCTCAAGTTCCATATCTGACTTACAATGAGTCTCTTGAGATTCCCTACCTAATTTCATTTCCTAAAAACATTAATCTCCAGCAATATCACTGTATTGAAACGAGAGACTAAAAATAAATATATAAATGTATACATGTGTTTTCTGGCACGAGCTTGATGATCACGGAGTCCCTGCTGAGCTTGATACATCGTCTTTTTATTTACACTGCTTTCTTTCCTTCCAGTCTGAACATCGTTCTTTTGCTCAACAGTATCTCAGTATCTAATATCTGATATTGTTGTTATACTGTACAACATTCCTAGGTCCATCCCAGATTTTCTTATTGAATGCATCGAAGCTCATCCATTTTGTAGGTATGTTAACATTAACAAAGGCTGACTATTTACAAGTTTTTATTTCCTATTTCCATATAAATTCATCACTGCAGACCATAATACATTTTACTGTTCAGTCTAATAAACCCAATAATATTATAGGTGTTACGTTTCATAGAGGTCTATATCATGTACGAGAGCTCATAAGTCAGCATGCGTACATTTCCGTCTTGTCTTGGACTGCTTACAAAAGTATTCCTTTGACATTCCCTTTTCTTTCATGCAATCTACAAGGAATTAATTTGTGGTACAAAGGAAGTTGTTCATTATTTTATCCTTAGATTAATTTTTCACGCTGCAGTAAATTGTTATGTTGATCGGTTTTATGAGCTTTCAATATTGTAGGCATACACATTTACTTTTCTTCTCTCGTTTCTTATAATCATCCTAACAATTTTCCTTGTCGATATGGACCGATGACAGCGTGATTTTACACTTTAAGACAATCATGACAAAAACCTCTATTACCGTAGCTGGCAAGATAAAACTGTATAAGATATAAATAATCGGAAATTGTATTCTCTATAACTTTTGCTATGTAGTACTTTTCGCTTTGACCAATAACATAAAAAAAACCAAACCCCATGGCACTACAGCCCTTGAAGGGCCTTGGCCTGCCAAGCGACGGCTGCTCAGCCCGAAGGCCTGCAGATTACGAGGTTTCGTGTGGTCAGCACGACGGATCCTCTCGGCCGTTGTTCTTGGCTTTCTAGACCGGGGCCGCTATCTCACCGTCAGATAGCTCCTCAATTCTAATCACGTAGGCTGAGTGGACCTCGAACCAGCCCTCAGGTCCAGGTAAAAATCCCTGACCTGGCCGGGAATCGAACCCGGGGCCTCCGGGTATGACCAATAACATAGGTATTTCAAAATTAAAATTCAAGCACCTTCCCAAAACTACCATTTCATCCAGCGTGGATAAAATTATTTATATCCTAAATATTGGTGCCTTATTACGTGACTTTACATACCGATTTTCATTCATTTCTGTTCACCTATATTTTAAGTGATTCGGTGTTGATATGGACTTAGTAACAAAAATCGAAGTTCATGTAATGGTATTTTCCAGGAATAAAAATAAAATTAGTCACTTGTATAATATTTTGAATACTAATCTGTCATAAGTGAATTTTATCAAAGATCTTGGCGTCCATTTTGACGCTAAATTGACGTTCTCTCTGCACATAAACGAAGTAGTTGCAGATGCTTACAGAATATTAGGATTTATTAAGAGATGCACACGTGACTGCACAAATCCCGAGGCAATAAAGCTATTATACAACTCCTTTGTAAGAAGTCGGCTGGAATATGCACCAACCATTTGGAATCCCACCTTTGAACTATATGAAAACAAAGCTGAAATGGTGCAAAACAAATTTATTAGATACCTTACGTACAAAATAACTAATAATTATCCTAAATTTGATTCGTATGATGACTTAATGAAACAACTTGGCTATAAGTCCTTAGCAAAGAGACGAGTAATTGCAGTTCTTCTGTTTGTCTACAAATTAGTTAACAATCTTATTGGTAGCTCTAACTTGCTCTCTCTGTTCAACTTGTCTGTCCCTAATCCATCTACACGCCCGAAATATGTTACTTTCTACTGCTTTAGATCAAGAACCCAACAACATAGTAATTCACCAGTGTTAAACTCAATGAAAATATTTAATAAATATAGCAATGAGTATAGAATAGATATATTTGCAACTACATACACATCCATAGTAAAACAATGTAAACAAATAACTTAATTGTTTTCTGTTCTAAGTTAAAATCCCACTTTGCTGATTCCATTTGTTAACTTCATAACTTTAGTTAATATTCTAGTTTCTAGTTATACCATCTGGCTCATCATCATTATTATCTTCGATAACACTACCATCATGTATAATTACAGTACTAATGCAGCTTTAAAGCAGTTCGTAAGTCATTTTAATTGTAGTATTTTAAATACCTTGTTATAATATGTGCATATGTAACTGAATATTCGTAATACTATGTTACTGAAGAAAAGTGTTTTTTTTAATTTCATTTATGACTTTATTTTACAAGGACTTTCATAAGAGGTATTATAATTTTAATTTAATATTTGTTTTTACCTAATGTAATAATATATGTATATGTGTTTCACATCATGAGGTTTGTACCTGTCTGAAGCACAATAAATAAATAAATAAATAAATAAATAAATAAATAAATAAATAAATAAATAAATAAATAAATAAATAAATAAATAAATAAATAAATAAATAAATAAATAAATAAATAAATAAATAAATGAGTGTGCCTGCTATTATAGCCGGTACGGTAAAAATGTAGGCCTAAAGAACACAAATGATAGGAAATTTAATTCTGTATAACTTTACTTATTTATCGACAGAACCACTAATAACATATATATTTGATATTTACGTTTTAGGCCTTCCCGTAAACCAGTTCTGCCGATGATCTTCGATCTTAGGCCCCTTTAAGCTACAAGCATCAAATTACCATTTCATCCAGTGTGAATAAAATTATCTATAGCCTAGATTATAGTGCCTCATTCTCCGACTTTACATACTGGTTTTCATTAAATTCTCTTCAGCTAATTTCTCGTGATGAGCGCACATACATACAGGCAGGCAGGCAGGCAGGCAGGCAGGCAGGCAGACAGGCAAGCAGAGCGGACGGCAAATTAAAAAATGCATTTCCTCGTTTCTGTATACCCGACTGATACATAAATGCCATTTTAAAATTCTGAGCAATGTATAGGCAAAATTCTTCTCAATGAAATATAGGACTTTTCAAGCATTTCAAGCCTATGTTTACCTTGTGTTATGCTTGACATCAATTAAAAATTCCGATTTTTGACATATTTTTACGAATCATATCCATGATTTATTTTCATTCACATCATTTTTTACATTTCACATAAATATGGGTTTTTGATATATATATAGACAGTATTTAATTATTCTGGTCATTATAGTGAATTATCCATTGAATTAATTAAGAAACTGATGGCACCTGAGTCATAACATGCAATTAATTCCTTTTTCTAAGTCCAAAATTAAAAGTAATGATCTTCTCAATCAAATATAGGACTTCTGAAATATTTCAAGCTTATGTTTACATGTGTTATGCTTGAAATCAATGACAAATTCCGATCTTTGATATACACTGACTGACAGAGCAAATGCAACACCAAGAAGGAGTGGTCAGAACTTTATGCCAATTGCAGGGTAGACTGACGTCACTGAGGTATGCTCATGATGTGAAATGCGCCGCTGTGCTGCGCACGTAGCGAACGATAAATGGGACACGGCGTTGGCGAATGGCCCACTTCGTACCGTGATTTCTCAGCCGACAGTCATTGTAGAACGTGTTGTCGTGTGCCACAGGACACGTGTATAGCTAAGAATGCCAGGCCGCCGTCAACGGAGGCATTTCCAGCAGACAGACGACTTTACGAGGGGTATGGTGATCGGGCTGAGAAGGGCAGGTTGGTCGCTTCGTCAAATCGCAGCCGATAACCATAGGGATGTGTCCACGGTGCAGCGCCTGTGGCGAAGGTGGTTGGCGCAGGGACATGTGGCACGTGCGAGGGGTCCAGGCGCAGCCCGAGTGACGTCAGCACGCGAGGATCGGCGCATCCGCCGCCAAGCGGTGGCAGCCCCGCACGCCACGTCAACCGCCATTTTTCAGCATGTGCAAGACACCCTGGCTGTTCAAATATCGACCAGAACAATTTCCCGTCGATTGGTTGAAGGAGGCCTGCACTCCCGGCGTCCGCTCAGAAGACTACCATTGACTCCACAGCATAGACGTGCACGCCTGGCATGGTGCCGGGCTAGAGCGACTTGGATGAGGGAATGGCGGAACGTCGTGTTCTCCGATGAGTCACGCTTCTGTTCTGTCAGTGATAGTCACCGCAGACGAGTGTGGCGTCGGCGTGGAGAAAGGTCAAATCCGGCAGTAACTGTGGAGCGCCCTACCGCTAGACAACGCGGCATCATGGTTTGGGGCGCTATTGCGTATGATTCCAAGTCACCTCTAGTGAGTATTCAAGGCACGTTAAATGCCCACCGCTACGTGCAGCATGTGCTGCGGCCGGTGGCACTCCCGTACCTTCAGGGGCTGCCCAATACTCTGTTTCAGCAGGATAATGCCCGCCCACACACTGCTCGCATCTCCCAACAGGCTCTACGAGGTGTACAGATGCTTCCGTGGCCAGCGTACTCTCCGGATCTCACACCAATCGAACACGTGTGGGATCTCATTGGACGCCGTTTGCAAACTCTGCCCCAGCCTCGTACGGACGACCAACTGCGGCAAATTGTTGACAGAGAATGGAGAACCATCCCTCAGGACACCATCCGCACTCTTATTGACTCTGTACCTCGACGTGTTTCTGCGTGCATCGCCGCTCGCGGTGGTCCTACATCCTACTGAGTCGATGCCGTGCGCATTGTGTAACCTGCATATCGGTTTGAAATAAACATCAATTATTCGTCCGTGCCGTCTCTGTTTTTTTCCCCAACTTTCATCCCTTTCGAACCACTCCTTCTTGGTGTTGCATTTGCTCTGTCAGTCAGTGTATTTTTACGAATCACATTCATAATTGATTTTCATTCAAATCATTTTTTTTACATTTCACATAAATATGGGTTTTTAATCTGCTCAATTTAATTTTGAGGCTTTGAACTAAAAGGGGACAATAAAATTATAAAAAAATTCCATCCACACACTACCTGTCATATCAAAGGTACTTATTTGCAAACGCTCACTTACAAACTGGACATACAAAGCCTCGGTTAATATGCTTTGTGTTATAAACATATTTGAGTTAATATAACTGGTACACAGACTGGTGGTGTCGTGATCGATTAGCATGCAAATTACATTCGGTGAGCCAGGAGGTTTCGTGTTTACATCTCTTGATGGGATACACATTACCCATAAGAACATTACTCTCACCCGAAAGTTTACTCTGAACTCTTCATCGGTATAAATTTGCAGTTAATACTGCATTTTAATTAACGTATTTCAAAGTAAAGTGTGTGCCATAAGTCAGTTAACAAAATGGCATTTCAGTACCAAATCATTACCACAAACAGATTGTTGTATACAACATGATAACATGGAGTCAGCCCGTAAACGTCAAACTGTCCTTCGTTTATAGCGTATAAGTTTCACAATTTCAGTGTAGAAGTAGAGGAGTCAGTAATGTCCTCGGAGGTACTTTGATTATTAAAGACTCAATACATTTGCTCACGTGCTCCAGATGCCGATTTTTTCAGAATATATTCCATCATACATTATTTTCTACAATGAAATATTATTAGGGTTTAAATGTGGGTAGCTTGCAGTCTTTTCAGCGATCCACGTCTAACAATCCTTGTACGAAATGTATCATTTAAAATAGGTAAATTTTTACTTACTTTGCTCAACTTTTAAGAAGATTTTAAAATGATGCTAAGGTGTGTTGTACGAAGACGAACACAACCATCTTATTGGGACTTTAAAAAAAATATTGTCGAAATTTTTGGAAAATCAAGTGGCCTTAAATATTTTTCAATAAATGAAACTCAAATTTAAAGGGATTATTATGTTTTTATCAAACGAATCGTTATTGAGAGACAGCTGTATGGAATTTGGTGTGAACAAGTGCAGGATTCATTAAATTGAAAGGAAGAATCTGATCCAGCGCTTATATAACTACCCCCAATGAAATAATTGGTTTTCTAGAACATAATGAGATGAGGCCTTTTTTATAAGAGAGCCTTCGACATATCCCTCACTCATGGCCATCCATCAATAATTGACATCACAGCTGCATGATTGGTACAGTGCTGAAAATATTTATTGCATCACCTCTTATAATGAAGAATTTTTGTTATCATCATTGAATAACTGAGCTGAATTGGCCTGATTTCTTTCTGTTTCGATCAGAAATGAATATATGCAAAAAATTGTCTATTTATTTTATTCTTAATGTTTGTTTCTATTAAAAGGTCTATATTTTTATAATTGAAGACTTTCTTGAAAAATGGAGGCAAGTGCATATGTGAGCTATTCTGTTCGCTCTCCTGAAATATGACTACTAATTTTGAAAGAATCTCTGCGTATTAATGCTGTAACATAACACTGATTGTTTTAGTGTTTGTAAATGCACTGTTGGCTCATATGAATCACTGTTGCCATTTAATACTTTGTTATTCCACCACGCACATTAATCGCCGCTTGGCATCGTGACGGCGTTGACAGAATTAACTTTATAATGCAATCCTAACTGAGTTCATGAAACCATACACGGATAAGGGTCTCCAACATTTCCCATTTATGCCGTGACTCCTTTCTGGTGATATCATCTCCCATAATCTTCCAACAGTTCTCAATAGGATTCAGATTAGGGCTATTTCCAGACCACTCGTAACGCTCGAACCCCATTTTGTCTAATTAAGGACTTTACCTGAAGTGTAGAAATACGTGATAAATAATCATGAACGTCATCTGTTTCGTGCTTGGTACAAACATTAATCATAGGACTCGCCTGCAAAACTCTGTGGCAAGGAGCGGAGTCATCCTGAAAAATGCAAGAGGAAACATCTCCAAATAGGTCTCCTATTGTTGGCATAAGCTTCCTTTCGAGGATGCTATTTATGAAGTCCAGATGACCTACTCCGTGACGCGAAAATGCACCCTCAGACCATCTATCCTTGTGGGTTTTTGACTGCATGTGCTATACAAGATGGCTAAAAATATTCACCCTTTCCTTCGACGCACAAGTACTATTCCTTCTGAGACATGGAGATTAAATATGGACTCGTCTGAAAAGATCATTTTGTTCCACATCTGTGGTGTCCATGTCGCATGTGCTTTTGCCCATTTTAGCCGCTATTGTCGCATTGTCTGAGTCAATAAAGGCTTCTTTTTAGGATGATGGACTGAGAATATAACTCCCAGTAGTCGATTTCTTACAGTTTTACTGGTTACTAAAATGTCGCGTATTTCTTCCCAGTCTCGCTTTAGTTCAACTGATGAGAGGCGACGATCCTTGAGCGAAAGCCTTTTCAATATCATGTCCTGACTGGCAGTAGACACCTTTATCCGACCTCTCCCTTTCTCATGACCAATATTTCCTTTCTCCCTGTATTTTTCAGTAACTTCAAAATCGTAGACTGATTAACACCTGTCTTAGAGGCCATCCATCTGGTGCTGAGACCAAGAGACGAATAAGGAAGTACAGCAGCTTTCATTTCTGGCGTTAATTCAACTGATCTACCCATCTCCTTCCTGCAACATTTAAACTCAAAATGGCTGTATAAACACCGGCTGCATTGTAAAAACAAACAACAACAACAACAACAAATCAATCAATCAATCAATCAATCAATACTGATCTGCATTTAGGGCAGTCACCCAGGTGGCAGATTCCCTATCTGTTGCTTTCCTAGCCTTTTCCTAAATGATTTCAAAGAAATTGGAAATTTATTGAACAACAAAGTTGTATATTGATGGAAAAGTGTGAGAAGGAGTCTAACTATCAAGGTAAGAATATGTCAACAAAGTTTAACAAAAATAGGACTGGTATAACCTGAAGCAAACAGCTGTAAAATACAAAAAGACAAACCGGGCGAGTTGGCCGTGCGCGTAGAGGCGCGCGGCTGTGAGCTTGCATCCGGGAGATAGTAGGTTCGAATCCCACTATCGGCAGCCCTGAAGATGGTTTTCCGTGGTTTCCCATTTTCACACCAGGCAACTGCTGGGGCTGTACCTTAATTAAGGCCACAGCCGCTTCCTTCCAACTCCTAGGCCTTTCCTATCCCATCGTCGCCATAAGACCTATCTGTATCGGTGCGATGTAAAGCCCCTAGCTAGCAAAAAGACAAAGTAATTCATGGTGATGCAATAAATATTTCCACCACTGTAAGTAACATCGTATCGCACATTTTGTACCATTAATTTCGTTACGCAAATTTTCAGAAGACCCACAGTCAAAATTCTCTCGTATGTCAAAATCCCTCGTAACGTGTTCTATGGGATAAATGCACAATCTTATTGCCATATTAAATTTTCCTGGAATTGGTTGCAGAAGTTGTATTAATGGGCTATTTTCCAGGTAAATCATCACCTCATAGAACATATTAAAGAAGTTTCCAGAGTTAACACTCTGGTAAAATAAAATAATATCCCATAAGCTTTCCATAAAATTTATGGAGAACATTATCTGTAAGTATCAAGTGACTTGCAGCCCATTGTGAATGTTAATAATGCATTGTTTTCAATATCAAGAAGAACAGTTGAATACCTCCTAGAACAACGTTACTTAATACTTTAATTCTACTTTACAGGAGACGGTAAAAATAACTTAAATTAGTATTTACCATAAATAAGATTCAAAATAATTTCAGGTTGTTCAATTAGAAATGTTTTAGTAATTCAGAATGACAGTACGTAACAATATAAATTATAGTATAACGATAACATATTACAAAATGGTACAAATGTTGTATATCTAACACCGGTGTTTCATGTGTACTCTAAATGAGTACTATCACACTGTACACGGAAATTGCACGTAATATTCTATAAAACTAATGCAATTATAAAATATAAACACTCCATTTTTACATCTCATTAAAATTACGTGATTCAGAGGCTTCTTACTTGGTACTATTATTATTTTCCTCGCTGATTCTCAGCATTTTGAGTTTACTATATTTCCATTTCTGTATATTTAGATTTCTACCAGGCACGGAAGTCGTCCCTGTGCGACATTTCAAAAGACCTGCACCAGGCATCGTCAGAAGCCATACGCCGTTCATAAAATAGGGATGGATTTTTTCTTTTTTAAATGGTTTACTAACCTGGTTGGTACAGAGAAGCCGCTTACAGCCTTCAACCTCTTGACCATATGCATCGTTATTCTGGGGACTGAAAACTTCAAAATTTCATAATATTTTACATAAATGTATGTGTTATTCCATCATAACATTAACAGGGATGAGATATGCAACGTCTTTCTGTCTCTAACTTAGATTTGAGAAAAATGTTTTATTCAGCGTTATTGTTTGGAAGTATTAAAACCTTGAATTAGGCCAATAAACATTTCACTACTCGTTAGGTAATACGGTATTTAGTAATTTTCCTTCCAAGTTTGTTCAGTATGTTGTACCATTAATGAAAGGTCCTCTATCATGTTTACGGTACAGGTATGCTTGGTGATTGCCACACTCCTACTACAACGGAAAATCATATGCTGTAACTCCGTAGATAAGCACATTTTTAGTAGGAGACATGTGACATCACCCTATGAGGTTGGGATTGTATTGCTCATGTGAAGATCGTTTGCACTTTCAATTTTGATACGGTGTTTATCCGCTGGAAAAGCAGGTGTAATTCATTGTCTAATACAATATGTCGCAAGTCCATAGCATTCCTCGTTACCCTCTACTGGCCCCACTGGTGTCCTGGCATTGGCTACTACTGTCAATCGCTCCGAGCTTAAAATTGCTCCCAGCCCAGTAGTCCAGTCTTGCTGTTCACCATGGACAATCTCGCCCAGAATGAGCCGTTCTTATTAAGGAGTACTTCTGAGGAATTTACCCACCACCTATCTTTGCTATTTATATCCAGCAGTTGTCCGACAGGCCAGCTACGTGCGGGAAACGTATTACACTGACTCTGCGAGTCCATTAGGTGTATTCAGGACAACTAACTGATGCTTAGGTCAGGTTAGGTTAGGTTAGCGCTTTTCGTGACTGTTCATTGAAACTTCCATATCAATCACAACTAGAATGCACGACACTCGGAGCGAAAATGAGAGGAAGTCTAGCAGGCATTTGAAATTTTTAGAGTGAAAAGAATTGTCATATAGAAGTCCCCATGGTATATCCAGCTGTGTTTGTCTCAGGAGAGGGAGCCGGATAGTGAGTCACGCACAAGATTTAACAGCAAATGGACTGAAAGTGATTGTAACACACTTTAGGCTGGGATCGACTGACACTGTAAACAAATGAGTAAATGCCATTTTTATTGACAACAGACAAGTTAAACAAGATGTTATATCTTCCTACACCGGACGTCTGTGAATTCTTATGGTCCATATACGGTGTTCTAGTGAAACAGGTACAGGTGTTTGGATGGCTGGACAAGAAAGCCGTTGGATCTATTCGTGGCTGTCTGACAATCAAATGATCTTCTCTACTGGTGAACTGCCGCGGTTATTTGTAAGAACAGTGGAGACCATGTGTAAAATACAGAGATTTAATTCCAATTAACCGTCCTACCACCTCCCATACATCAAGTCTCCACCATCATTTGAAACAATAGTCGAACAGGCTGACTTCGGAAATACAGTATTCTCTTCCTCTGTAGATACTGGTCCCTTCAACCGTTCAACACCTCCCCGCTGTTAACCTCAGAGAGGATGAGGAGTTTCCGCCCCACGCTTATACCTCCGGAAAACTATGGAAATCGCTGTCAGATGATGCCGAGAACTTGCATCTTCCAAACTTTCTACACAAATGAGAGGATTGATGGGTGACTGAAATACAATACTCAACTGGTTGATTAATAGAATCAATATGGAGTGTAAAATTATGCGTAAATATACGTACATACATCATCACTATATATCGTTAAGCTTTTCGGTGTTCAGTCTGAAAGCCTCTGTGAATTTACCAAACGTCCCCACATCCCCACAATCCTCTATTTGCAACTAGTGCTGTGGCCTCATCTTTCAATCGTTAGAGACTGAGTCTAACCATCGTTGTCTTGGCCTTCGTCTACAGTACTTCTCTTACCCTCCATAACAGAGTCTATTACTCTCCTAGGTAACCTATCCTCCTCCATTCGCCTCATATAACCCCACCACCGAAGACGGTTTATGCGTACAGCTTCATTCATCGATTTCATTCCTAATTTAACCTTCATATCCTCATTCCGAGTACATTCGTGCCATTGTTCCCACCGGTTTGTACCAGCAATCATTCTCGCTACTTTCATGTCTGTCACTTCTAACTTATGAATAAGATATCCTGGGTGCACCCAGCTTTCGCTCCCGTAAAGCAAAGTTGGTCTCAATACAGACTGTGTAAAGAAAGTTTCGTCCGGGAGCTGACTTCCTTCTTACACAATACTGTTGACCGCAACTGCGAGCTCACTGCATTAGCTTTACTACACCTTGATTCAATTCTCACTTACTATATTACCATCTTGGGAGAACACACAACCTAAATACTTAAAATTATCTACCTGTTCCAGCTTTGTATCACCAATCTGACATTCAATTCTATTGAATTTCTTACCTACTAACATCAATTCAGCCTTCGAAAGGCTAATTTTCCGTAAGATATTATTTAATACGCACATATTTCTGGACTGCGATCTATCTGGAATCAGTATCATAAATATTTCCAGACACCACTGTAAGTATGGCAACCAGTGTTCGTATAATGTAGATATACCAGGTAGGTAGCGCCATATTCTCACTGCGTGCTTTCTAACAGTAACTAAGAACTTGAGGAAATGTATCATGTGAAGCTTGTTCTACTACTCAGTCCACCATTAAAATACTTGATCTTGACGGAAAACGAACCAAGGGCTTTGGAATAAGAGATAGGCACGCTACCTCTACGCCACAGGACTGGGTCATATTAATTATATTAATATTTATATTAATATTATATTTAGGGTCTACGAAGTCTAGAATCGTTTGAGTTGGCCGTCCAGTTAGGATTGCATAGCTGTGAGCTTGCATTCGGGAGATAGTGGGTTCGAACCGCACTGAAGGCAGGCCTGAAAATGGTTTTTCGTGGTTTCCCATTTTCGCACCAGGAAAATGCTTGGGCTCTACGTTAGGTAAGGCCATAAGACCTATCTGTGTCTGTGCGATGTAAAACAAATCTGTAATAATTAAATGAGATCTAGAATGTCTTTCATTCGTCTACTCATTAGAAAATACACACACAGAAATATATAACAATATTCAAGAGTAATTGTCATTACGTCGCTCTCACACAAATGTATTTCGTTTACATAAACTCTCCTCAAAAATTCTACAATTTCTATGCAAAATCCTTAGCATTGATATAATTAACTTGTTAAATTCAACATTTTATAAAGGATATCGATATTACACGGTTAAAAGTAAACCCATGTCCTTGTCCCGAAATTGTACAGCTCTTTTCAGATAAACGCCCAATGGTGGTGAGCTCCATGTACCATTTCAACCACATACCAGCCCTTCTGCCATCCTAAATCTCTGGTAGTACCGGAAATCGAACCCAGGCCTCCGAGGACGGTAGCTAATTGTGCTAACCGTTACGTCACGCAGGCTGACGAAAACACAATTAGATAACATAATCTTTCATATGAATTCATTTAATTCTCTATAGGAAAGCAGGTAGCTATACTACCGGTATAAAACCTGTAAAAGATGTTGGTAAGAGGAATGAACAGTGCCCTAAGTTTCGTGTCTTTAACTTTAATAATTTTCAAGATAATTGTGGTTTTACTGCATTATCATTTGCAACATAGCTGCCAATGGTACAAGCTCAAAAACATACCAACCATCTGTGATGTGTCCAAATTTGTACATACTATTACTGTTGTAAGAGTGTAAGATACGACTAGGACATTAAGATCGTAGCATGTTGCATATATGCGAGAAAAAGTAGGCGCAGCTCTTTCACTCGGCGTATTAACTCACAATATTATCGCAACGTAACAATTACAACTCAGTAAGAATCACTCGGTGAATCCCGAAGGCGGCGAAAGGTTTCGTGTTATATTTACGCTGACCTGTTTTACAGGCCAGGCAACTTCTTCCAAATATAAAAGCTGTTAGCACCCCGACCGTCCCTCCCTCCCCGTAGCTTTCTGTGTATCTCGATCCGAACTGTGCTATGGACCCTTGGGGCTCGAATAAGTCTTAGGTCCCCTTCCAAAAGCTATGATTGATGTTACGTTTACAAGCAAAGTCGATACTGGTAGTAGATTGCACTGACGAAGGAAGTTATGGGAAAGAGGGATTTTTCCTCTTATTTTTCACCTCCTCTTCACACCCTTTTTACTTTTATTTCGTTCTCTCGTTCTCCACGGAAACTTAGAAAGAATCTGTAACTCCACCGCTATCAGCGACTATAGATACGTGACTGGATTTCACAAGTGAAACAACAGATTATTGATATATATTTTGGTATGAAAACATGATTGACATGTCTTTGCTGTTACCTCGTAGAAATAATAGATTGTGAACTGATTACAAGAATGAGTGAGATGTACGCTATATATTCGAAGGAATTAAAATTGCTTTTAATTTATATTAAATTACTCTGAGATTTAATGAACGGAAGAACTCAAAAATAAGATTTACAAGAAGGACAATGTATTCCTGTGGTTGTGTATTCTCTCAAGAGGTGAGTTCTATGAAAATCTTAACCATGTAATGAAAACGGTTCCGTTCATTGACAGTGTTTCAATCAATTTTACGAATATCATATAGACGTAGTCACCTCGCACGTGTTAAAAATACACTAGCTATAATGAGTAGATTTTAAATTTGCGCAGTGAAACATTGCTCCATTTTCTCGCACAGACTTTCCTCGTCAGATTTATGCCAGGTGCGAGGCTTCCGCAATGGAATTCTAGCCTGCACCGAGCACCAGTAAAACGAGAAACTTTCCAACAAATTCGAATTCACCGTAGGAGTTGATCCTACCATAACGAGGAGTGGTCGGCTTCTTGCTAACACCATATTCAATTAAATGCAGAATCCGGTGGGAAACGAACCTTGAGACTAAATAACATAAGTTATGGAATTTGTTTTATTGTATATTAAAACTGAAAGCGTTTTACATCGGTTTCTCTTTAGCTTTAATATTTTTTTAAAAATACCATTACACCCTACCAAAACCCCTTGCGGGTGGTGGCAGCGAAATATATCCATACTGTCCCCTGGCTGTGTGTTAGGCTTGTCACTTTCAACTTTCTAATTCGCCCTCCGTAGTTTATTTCTTGTACTCTTCCGACTCCGACGGTACTATGTTTACGAGACCTAGAGAGTCGTTCATTTCCACACCCTTCGCGACTATTCTCTTCCATTTCCGATACTCTCATTCTTTGACGATTGGACCTGTTCCATTTTATCCCTTTGATTAGAGTGGCACCGTTTTAATTCTGGTCAAAACAATAACTACTGGGTGAGTTGGCCTTGAGGTTAGGGGTTCGCATCTTTGAGCTTGCATTTCATAATATGTCTCTCAGACACGGCCATTCATCAATATTTCACATCACAGCCTGCATGGTAGCTTAGTAATATCGCGTCACGCATTTTTTATCTATAATTTCATGACGTAAATTTTCAGATGACCCCCAGCTGTGAGACATATTTACGTGAAAACTACTTTGAAACGTAACAGCAGTGGGGGATAAGCATAACGGCCACTGTTCCTCAAACTAACCCACTGAGTGGCTGGAGTCCCTGAAGGGTGCACAGTGCACTACGCAGACCTATCCTCAGCGTCAGTCTGCATAGCCAGAGAATAAATACAGGCATTTGTCGGGGAGGATCACGATCTTGTGCGAATTTATACGATACTCCCTAAACAAAATAATGTGATTTGCTACACAACGGCTACATTTTGTGAACACGTAACATATTAAAACATAGGATATAGAGAAAAACAATTATGAAGTGAAAAAATACTAAAAAGCTCATTGTTGGAACAGCTGAGGAGCGTAATGACATAGCGTGAGATAAGTTTGAAGGTAAGAGTTGAGGTCGAACTTAGAATAGCGTTAAATATGAATTTGAAAGTTAGAGTGGTCAAAATCATTAGAGATGTTGGGAAACGTAAATCAAAGGGGAGAATGAAAAAAGAAGAATGTAATGAGGAGAGAAAAAGGTTTCACTACGTCATATGTTTTAATAACTTCATTGATCTGACTTACGACACTTTCGGAAGCACAGTGCCGATCTACTCTTCAAGAGCTTGCTCCGTAATACATTTACACTGACTGACAGAGCAAATGCAACACCAAGAAGGAGTGGTTCGAAAGGGATGAAAGTTGGGGAAAAAACAGAGACGGCACGGACGAATAATTGATGTTTATTTCAAACCGATATGCAGCTTACACAATGCGCACTGCATCGACTCAGTAGGATGTAGGACCACCGCGAGCGGCGATGCACGCAGAAACACGTCGAGGTACAGAGTCAATAAGAGTGCGGATGGTGTCCTGAGGGATGGTTCTCCATTCTCTGTCAACCATTTGCCACAGTTGGTCGTCCGTACGAGGCTGGGGCAGAGTTTGCAAACGGCGTCCAATGAGATCCCACACGTGTTCGATTGGTGAGAGATCCGGAGAGTACGCTGGCCACGGAAGCATCTGCACACCTCGTAGAGCCTGTTGGGAGATGCGAGCAGTGTGTGGGCGGGCATTATCCTGCTGAAACAGAGCATTGGGCAGCCCCTGAAGGTACGGGAGTGCCACCGGCCGCAGCACATGCTGCACGTAGCGGTGGGCATTTAACGTGCCTTGAATACGCACTAGAGGTGACGTGGAATCATACGCAATAGCGCCCCAAACCATGATGCCGCGTTGTCTAGCGGTAGGGCGCTCCACAGTTACTGCCGGATTTGACCTTTCTCCACGCCGACGCCACACTCGTCTGCGGTGACTATCACTGACAGAACAGAAGCGTGACTCATCGGAGAACACGACGTTCCGCCATTCCCTCATCCAAGTCGCTCTAGCCCGGCACCATGCCAGGCGTGCACGTCTATGCTGTGGAGTCAATGGTAGTCTTCTGAGCGGACGCCGGGAGTGCAGGTCTCCTTCAACCAATCGACGGGAAATTGTTCTGGTCGATATTGGAACAGCCAGGGTGTCTTGCACATGCTGAAGAATGGCGGTTGACGTGGCGTGCGGGGCTGCCACCGCTTGGCGGCGGATGCGCCGATCCTCGCGTGCTGACGTCACTCGGGCTGCGCCTGGACCCCTCGCACGTGCCACATGTCCCTGCGCCAACCATCTTCGCCACAGGCGCTTTCACCGTGGACACATCCCTATGGGTATCGGCTGCGATTTGACGAAGCGACCAACCTGCCCTTCTCAGCCCGATCACCATACCCCTCGTAAAGTCGTCTGTCTGCTGGAAATGCCTCCGTTGACGGCGGCCTGGCATTCTTAGCTATACACGTGTCCTGTGGCACACGACAACACGTTCTACAATGACTGTCGGCTGAGAAATCACGGTACGAAGTGGGCCATTCGCCAACGACGTGTCCCATTTATCGTTCGCTACATGCGCAGCACAGCGGCGCATTTCACATCATGAGCATACCTCAGTGACGTCAGTCTACCCTGCAATTGGCATAAAGTTCTGACCACTCCTTCTTGGTGTTGCATTTGCTCTGTCAGTCAGTGTATATCTCTGATCTGCGACTTTATTCATAATTTTTGAATCTATCCACAAGCAGTGCTAATTCCTAAAATTATACAGTGCCTCATGGACTGAGCTGAACTCTTCAAGAATTTACTCTGTGCTACATTTAGATACGTATTTGATTCTGGACTTCTTCACACACAGTGCTCTCTAACACATCTAACTTACGAGACTTTTAGAAGCACAGTGCTGATCTACTCTTCGGAAAATTGCGTATTTGATCGGCGACTTCTTCATAATTTTTGGATCTATCGATAGGCAGTGCTATTCTCAAAAAATCCTACAGTGTCTCATAATCTGCAATTGAACTCTTCAAGAATTTGCTCAGTACTATATTTGCATACGTATTTGATAATGGAATTCTTCCCGTACAGTGATCTCTAACACTTGTATATTACTAACGTTCATGATTGACACGCAGTATCCTTAAATTTGTACAGTGTCTTATAAACTGCAGTTGATAAATACGTGTGTTATAGTGCTTCATTGGAATTTTCCAATTTTGACATATGGAATAGAAATTATATGGGACCATTTAAAAGTACGTGATCTGTAAACTCTAGAAAAAGTTAAAGCTTCATTTCTTAAGAGAACACTTGGTGTTTCACAATTCACTCGATCGAGACTTGTATATGTCCTAACGAAAGAAGACTATCTAATTCAAGAATCAGAAATACTATGCAACTACCATCAACGATTGCCCTCCAAAATGCATTAAGAAAGCGGGAACAAAAACGAAATGACATTTGGTACGAGTTTTATGCCAGTGACGCCATGACGAATAAGGCGTGGACACAGTGTAATTACGCGTTAAGACATGTTGTGACCCGGTATGCTTGCCATGGTTTCCATCACGTAGTCTGCACTAATAAGAGTTTCCATGATCCTTGTGACTCATGTGTATGCGAACTGTGTGGTGAAAGTTGTCACAGATATCACTTGCAGTTTTGCAAAAAGAGAAACAAATCATTGTGTACTTACGCTAAACACTGATGCACATTGTGCGCAATTCTTTTAATAATAATAATAATAATAATAATAATAATAATAATAATAATAATAATAATAATGTTTCGCTATCAGCAACCTACATAATTCTTTATACTTCGCAATTTATTTATCTGTGCATTGTTTTACACCTATTTGTGATAGGTCGATGATGACCAAAATTACTGGTCGAAACCGGTACAAATTTTAAGTAATTAGGAATGTAAACTTGCATTTCTTATTTTAATGGTATTGAAAGGGTGAACCATTTTGCACTTTCTTTTAACTTATAAGTGGCTCAGATCTTCTCATGCAGAGACAGGCTGAGCCAAAGTTACCTTGGTTAGACAGACGCTGCTGAGTTGTCCGTGGCCCGCAGCATTATACTTTGGAGGGGATATAAACGCGTCACGCAGGACTCTAAAGGCGACTACAGACTATGCTGACGTTCCATGTTAACACGTGTTATGACGTGTCAACACAACACAACACATCAGATCACATTCCTCTGACGTGCTCAGTGATGAATTTCCTTTAGTAGGGCAAATGTTCTTAGTTCTTTATGATATCATTACTGAATTTAATTTTCAGGCAACAGTACTAAATAGATGTAGGGCCTACAACTTTTAGCAGAACTTAGTGAAAAAGACAAAACTATAGCGGCTATTGCTATAGCATTAGCATTGGAGAATAACAATGGAGTGTGTACATCCTATAAAAGCTGAGAGGAATCAAGGCCCCACACCGCTGGCTGCGCAGAAGCGTGTGACTGGGGAACATATGTCCATGCGCGTACCGCCATCTTGCGGGCACTCTACAGCTCACCGAGGAGACCGTACTATGGAATTCATGCATTAACTTACATTTCGCACATATGAAAACACCTGCCCTGGTAAATTAATGCCAGCCTACACAGACTCCATGTACACACGCAATAAATATAAATAATATCAAGACCTTGGTAAAATTGAAAATACTTGTGTATAAAAACTGAACACATTTTGCATTGTACTGAACAATCTACACAACTCCTTTGGATAGCGTATAGATGGGGCACATAAAATAAAATTTAAAAATAAGAAAACCTTTAGCAGACTGAATAAGAAGACTGAAAAATACACTACTAACAAAAATAAATATACCATACCTCCTATTTGAAATTCACTCCCCGAAAACAGAAAAAAAAACAGTATACAGGCCTAGCGGTACTTAAACGTAATCATGTCGCTCATTTTAATATAAGCGTCATGTTTGTAACTGATGTGTTTGAACATTCGGAACAGATACATGTAATTGAAACATAGGTTCTACATTTTAGCTTTATTGAAAATACGAATACTTGTTCAAATGACAGCGACCTACAACATAAGTACGATTACATATCGCGAGAAAAAAATTGCCCGTCTCTCAGCAGACTGAAGAACACATTAGTTAAATATTTACACACTTCTGTACCGATAACAATAATCTTCAGTATCAACAAAAAGGAAACCTGTGAAATAAAATATTTCTATGAACGGTACATACTGTAGCTTATCATTCCTCTCTCATAAGTCATTGCAGCAAATTGTACTCAAGTTTCTGAACAGTTGAAAAAGCACATAACTGCGAAAATCTTTCTAAAATATCAGATACATTTATCATTTTCTGAATATGAAATACCGGCTCCGCGGTGTAGGAGTAGCGTGCCTACCACTTACCCGGAGGCCCCGGGTTCAGTCCCCGCCCAGGTTAGGGAATTTTACCTGGATCTTAGGGCTAGTTCGAGGTCTACTCAGCCTACGTGATTACAATTGTAGAGCTATCTACGGGTGAGATAGCGGCCCCGGTCTAGAAAACCAAGAATAACGGCCGAGAGGATTCGTCGTGCTGACCACATGACACCTCGTAATCTGCATGCCTTCAGGCTGAGTAGCTCTCGCTTGGTAGGCCATGGCCTTTCGGTTTGGTTTGGTTTATCTATGACATAACGTAATGGTATGAGTAGAACTTAAATGATCATGTCTGTGTGATCTGGATTTAGAAGAACTTAAGAGATAAGTTACGATAGGCCTACCAATAAATCATTTTTCAGATACCGGTAATTGATAATAATTTGAAGCAATACCTTACCCTAATATTAAAAGGGTTTCATTAAGCTTTATCAGTCACATCTTACGAATTCTAGGCCCAAGTTTATCAAATTTGTAATACCGGCACACAGTCTGTACGAAAAATATGTATGCTTTTTCAGAACAGCTGTTTAGTTCTAAAAACTTATCCCCGATGAATTGGAAAGAGGCAAAGAGGGGGGAAAAAAGAAGCCTAAAAATAATGTCCATACATTGTCTGAATCAACCACCTTGTAACCTGTTTAGTTTTCGATTATGGTCATTGAAAGTCATTTTTAAACAGTTCAATTTCTCCTCACATGTGAAAAGAAATACCAGATCCCATCTGATAGCGATCTGTACAAATGAAGGTTGCACATGAATTCACCCTGGTGAATACGGTACCTTTCCATTCCACACGTAAGGCCTAACTTACTTCCCTTTAATATTGCTGAAAAATTTAACTAGCGTATCATACAGGCTCTCACATTCCTTGAAGATATTTGACAATATAGTTTCACTCCGTCACATATAATACCACAACAGATCCACTAACAGACATGATTCAAATCGAAAACATGCACGGGATTGTAAACATTACCACGTGCTAACCATGCATTCAAAGCTGAAGCGCCCGCAACATGGCGATGCGCGAAAGTGTTCAATATTCCGCATACCATCAGCGCGCTCTGTGAGTCTAGATAAGTAATATTAAAGTCTTTGAGAGGAATGATTATGCCGAATTTAATACCTGATGACCGGGAGTCGTTGAAAATGAAGAACGTTTCTAAATGTACACACGAATGTCGACAGAAGAGTTTTGTATGTTTTCGAACTTGGCCAAGGCAAATATAGAAAAACGTAACATGCAAATATGGGACAGTATATCCTTTCAGAGAAAAAAAACCATGTTTGTGCCTAAGATAGGTAAAATATATATAATTTATTGATTTTATTGGTGGATATTTTTAGAAAAATTTTAAGAAAATATTGTAATGAAAATATGTAATTTATGAACATTTATTGATAAACAAACGCACAACTGTTTCGAATCACTAGTGACTCCTTCTGATGTTCAAACACGTCTGACGAAAATCAGGCTGTCCATATCTTGTGATGACGCATGTCAAGACGCGTTCACACGCATTGTGAGGTCAAATATTCATAACTTGCCACAACGCGAGACAACACAGCAATATGAATGATCCAATATAATCGACTGCATTAATTCCTTAAATCAATCAATCAATCAATCAATACTGATCTGCATTTAGGGCAGTCGCCCAGGTGGCAGATTCCCTATCTGTTGCTTTCCTAGCCTTATCCGAAATGATTTCAAAGAAATTGGAAATTTAAATACAAATTTTGTTTTAAGCCACACCGACACAGATAGGTCTTATGGTGGCAGTGGGATGACAAAGGCCTAGGAATGCGACGGAAGCCGCCGTGGCCTTAATTAAGGTACAGCCTCAGCATTCGCCTGGTGTGAAAATGGAAATCACGGAAAACCATCTCACAGCTGCGCGCCCCTAACCGCACGTCCAACTCCCCCGGTAAAATATTAAATAAATAAATAAATAAATAAATAAATAAATAAATAAATAAATAAATAAATAAATAAATAAATAAATAAATAAATAAATAAATAAATAAATAAATAAATAAACATAATGAGTAACAATATGCCAGCCTGAGTGGTTCAGATTGTTGAGGAGCTAGCCTTCTAACCACAACTTGTCAGATTCGATCCTGGCTCAGTCCGGTGGTATTTGAAGACGCTCAGATAGGTCAGCCTCCTGTCGATAGATTCACTAGTACGTAAAAGAACTCCTGCAGGACTAACTTCTGGCGCCTCGGCGTTCCCGAAAATGGTAAAAGTAGTTGGAGGGACGTAATGCCAATACCATTATTAATAATAATGAAAATAACCGTAATGAGTTGGATGCTCTTATGAAGTATACCATAATTTTTAGGACCATTCTGGCATAGTAACCTTTTTCTGAAGTTCTGTGACACATGAACATAAAAATTCCTGTACTTCGTTAAGGTAACAAGTATTTCTAGGAGGCCTACTGACGTGGAGTGAGTGACTGGAGGTGGACGGCAGTAGCGCTGTCAGACCATCATTGTCTACTAAGCGGGGTAGCGTCTATGTACTGCCTTGGAGTGCTGTGTGTGTAATACCACAGAACTTAGGTTCCTTGTGTGGAACATTTGGTGTGAGCAGAATGATGTAGTTACGTTGTTGTAAGGAATGTTGTAATATTGTAACGCTAGTTAGCACTGTTAGCCTGCTTAATGATCAGTATTAAGTAGTTCACTGTGTGGAGTGGTCACGTGAATTTTCTATGTTGATGGTGTGAGGGGCGAATCTAGTATGGAATCGAGCTAAGACACTGTCGCAATGTGTTGTAATTGTCGGAAGACCTGAGTTCGTATCTGTCTGCATGCGTCTGCTGTACGGGGTGAGTGGAATTTTGAGACGAATTAAAAGAAAGACAGTCAGTATTTCCGCTTTACAGGTAATACCGGTGAGCCGGACTACCTATTGTCAGGAGGACAGGGACTTTGTAAATAGACAGCATTTAGTGGAGTTTGGTCATTGGTGGCTGAATGTAATTGCATATGTGTACAAATTGAGTCATCCTAAATTAAATTTGATCAAGAAAGTGTTTAATTGTAACAATATTACAGATTTTTCGCGTTGAAAAAATATTGATTCTATTATAAATCTCTTTATATACATGTAGTCATAATCAAACAATAACTTGGGATTTTGTAAAATAAAGGGGCGAGTTGTTCGCTAAATTTTGGAGTTGCAGAGGCCAACGGTTCAGTTTTTTTTTTTTTTTTTTTTTTTTTTCTTTTGCTAGTTGCTTTACGTCGCACCGACACAGATAGGTCTTATGGTGACGATGGGACAGGAAAGGGCTAGGAGTGGGAAGGAAGCGGCCGTGGCCTTAATTAAGGTACAGCCCCAGCATTTGCCTGGTGTGAAAATGGGAAACCACGGAAAACCATTTTCAGGGCTGCCGACAGTGGGGTTCGAACCTACTATCTCCCGAATACTGGATACTGGCCGCACTTAAGCGACTGCAGCTATCGAGCTCGGTACGGTTCAGTTTCATTCTGAAAATGTCTACATTCAGCACAGCCTACAATGCTCTAAGCTCATGATGTTAATCAACAACAGCATTACACTGACTCGCTATTCATCACTTTTCCTGCTAGAGTTCTCCACAAGATAGCAATTACTGCTCCAACTATAAATTAATTAACCTCCAACTACGTGTGTAACAACTAGAGCATAATACAAATTCAACACCATATTTCCAGGTCTGCCATTGAAACTTTGTTACGAGTATTAACAGCAGACGATGTATATGTGGGTTGATCCGTAAAATTCAATTAAGGAGTGGACATTGTCGAAAGTTAAGTGGAAATAATAAGTAGAATGGGCTCTCGTTTCTGCGGTTCAAAAGCCTAGAAATTGTCAAAGGATCCCGTTGCTTTGGCTTACCAGAGCGCGCCAAAGAGACAACTGTTACTTTTTATTGGGCCATAAAACAGTTCAGTGTTTCTCCTCAAAGTTAGAAAACTTTTCGTCCAGTAGTGTGTGTTGTCATCTACCAACGATTTCTTGCTACGTCATAGAGATGGATCGTAAAGGAAATTCAATGCTGAATGTCAAGGGTTCAACAGAATCCATTTCCAGTTATTGTGTACTTTATAGTGTTATAGTGTTCAGCGAAAGGCAGGTTGAATCCTCTAGAACACCACCAAAGATTATGACTTCATGAATAAACCGTAAACACCCATGGCAGTGTCATAATGAGAAGTACAGTCAGTGGCGGCTTGTGAATTTTCAATCCCGTGTGCTAAAACAACCATGACAAAATAAAAATATATTGGACCAGTCCGATGTCAAGTCAGGAGTAAGAAAAGGAGACAGGCTATTCGTATATTGTTGTACAGATACGATCTGGAAAAAAATTGTCAAAGAATGGGAAAATGTACTTGCTGAAGAAAGCATTGTCCCAAGTAAGAAGAGGTTAATTTCGAAGAAAACATCGCAATTAAACACTTTAACATTCACTGACGATCTCGTACTGTTATCAAAGGACATCGAATCGGCTAACCTGCAAGTTAATATCATGGAAGAGATAGCAGGGGAAAACCAGCACGTAGATATTCTTTGAAAGGACAAGATTCATGACTAACATCAAATAAGCCCCGAAATCCATTATAACAATAAAAATAAGAGAGTAAAATAAAGTGGTACCTTGGTTAGATAATACAACCCAGCGGACTAAATGAAGATGCAAACCATGAGAGAGTCAGGAATTTGCAGCTCGCATTCCACCTTACGAAGAACAGATACAATAAGAAAGTGATATCAACTAGGACCAAAGTAAGACACTATCAGACAGTGATCCAAACAGTGTCCCTGTACACTTCAGAATTCCTACGATTAGCAACTGTAAAAGTCATCGAAGAAATCGAGATGAAAGAAAGAAAAATCCTATGCAAAAACATACGATCTGGAAAAGATTGTCAAAGAATGTGAAAATGTACTTGTTGAAGAAAGCATTGTCCCAAGTAAGAATAGGTTAAAATCGAAGAAAACGTCGCAATTAACACTTTAACATTCACTGACGATTTCGTACTGTTATCAAAGGACATCGAATCGGCTAACCTGCAAGTTAATATCATGGAAGAGATAACAGGGGAAAACCAGACACTTAACAATTACGCAGCAACAAAGAAGTGCAAAACATGTGGCAGGATATCAGATGTCATAGGAAAACGAAGGATTACATTCTTCAGACACATTTCGAGAATGAGTGATTGCAGGCTCAATAAAAATATGTTCAACCATTTCAACAAATCCTATAGGAAAGTAAATTCATATGAAATGGGTTTATTAACACAAAGAAGGAGCTGCATGGCGAAAGACATCCAAGACAGAACCACATTCAGAAAGAAGCTACAAATCGATGGCTTACTTCTAAAACCTCGTATCTCCCAATGCACTTCCTATCCATTTTCCTCCTTAAGACTGGTCACGACTCCCAGCCACATATTGTGACCGTGAGGCCACAGCTGACTGAACAGGTGTTGGTCTGGCTTGTGTTCGCTTGTCGGCGAGATGGGGTGTGCGCGACCTTGGGCGAGGACGAGAACGGGGTTTTTTTACGTGAAGAGGGCGGCCGGTTGGCTAACAGAATAAAAATAAAAAAATGAAGGTTGGCGGGAGAAAGAAGGAGGCCAGCGTGTGTCACTTGTAATTGCGAGGAACGATATGAATGAAATACTTATAATATCTTTGGTGGCGACGTGCATAATTACGGAAGGCTCAAGGATTAAATTAAAATAAACTGGATAAATAATAGCACATTTAGAGGATACAAATTAAAAACTAAAATTTTGAAATAATTTACACGGCCTTGTGGCTAAAATGGTGATCAAGTTGCAGATTCATATGGTAGAAGAATTTAGTATCTAAATTGACTTTACTTCCGTGCATGTGCACCAGACACGATATTTAAGTCATGTGATACGAGTACTCACTCTCACACACTCTGACGTGTTCCTGGACTATCATCGTCAGTCGCTCAGAGCCCTTGACAGCAAGATTTTCAACGTGGAACGTCGTGGATACTGTCGTCAAGAACAGTGGCTTCACTCCTGTGCTCTACACCTCTGATAATTGTATTCAACTTAGAACAGTGCTGTGATCAGACGTCGAATGTGCAGATATTAATCCCTTAAGTACGTGTCACTTCCAAAATACAGTTACGTGTGTTTGGAGTTTATTCTAAAGCACTTTGTGTAAGTTTCAGCTTTCTCACGAGTGGACGCGGAAGACGTGGACGTGATCATTTCCAGAAGAGGACGGAACTTCGCATTATGGATTACCAGTGCTTCACCATGAAGTTCTAAACCTTCGACCACCGTCGGCGGCGTCGGGATGCAGATTCTTTCATCCTAGCATGGCTGATTGAGAACCCAGACTTCCAGACGTGAAGATTTCTCCTTAAGTTAAGTCGATTACGTCTCATTTATATCTGTTCTATGTAGTTTTGTTCTATTCTTTCTTTCTTCTTAGTAAGCTATTTTGACACATTTTATGGTTGTATATTTGCTCGAATATGTCGTAAAACTGACACATGCGATTACTTAATAACCATGTGGCCATGAATTTGACAGTGAGGGTTCTGATAGAGTTATCCATGTGTTATCGACACCATCTTTGCTTATTGAGTGAATTTCGTCACGAATATAAATTAATTTATGTTCGATGGATTAAATGGTAGGATATTTTGTCCATATTTTCAATATTTTCCTTGTAATGGAACTTCTACTTGTACCTCGTGTTTGAGATAACGTGTCATCGGGATATTGAGTCTGAATTCTATGTACGAATTTTATGTGAATATGTGCATTGGGGCATGTGATAATTGGTTGGAGTAATTAATCATCGAGACACATTTAAGTGGATATTATGTATTTGTAGGGCGATGGTAGGTCCTGATATTTCGTGGTTACACTTATTTGAGATTAGGATGCGACAAGTTAGAGTCGTCATTGTGGTACACTGTACGTGTAGAGTATATGGGATAATTGCGCATGACATAAATCTTCGTGAAACTGAGCTTTTCACATGTTAATGGATTATTCGAGATGAATGCAGTGTAGTCTAATATTAGTGTCTTCAGATGAAGAAAATGAAAGTCCATGTTAATCGATGTACTTCTTAATTCGTGGGAATATCCCAACTTTTCTCAAGTAGTTCAATAATTTCAAGTTGAAGGTACAGGTGAATGTTCGAGAAGGCCTTAGGTCTGAAGAACAGGTCTTCGACGAAATATCTAAATAATATTTGATTCGTGACTATGCCAGCTCATTCGTCGATACAATTTTTCGCTCTCATGAGGTAACTCAATCTTGCTGGAACTGAATAAATCTGCTAACAGGAGAGTAATACGGTTGATCGACACTCGTCGACATGTACATAATGTAGATATTTTCTTCTTAGTAATCACAGTCTTCTTGATAATTTCCGTAGTTAGCTGTAGAAGTAGTAATTTGTAGTAGTTCTGAAAATATGTGACACTTTGATATTATCGATTGATAGTGGACGGGATTTCCACATGGATGATATTCTCCCCATTTACTTACGTTCGCAAGCCCAGAAGGCGTTTTATTTTGTTTAATGATTGATCAGATGCTTAAAGTTCAGTATAAATTCTCACGAAAAGAGATGTGAGATGACGTGAACAGGTATATCCGACGTCTCGGATTAACTTAAAGAAAACCAAGGCAAATTCAACTTTTCATTTGATAATTACAAAATTGTTAAGATAACGACTGTAAATTTTATTTTTGCTATAATTGTTAACTTTTTGAATCTTGGATATATTTTTATTATACTCGTTCTTACAATTACTTCATTTTTTCCAGATTGTCGATGAAGGCTTGGCCCAGACCTCATTTCTCTGAATGACAATTTTACATTCAACTTTAAATAAATAATTTAATAACTTTAAAGACGATAAGAAAAAAATTTAACTATGTAAAACACTCTGTTAGAATATTAGGGAAACAACTACCGTGTACCATCCCATTTGTTTGCACCTAGGTTTGTTACATCAAGAGCCATATTAAATTCCATAACGTAGTGATCATAGTCATAATCACAGACTTCAGGATGGCCAATATTTTATTTAATTAAATAAAAGTGTCATATTTGTTCTATACCTGGAACGTGCTTATTCGATGAACCCTATGATAATCCTGCCACATTCATTTATTTTATAAGCCTACAGCCATCGAACTGAGCACCCCTGGGGTGTCTCGTGTTCGCAGACTGACTATGTCGGGTACAATATGGATGTACAGTCCATCAGAACAGTTTTCGTTGTGTTCATTTTCCTATGGATATGTGTAAAGTAAAATGAACCTTAAATACGTTAAACTGTAGGAGTGCTTAAATTCCCCATGAACACAACATCCCTACAATAGTGCATTTTAAGGTCAATTTTCCTTTACACGTTTGCACAGGAAAATGAAAACTACGAAAAAGGTTCTGATGGATTGCATATATGTGGCTGGGAGGCGTGACCAGTCATAAGGAATATAATGGGTAGGAAGAACTTTGTAACATACGAGGTTTTAGAAGTAAGCCGACGAAATATTCGATCGGCTCCAGGAACCAGAAAGAGCGACTAAGAGGAAACAACATTGGATGGTTGAAAAGAAAGAAGTTGCAATCAAGAGAATAATGCGAAACTGTCACAAGGAAAATAAAATCATAAATCGAGAAGAAATAAACAAAAATCCTAAGCAAAAATTCTCGAACTAAAAATCGCAACTCGCTATTGAATACTGCTTCACTTCATACATTCAGAAAATAAAACTTGTACCGTACACCTAATTTTACTATCTAAAATCCCCTGCTAAATACCATATAATTAACTTAAAAACGTGAAGTTCCGTAATGAAATAAAATTTAGTAACTCAAATTTTAGGTGACAAGTACCTAAGTTAGCTATCGTAGTTAGTCTGCTTTTAAGTGAGCACAGATGAGAACAGTTTGTTAAGGTGTTAGGTGCATGAGAGGAGGGGAAATGTGTTAGTGGCACATGCGCAGTTTTTCTTTCGACAATTTTCCATGCTTGGGATACAGTAGGCCTCTACATACTGTACCGCAGTGCAGTGGAATGTAATGAGGTTGCGCGACAAGGCGGGTGATTCAAATAGCGTGGAATGGATACAAACCATATTTATTAAAATTAAACGTTTTGGTGATTTTTATAACCAAATCATTAATTTTCTCATTTTTTCACGTGAGCACAATTCGACCAGCCTCCCCTGCGTTGAAAACATGATTAGCAGTGAGGTATTTTGCTATTACTTTCCTCACTGGACCAGAAACTGCAACACGACCAGCCATGTGAGTGGCACATTTCACAAAGAAATAGCAAGAGGCTAATTTCAATATACTGTGGCTATCAAATATTAAATTCGAAATCCTACTTAATAAACCTGTCTTTAGTGTGTACTGCTTGACCCTAATATTCTTGCTTTGTGGAAGAAAACAGAATCAAATAGGAATAATTCAAAGATAAATATATTAAATTACGTAGAATTATATTATTATTGTTTTCGTCGCTAGCTCCTAAAATGGTGTGATGAAGTTGTCGATGCAACACTACTGTTTTAACCTGATCATTTCTACGTAACTACTAATCCCATATCCATTATAATCTATTTGTCATATTTATGCCTTGATCTACTCCTACTTGAGTGTCTCAACACTCTTTCTTTGGCCAAACCTTCAAATCATTCTCGTCTCACGAACTCGATTCAGTGCAACTTCATTAGTCTTTCGATCTAACCATCTGACTTTCAAAATTCTCTTATAGCACCACATTTAAAAATAATCTGTTTTGTTTCTTTCTTGGCTAAACACATTTCGCTTCCCTACAAATCCACACTCTAGACAAAAGTCTTTAAAAACCTTTTTCTAGTACGTATATCAGTCCCACACGAGTCGGCCGGAAAAAGACAGATAAACAGGGCAGAGAAAACCTTCCATATACCAATAATATATGGATATCACGAATTGTCCGGCTACATAATCAGCATATTGAGTAATTCCACCAAGAAAAACAAGCCCTGTTTAACTAGACACATACGTTCTCAAGCTTCCAACTTGAGATGGCATCAAACAAATTTATTTCCGATTTTAGAACACTGTGATCATCACATTAAGTTTTATTTTGAGTATCAAAAACTCAATGGGACTTTCACCACTTAGTAACTTGGTCTTATGGCAATTGAGCCATCTTTACTCTTAGACACTTTAGGGATAAGTCATTGTTTTTTTGTGTTCCTACGAATATCATGTGTTTACTATTATCATATTTTTTAGGCAGAAGATGTCTCGCAAAGAAGAGACGAAATATGTCCCTTTTTGAAAATAAAATATAAAGGAATAACATTGTACTCTTTTGTAAAGTTGGAGTCAATCAATTATTAAGAACGCATATCAATGTTTGAAACAAATTTATTTTGTTAGGAAAGGTCTTCGTTGCTCGTAAGTTTGTTGTCTGCATTTTATGTTAAATTTTCTTGTACCATCGTTGGTTATTCTGTCATCCAAGTAGCAATATTCATCTACGTCCTTTTAGACCACATTCTAACATAATATTTCCTGCATGCCATTTCTTCTTTTAGACTTATTCAACCAGATGGATATTGCAAGTGAAGACTATCACCGGTTTATGTTTCCAGTGTTCCCTGAGGAAACCCGAACATCGTCCCAGATGGTGAAACTACACCAGAGATGTAACCAGCAAAGCCATTGGGATCACGATTTTCAGAAATGTGTAAATCAATTAGTGATGATGATGATGATGATTATTATTCCCTCCCCAATACTGAGTCTATACCATTTAGCAGTTATCACGTAACAATCCAAAGGATGCTGTCATATAAGGACTAAACTGCAGTCCCGAGTTTTGTCTGACACTGTGATCTTGTTTATCAACGTAAGATGGTATCGTCTAGCAGTTCTCTGCAAATATACGAGGTGATGGTGGTGATTATTATTTTAAGAGGAATTGTAAATGAGCTATCATCCTATGCAAATACCAATTAGTGTGAAAAATTGTTTCCAGTACTTTGAGGAATGAAGATATCACAATAAGGGAAGAGCTGAAAAGAGCATGAAAATAAAAATAAACTTATACATCGCGAACCTGATGCCTTTGGGGCCTGAAGAGAACAATAATGCCCAAGGGAGGTCGGACAGGAAATATTTAAGCGAGGGAACAATTCCAATGTAAAGTAAGTAAACTCAACTAGATGCCCCATGGTTTTCAATCCAAGTTTCCCTATAAGTCCCCCGTTTAGTCAATTCTTACGACAGACTGGAGATACCGTAGAAGTTTTCTTCCGTCACCACCCACAGGAGTATTAGAATAAGACAGTCATTTCGATATATTTCGCGTTACCTACGATCTGCGATAATTCAGTGCCCTGTGTTTTTCTTCCTCAGCTGTCTCCCGCCTCCTAGCCTTGCAGCATTCAGTCGTAAGGAAAGCACGAAGAAGGTTTTAAGATATTTTAGGGAATTATGAAGTCTGATATTTATTATAGTAATAACGACAAAATTTCAGTGAAAGAATATGTGTGTATTTATCACACATCTGAAGTAAAATTACCAATAAACAACTATAATTATTAATGGTTCCTTCCCTTGATTCTTCAGTAACATTGAAATATTTTGCAAATATGGACAGTTTTATTGGCCTATTTCAGGTATTGTCAAAACATCAATGGAAACTTGGCATGGGACAAACCTACCGGTAAATGAAACTTGGCTGTGAAAATTTTAATGATTAATATAAGAAAATGAGATACTGCGACGAAACAATTAAGATAGAAGCAGAATTTTTGTAATGGAAATACTAGCCTATTAAATAAATAATTACATACGATACCACATTCTTTTGGCAATACGAGTGAAATTAGAAAAAAAATCTGAAGGACGTGACATTTCATCGAGACCTAATTTTCCTCGTAGAGAATTGAAGAGCGGTGGTTTCAACAAGGTAAATTAAATTTGTTTCTTTTTATATATTGTTACGAATAAAATACTGTCAGGTTTATCGATCTAGCTTAATTCAGAATGACTCAAGTAGAACACATACATGCAGACTTACAGTATATTCGACCATGAATGACCACACTTCACTAATTGCTGTCTGTTTACAAAGTCTCTGTTCTTCTCTCAGCAGCTATTCCTGGAAAGCGGAAATCCTAACTAACAACCCACCTTACTTCAACTCCGTCTCGCAAGTCCAGTCACCCCGCACAGCAGCTGCTTGCAGACAAATACGAACACAGGGCTTCTTAATACACGACGACTGTTCCTCGGCTCGACTACACAGAAAGTCCACTCCTCACACAGTCAACACAGATAATTCACGTGGCCACTCCTCACAGTGAGCTACTTAATACAGACAACTAAACGTGACCAGCGCAACAGTACTAACCAGCACTGCAGTATTCCTCACAGCAATGTAACTGTATCATTCTACTCATACCAGCTGTCCCACACACAGACTCCAAATCGGTCTGAAATCCACGGTGTAGTAAGAAAACACTACTCCGATCAGTACATGGCGGTACTCTTAACTCCGGCGGGATGTTGACGACAACTAGCAGTACCATTGCCCCAGACCAATTGCTCCCATTACTGATGGACTGCTCACGGCTAGCCTCCTTATTATATCCTGATGATGGAGTACTAGAATTTTCGGAGATCATTTACAGACGGGACATTTCCACTGCACCATCGAGAGGACGTATGGGGAAACCAGACGAGGAGTACAACAGATGAGTGGCTGGATGCCTCCGGTCTTGCTTAGTCATCCCTTTCAGGAAATATTGTCTGGTCCTAAAACAGAACTGGCACGTACCATTATCAAAGAAACGATATCCCCTCACATATAATTGCAAAAAACTATCATGTTAAGACTACAAATAAATTGCTAAATGTGAAGTGAGGCTGTGACAAAGGTTGGAAAGAATAAAATGGAACGTAAGACAAGAAATGTGGGTCAACAAAGAACGAAGCATGCTGTATTGAAGTCGTTAAGTTAAAGGAAAGCTAGTTGGATAGTACAAATACTGACAAGAGAATGTACAAAAAATACTGTTGTAGAGGGAAAGATAAATGGAAAGAGTGGTCGAGGATAAAGGAGAACTGCAATTATAACAGATTTAAAGAGGGGTCGATTATATGCTCAGCTGAGAGAAGACGCTTAAGGTAGAAGTGCTTGGGAGGGCCGATGACCTTCAATGTTAGGCCCCTTTAAACAACAAGCATCATCATCATCATCATCATCATCATCATCATCATAAGTGCTTGGAGGGCGCAGTTACATTTTTACCTGTCTATAGACAGATACACTGACCATTATGTTCCTCATTCGTCACAAGACGGCTGATTTTTGTGCCCGTATATAAGATGAGATGGTCACGACTACACACAGTGTATCGTATTGTGGGAAGGCAGTCGGTAAGATTTAGTTAAACACGAACATAAAACAAGAACGCCATATATTAAGAAGACAGGAAAGTTGTTATGAAAAATAATAACAATAAAAGGCTGGCGAGGAAAGGCACAAAATTAATTTAGTCCAACTACAGAAGAAGCACCGTGGTGTAAGGGAAGCACGCCTACCTCTTACCTAATGTCCTCTGGTTCAATTTACGACCACTTCGAGGGTTTTATTTCTGTACTAGGGACTTTAACAGGTTGTACTCAGCCTCGTGATACAAACTGAGGAGCTGCTCAATTGGTAGTCCCTTACTGGCAGCAGGATCATGTAGATTCGTGTAGCTGAGTAGATTCAAACCTAAATCGTATACTGATGTAATTCCACGCTATCTGTCCGCTGACAGCACCGATATTGTTCTTGTTTTTTACAATTTGCTTTACATCGCACGGACACAGATAGATCTTACGTTGACGACAGGATAGGAAAGACCTAGAAGTGGGAAGGAGGTAGCCGTAGCCTTAATTAAGACCCATCCCCAGCATTTGCCATGTGTGAAAATGTGAAACCAAGGAAAACTATCTTCAGGACTGTCGAAAGTGGGATTAGAACCACTATCTCCCGGATGCAAGCTCACAGTTGCGCGTTCCTAACCTCGCGGCCAACTCGCTCGGTCACATGTGTTTCTGGCCCTGTCATACGACCGGATGGCCTTTCTGATGCCAACCCTATGAGGGGGGGATGTAATCACCACTGCATGTTGTTGTGGTGGTTGGTAATGTGGAGTGTTTCCTGAATATAAAAAGGAGAGTGCTAGGACAAACACAAACACCCAGTCTCCGAGCCAGAAGATCTAATCGGATGCGATTAAAATCCCCAACCCTGCCGGGAACGAACCCGAGACCCTCTGAGCCAAAGGCTTCAATGCTGACCATTCAGCAATGGAGTCGAACTTCTTGCTGCCTAGCTGCATTTCCATGTTAAAGCCTGTTGCTGCAATATGTGTATTTTGTGCACAAGTGCTGAAGCTATATAACCACAATGCAATACGTCAATAAAGACCACCTGTCTGTATTGGCCAAACACATCACTTTATCACCGATGTGTTGTGAAGCCGAAACAGCTCTCCAGCTGTTGCTGCCTGCAGTAACAACGTTGGGACTCAGCTTTATGACGCTTGCTTGTTGTTAAAGGGGCCTAACATCTAGGTCATCGACCCTCAGCTTTATGATTTACGACTATTGGAAATACCTAACTTGAGAGTTACCCACTGACGTTGTCCAACGGGTAGGAGTTTGAGACTTAAGACAGGACATATATTTTTAACATCTTAAATGGTCTTGGGTTATGAATTTTGTACCTCAGAAATTACAGCATGCAGCAGTGTGATTAGCATACATTTTTTGCCATTCATGAAATATTCGCACTTTAAAAATTCTAGTAATGGCTTCTAAATTTCGTAAAATTTATGTTTAATTAATTACAGCCAAATGTGGTAGCGAACTATAAATAAGAAAATTCGCGGAACTTTAATACAATTCTCTTTCATAAGTTATATGACGACATATAAACATTATAATGTAGAATCTCTGAACTCTTTCTTTCATGAAATATTTATTTTGGCAATTAGTGTTACAAATTATAATGTTCAAACTTCTTCTTGTTTCCGAATTTGGCCACCGATGAACAGCATTGAACTCAGGGCTTTCTCTTCTTCTCCCAAACCTCTTCATTCTTTCACTTCTGATCTTCCTTTCTTTCTCAGATATGACCAGTTTGGGTCTACATTTTGGTGGTTTCTCTTGGAATGTTTTGATGCTGTCCACACGGCTTCTAAAATATTTTCTGTTGTGACCCATATCCATTGTAAGTCCACTTTCTATTGCATCTCGTTTTACCTCTTCTACCCACTTCGTCGGAGCTTTCAGTCCAGTGATGGACTTGAATATTTCTTAATTAGCCGTTTCTCATCCATACTTTCTTGATGCCCATAGAATTTTAGCCTTCCTTTTCTCATAGAACTATATATAATTAAAGTATTTATGCCAAGAAGGGAGCCCAGATGTTAAATTAAGTGAATAGATTATCATGTCCGCCTCTGTCATGTAGAAGTTAATGTGATTACCTGCCAATTCTGGAGGTCGCAGCTCGATTCCCGGCTCTCTACAAAATTCGAAAAGCGGTACGACGTCTGGAACGAGATCCACTCAACCTCTGGAGGTCAAATGAGTAGAGTTATCCTCGACGTGGTTATCCGTGGTTTCCCACTTCTTCTACAGGCAAATGCCGGGATGGTACCTAACTTAACGCCACGGCCATTTACTTCGCACTTCCTTGCCTATCCCTTCCAATCATTCCATCCCCCTTGCAAGGCCCCTGTTCAGCATAGCAGGTGAGGCTACTTGGGCGAGGTACTGTTCCTCCTCCCCAGTTGTATTCCTGACCAAATGTCTCAACGCTCCAGGACACTGCCCTTGAGGCGGTAGAGTTTATATCCGTCACTGAGTCCAAGGGAGAAACCAACGCTGGGCGGTAAACTGATTAAATAATAATAATAATAATAATAATAATAATAATAATAATAATAATAATAATAATATTAATAATAAGTACAGTATCATGAAAAATTTCGTGTAATTACCTTCAACAGTTTTGAGTTACACTAAAAATATGTGTAAAGATGATCCTTACGGGAAATGAGAAACAAATGTATGACAGAGAAGTACATAGAGATATGCACTGTACATAGTACTTTACAAACCTACGTCTGACTTAGTGGAGATAATTGTACTTCTCAGTGGATTAATGAGAAAATATGTATACTACCACAAGAGGAAATAAATCCAGAAATTTATTTTTTTACTTATAAAGATGCTCATCCAACCTACCCGTGAATTGCTGATTTATTTATTTTGCTAAATTAACAAGAAATTCTATCAAAAACATCTGAAATATACTGTATAATAAAGCAGAATAAAAAAAATTGTGTGGTACAAAACTCTCCCGATGTGTTTTCTATTTGTATGGAACTTGAGGTTGCATTCTATACATATTCCAACATTGCATTTAGTGCTCGTCGTACGGAAGCTTGATGAGCACCCTTCTCCAGCACATCGGAGTCTCTTTTTGTTCAGGGTTGGAACCAAGGGATGATCTAGTCTGTCGTAGCGTAGGTTATCGGATATCCTGTTTTATGTGATGGTTGACCTTGATGTTGATGGTCTTCCAGCGCCCTTTGGTGCTATGCCGAACGTGGTAAGGTAGGTTTGTGCAATTTCGCGCCTAAATTCTAGCTGCATGATACATGCCTTTCGCTTGAATATTTTGCTTACAATCCATGCGTTTGCGATGGTAGCATCTAGCAGCCAAGTGAAAATTGACCACCACAATCTCTTTATTTTGTATGGAGATATTGTATCTACCTTGGTGTTGGCGTGCTGATTCATCACGTCAGCGCTACCCATGCAACGATTGTACTCGCCAATAATTCGAGGTTGTGATAATTGAATTATCATTTTGTCAGCTTGAGAAAGAATGTCTCTTTACTTCGGATACAGGATTGACCCCGTGGTATGTACCAGGAGCTGAAGAATTATTTTAACCATCTACCTGACTACCAGAATATCAATAGATTGGACATTGCTCCTTTCTTCGTTTAAGTTCAGGTCTTCGGATATGATCATTCCTGGTCCATCATTTCGTCTTTGTTTTAGAATACGCAGTACCTTATAAGAGATTGAATCCAGTGAATACAATGTCGAAATATAATTTGAAAAGAAGATTATTAATGTCTGAAGAAAAAATCATCTATCCTCTTTATGAGAGGAGCTGCACATTTACCGACCTCATGATTATATTCCCGTCTTTCCCACACTTCATTTTCTCTACAGAATACTTAGGATCAAGGAACATTTGAGAAAAGATCATATTTTTTACACTGATCTTCAAGAAACTCTAAAATCTCATTGCCCACAAAACACTCATATATTCCTGAATTGGACACGTCTTGATATCTCTGATAACTAGGTTTCGGAATCAGTTTGTTGAACTCTTCAACATCACCTTCCATCCATGCTTTCTAGCCCTGGCCTATTGTTAACGTCTTCTGGTTTTGAAAAGACGACGTCATAATCAGATTGCTCCTCAATGTGGACGATGTTTGAAACAATAGATTTATTTCCATGAATTATTTTCTGCTTTGGGGTCAGCTGAAGAGCACTGAGATTGTCTAGAAGAGCTTCACCGTTGTCATATGCAGAATCTTCATCCGTTAGAATACTCAAATCTGGGGGCTCAATGTATATCCTACTGACATTAAGATTATTGACATAGGACATCTCAATGGCCTTTTCTAAATTGAGACCAAGCGCAGAAATAAAGAAACACCGATATAAAATATTTGTTTCCATAAACTGCTAACACGGGGCAGAGTGGCTCAGGCGGTAAAGGCGCTGGCTTTCTGCACCCAACTTGCCAGGTTTGATCCTCGCTCAGTCCGGTGGTATTTGAAGGTTCTCAAATACATCAACCTCGTGTCGGTAGATTTACTGGCACGTAAAGAGAACTCCTGTGGGACTAAAATCCCGGCACATCGGCGTCTCCAAAAACCGTAGAAGTAGTTAGTGAGATTAAAGCCAATAACATTAAATTATTTTAACATGCTTGAATCTTAATAGAGGAGCTGCCTGGCCGAGGCGGTATAGGCGTGCTCTGTTCGCCCGGAAGGACGTGGGTTTGAATACCAGTCAGGAAGTCGTAAAATTTAAGAAACGAGATTTCCACTTCCGGAGGGGCATATGGCCCTGAGGTTCACTCAGCCTACATAAAAAATGAGTAACATGTTAATTCCTGGGGGCAAAGGCGGCCAGACGTAGAGCTAACCACTCTACCCCCATCACGTGCAGCGGTTAACAATGGTGGAAACCTTTACCTTCCACTCCTCCAAGGGGCTTAATGGCCTGTACGGAGGTGACTTTGTCTTTGTCTTGAATCTTAATAGACTAAAATCACGCCATCCAACTCTTCGTGATGCTGTTGACATGGATGCTAATGATTTTAAACATCTTGATGAGTGGAAAGGTAGATGGGAACCAGCAACAGATGTGCGCCTGTATACCTTCTTCTCAGGTCCCAGACTTCCAAGCGTATTCCACCTACCACGCGAGATCTGGACTGCCCTGAATAGAATCAGAACAGGACATGGCCGGTGCAGAGCCGCTCTCCGTAAGTTGAAAAAGCTATCTAATCCAGACTGTGATTGCGGAGGTCCACACTAGACTATTCATCATATCGTCAGGGAATGTAAGATTCGAGCCTATCACGGTGGTGAAGATGACTTCCTGCTGGTAACTCCAGATGCTGGATTGAAAAACTTGATACTCAATTGTGGAGCACAAATTACTTTGTTTCTCATCTATATATATATATATTAGTCATTTTTTCTGTATAAGCCATACGCTAAGTAAAAATAATTATAACATGCTAGCGTTACCATATGATAACGGCTCTAATTCTCTTATCACAGCAGGAAGCAAGACCGGTATTTCAGTAAATAGGGTCATGTTTCTGTAATACACATCTAGCGTAAAATAAATAAAAACATTTATATGCAATTAGTGATAATTCACTTACTGGAATCCGACATCAATTTTCCATGTGCGAAAAAGTTGTGGTGATTTTAAGCGCCATAAAAACACGCCTGAAATGTCAAACTGGAATGAAAGTTATTCCGCTCTCTAACACAACAGTCAGAGGGTAACCCCATTAAAGTCTCGACAATGAAACCTCAATATTATTGTATTGTGGCCAGTTTAAATTAACGCTCATCAGCTTTACCATATGGTAACGCTACCCGTTCATAGGTTAACACACCAAATAATTTTCAGTCAATTCATTGCATTCTGTACCATCAGTAACGAAGTCTATGCATAATTGAAATTGAAACAGACTTTCAACGTATTAGGTCGTGTTACGTACATGTAGTACGTGTTGAAGAGATGTTAAGTGCAGAACAAAAATGGCCAGCCGGACACCAGTGGGATCCGAACCCACAGCCTCCTCTATGGAAAATTTTATTTGTATTAGTTGTCGAACAGTGGAAATCTCAGATTATTACAGAGCACGCACTCTGATATTTACTTTTAACATTCGTTATATAATTTCTTTCCAGCACTCGACAATTATGAGTAGGCCCTATTCTTTTCTCACTCTTCGCCCAATTAACCCAATTACACCTAAAGGTTTTTCAGAGACAAGGAGACAATGCACATCAATGTAAGGTCGTGTGCGGGAGGCAATTTATCGCGAGCCGCCTGAGATGAGATACAATGTACTATGTTACCTTCACCAAAGACATCGATCTAGAATATTCTCCCAATGTATCAGGAAACATGTAACCTCTAGAGTTCAATATGCTGTCTATTTATTCTTGAAACGATTGCCTCTTTCCAATATCCGCAGAACTGTCGTCCTACATTAACACATGAGGTAAAATTGGGATTGCAGAGGAGATTACAAACTAAGGCTTCCAGACGTTCTGCTAACACTAGCAAGAGTGTATAATCAACCAAGAAGATTACTTTGATGTGTAAAATGATGTAGCATACCATAGTCTCATAGTTAAATGGTCCGGATCAATGGCTAATGGCTAAATGGTTAGCGTGCTGGTCTTTGGTCATAGGAGTCCCGGGTTCGATTCCCGGCAGGGTACGGAATTTTAACCATCATTGGTTAATTTCGCTGGCACAGGGGCTGAGTGTATGTGTCGTCTTCATCATCATTTGATCCTCATTACAACGCGCAGGTCGCCTACGGTCGCCAAATCGAAAGACCTGCACCTGACGAGCCGAACATGTCCTCAGACACTCCCGGCATTAAAAGCCATACGCCATTTCATTTCATCTATACCTAAGTTTTAATGAATCTTGCCGTTAAACTCCAAATATGACACCGGAGACCTCTTACACGGTGATATCATACAACATGGGGAATTGAATGGACAGTTTTCCGCCCTTATAAAAGCCCGACTATCTCTGCCCGATTTGAACCCGCAATCCTGTGATACAGACACTGTACAACTGATCCACAAACCGTATTGGGCGAAGGGGGCGTGGGGGCGTGAATGTGATGAAAATAAACAGTCACGGTAAGAATGCTAGACGTAGGCCTTGACAAGAACACGAGAAAAACAAATTATAATAGATATAGGAATATAATTATTTATATAGAATTAAACATATGAAACGATCGTATGTAGGTAGACATCAAATCAGTCTATTGACTGATGATCAAAGCAACATCAGTATTTGGATGAGAGAGTGCACTATTCCTGGAATCATAAAATACTGAAATGTAACGGTAACATTTCTAATGGAATCGCAGGTCTTTTACTGGATGTATTTCTATACACCATGTCGACGGATCATAATTCTCTCCCGTGAGTAACATACGGTAGGCTTAAATAGAATACCTTTTCAGACTATACAACGCCCTCTTTCCACATAAGCGTGAACCAACATCATATATTCTGCCCCGTGATTGTTGGAGCTTGTTGGCCGGTCAGATACAACATATTTACGAGTATAGGAAAAGAGGAAGGTGCGATCCGGTGGGTGTTGTATTTTATTGGAAAGCCACAAGGACGTAGTTGTTATGTATCTTTCTATACATGTATACAGACGGGAAGCGTTATAATGGAATGGTTCGCGGTAAAGGGACAGTGAAAGCGCCGAAGTGAGATCTGAAAATATGAAACTTCCATTCAACCGCTGTTGGAAACTGGGGAATGTTGAGCAGAACTCGAAAGCATATATCAAAGCTTATGCCGACAAGTAAAGGCTACGTTGTAATATGTAATGATTAATGGTAGTTTTCAAGTTGCAGAAACTTCACCACCGTTGGTTGGTTCGTCCTTTTGCTCCTTGTTTTTTTCTTTGCTATTCCTTTAGATCTTCTTTAATTCTTTTAGGAACTGCATATTTCTATTTCGTGTTCCTTCCTCGTTAGAGCTGGTAGACTCCGTACGTTATATCCTTTCTCTCAATAATGTCGTATATCACTATTCTTTGGTAAGTATCATCAAAAATTTTGCTAGGAATACTATTTATATAGGAGTTGAATGAGAGATAAAATATTTCAGTGACAGATTTTAATAAGTATTATGCTATATTAATTCAATAATAGAATACAATGAAAAATACATTTTTGACTCGTAAAGGTACTTCCTGCCCAAATCATAGAGAAACGAAGATCAACAGGACACCAGCGAGCAGTATTACATTTTACCTGATGTTATTACTCTATTATATTAGTTTATTTTACTATGAAAATTCACGTTTTTAATTAGTCTATTGACATTTCAATGTAATGCGCTCAGCATAACTGTCCCTTATTATGTAAATAAATGAATAAATGAATGAATAAATAAATAAATAAATAAATAAATAAATAAATAAATAAATAAATAAATAAATAAATAAATAAATAAGAATCATGCCTTGAGGAAACACAGTATCTCTCAGATAAATGAGATGTGCTACCATTACACGTTGTTTGGCTCTATAATTTCCGAATGACAGAAGCATACAATTAGGCATGATGTCTAGACACATACGAGTAGCTTATACAGTAACTAAGGACGGATATAAAATACGACCAAACGCAAAATAAAACTTTCTACGAAAGAGAGTCCACCAGCCACTTCTTCACCCGTCATTCGCCAACAACAATTTGCCCCCATTCTCATAAAGCATTTGAATGCTTTTCCCCTTCCGACTTATCCTGTCATGAAAGGAAGGAATTCTAAATTGTCAAGAAATGTACTAATTGATTGCATGCAATAACTGTCGAAGTATTTAACTGATCAGTTCTCCAGCTCCCTGGCAGTATGCTTTGCCTTCTTTCCTTTGGTTCATGGGATGTGGGGGTTTGATTTCCAGCCGGATCGCGGATTTTAACCTTAATTGGTTGATTCGTCTGGCTCGGCGGCTGGGGGTGTGTGTGCCGTCTTCATCACTAGAAATCATCTTAGGTAGGACCCCATTCACATGCAGGTCTCCTATAGGCCGTCTCCTGGGAAACGATCTGCAGCAGGCCACTCCGGAGGCCATACGCTGTTATTATTATTTCTTTTTTAACAGTACACCAGGCAAGGTGTCCACTGGCATTTTTGGAGGGGAGAGTGCGATCAATGGCTAAGAGTAAGTTGAGTGGAAACCAGTGTGGTTTCAGACAACAGAGGGGCTGTCAGAATTAGATTTTCGGTACGCGCTAAGTATTTGAAAAATGCTACGAGAAGAATGGACTGTTATGTATATGTATCGTAGATCTAGAGAAGGCTTATTGCAGAGTAAGTGAGGGAAAAGATGTTTGCCGTACTGAGGGACTATGGCATTAAGGGTAGATTATAAAAAGCAACCAAAGTGTTACACAAGACTGTAATTTTTCACCTTCGTCGTTCATATTTTAAATAGATAACTTAATGCAAAGTATGAAGTGGCAAGGAGGGATTCGGTTAGGTGGAAAATTAGTAAGCAGTTGGACGGATGGCGTAGACTTGTTCGTAACGGCAGATTAACAAGATGTCCTCTTTTTTCTGGGAATAATAATCACCGGACGACGTGTTTATTTTTATTAGTGATGACGTTTCATCGGCCTAGCATTTTATTCACATATGATACAGCCGAATTTGTGTAAATCTGCACCCAGAATTTCCACAAGTCCGTCATAATTGGAACCTGAAAGAGAACAGCATTTTGAATGATTTCAGAAACACCCATTAATTGTTAAGTAAGTAAAACTATGTGAACCAACGTTCTTGAATATAGACTCAAGTGGTGTTAACTCATGTATGATAGTCGCTACAATAAAGATGTATAAATACACTGTACATCCCTAAGTAATTAAACAGAGGCAATGTCAGGTCATTGTTGTATTCGTGACATTTGTTGAGAATTGCATGAGAGGATGACCTCGTCAGAGCCCTAAGTTAGAAACACTATTGAATTTGTGGTTATCCTCATATTCGATGAAGCCTACTGCCATCAGCCTGGTGGAGGACGCATAATTGGTGTTAGTAATGGGTAACTGGCCTGTCAGGCTAGGTCCTTGCCGCTCCATGTCAGGAAGGAGATCACTCCATCAATTAGGAAAAGCCTCACGTACCTGTAAGCAGAAGGTGAGATATATTAGATATCGTGTCCGTATTTTACGCTTTATAATACATGTGAATAAAATATACTGTGAATAATATCATATAATTTATATCTAATACGATTATTTTCTAATAATTTTCAAGAATTGAAAGACATAACGGATCTGTCCAGCTTAACAACCGACAGTAACTGAAAGAATCGTAATCAGTGTATTAGTGTACATTTCAGAAAATATCTCTGCCACTATTCAAAGAATGTCCTTGAAATTTGGATCAAATACAAATTATTATTGATTGTTTTGTATGGCTTTAAATAATTGATCTTGTGTTACACCATCGGGTATTAATTATTTTTAAAACAAATTATTCAGTATTTTCCACATAAAACAATGTCGATAAAAGTAAAGCAAAACCTGTTTCCTCTAGAGTATGATGATGATGATGATGATGATGATGATGATGATGATGAAGAAGATGAATATGACGGTGATGTTTATTTTTTCAAGGTGCCTAACATCTATGTCATCGGCCCCTAATGGCACGAGATGAACGAAATTAAAATTAAAACTTCACTTCCACTGGCTAGAGTCTAAAACCAATTTCGCTGAAAAATTGATTGTGAAACAAAAACAGCCAGTGCACACTATTCAAAATGCCGTAAGTACTGGGATGATACTTACATAAAGGAGTTCAAAATCCAGATCACCGGCCCCTCATAATGGTACTAATCACTGGTAAAGCAGAACCACGATGTTCCTCGTATAGTGGTACTAGTCACAGGTACGTAGGCTCATAGTGTTTCTTACATGGTGGTACTAATCACTGGTAATGTAGACCCACAGTATGTCACATACAATGGCATCACTCATAGTTTACGCTCACCTATAGTGTTTCGCACATGATGGTCCTACCCACATGCAACGCAGAACCATGGCGTTCCTCACTTAGTGGTACTAATCATAGGCAATGTAGACCCACGGTGTATCACACATTATGGTAACGGCTACACCATGGTTTTCATCGCAGTGTTTATATGTGTTTTATCACAGCTTTATCTGACCCTGTAATAATTAACAGGGGAATTCCTCAAGGCAGTATTATTGGACCTTTATGTTTTATATATATATATATATATATATATATATATATATATATCAATGATAAGTGTAAAGAAGTGGAATCAGAGATAAGGCTTTTCGCAGATGATGTTATTCTGTACAGAGTAATAAATAAGTTACAAGATTGTGAGCAACTGCAAAAAGACCTCGATAATGTTGTGAGATGGACGGTGGGCAATGGTATGATGATAAACCGGGTCAAAAGTCAGGTTGTGAGTTTCACAAATGGGAAAAGTCCTCTCAGTTGTAATTACTGCGTTGATGGGGTGAAAGTTCCCTTTGGGGATCATTGTAAATACCTAGGTATTAACATAAGGAAAGGTCTTCATTGGGGTAATCACATAAATATGATTGTAAATAAAGGGTACAGATCTCTGCACAAGGTTATGAGAGTATTTAGGGGTTGTAGTAAGGACGTAAAGGAGAGAGCTTATTTGTCTCTGGTGAGACCCCAACTAGAGTATGGTTCCAGTGTATGGGACCCTCACCAGGATTACTTGATTCAGGAACTGGAAAAAATCCAAAGAATAGCAGCTCGATTTGTTCTGGGCGATTTGCGACAAAAGAGTGGCGTTACAAATATGTTGCAAAGTTTGGGCTGGGAAGACCTGGGGGAAAGGAGACGAGCTGCTCGACTAAGTGGTATGTTCCGAGCTGTCAGTGGAGAGATGTTGTGGGAGGACATCAGTAGACGAATAAGTTTGGATGGTGTCTTTAACAGTAGGAAATATCACAACATGAAGATAAAGTTGGAATTCAAGAGGACAAATTGGGGAAAATATTCGTTTATAGGAAAGGGAGTTAGGTATTGGAATAACTTACAAAGGGAGACGTTCAATAAATTTCCATTTTTTTTTGCAATCATTTAAGAAAAGGCTAGGAAAACAACAGTAGGAAATCTGCCATCTGGGCGACTGCCCTAAATGCAGATCAGTAGTGATTGATATCACGGGCGCCAATCAAACCCGTAGTATTTCTCACAAAGTGATGCCAACTACAGACAACGTAGACCCATGGTGTTCCTTATAAAATGTACTACTCATACATAGGTAACGCAGAACCATTCTGAGCACAGTGGAACCGACCGGTGGATCGTAGACGATGACACTTGTGACACCATAAACAACGCCCAGTCCCGTAGAGTTTCTTGCATAATGGTATTGCTTCTATGCAACGTAAACCCATGGTTTTCCTCGTAAAGTGATACTAGTCGCCCATGGTGTTCCCCACGTAATGGAACTAATCACAAGTAATCACATGGTTCAAATATCAGCAGCCCTTGGTCGCCCCTTTTAATCGACTCTTACGACAGACAGGAGATACCATGGATATATTCTTCGTCTATGTCCCTCACCCACGGGGATTCTAAGAGGATGAACCTCGGTTAGAATAATAGCTAAATTTACATAGATTTCAGAAAAAAGCCATTTCAAAGTATATAATTACAGTAGTTGTGGTTTTTCGTCTGCAACCCACAAAGTATTTTGACTATTTGTGACCATTTTTGTCCATCCTGGAATATAGCTGCATTTAAAGAATATTGAAAACGTTTAACAATGATTCCTTTAAGTAATGAAATATTGAGGTCAAAGAATAACGTGAATACTTATTCAGTCATTGAACAAGATATTAAAACATCTAAATTTTAAAACAAACTCCATGTCATGTACTGAACCGTGTTTTGCCCATATGACACGCCCGCTATTCTGGTGGACGCATACACCTATCCACTAAAATTATGGTGATGATGACCATGATTATGATGATGTGATAAATGCTGTTGCCGGGCTGAGTGGCTCAGACGGTTTAGGCGCTGGCCTTCTAACCCCAACTTGGCAGGTTCGATTCTAGCTCACTCCAGTGGTGTTTGAAGGTGCTCAAGGTCACAAAAAACTTCAATCACTACAGATCTGCATTTGGGGCATTCGCCCAATTGGAAGATTCCTAATCTGTTGTTTTCCTAGCCTCTTCTTAAATGATTGCAAAGAAATTGGACATTCATTGAACATCTCCCTTGGTAAGTTATTCCAATCCCTAGCTCTCCTTCCTATAAACGAACATTTGCCCCAATTTTCCCTCATGAATTCCAGTTGTGATCTTTCCTAATTTTAAAGACATCACTCAAATTAATTCGACTACTGATGTCATTTCTCGCCATCTCTCCACTGACAGCTCGGAATATACAACTTAGTCGAGCAGCTCGTCTCATTTCTCCCGACGTTTCCCAGCCCTAACTTTGAAAATTTTTGTAACGCCACTCTTTTGCCGGAAATCACCCAGAACAATTCGAGCTGTTTTTCATTGGAATTTTTCCAGTTCTTGAATCAAGTAATCCTGGTGAGGGTCCCATACACTGGAACCATACTCTAGTTGGGGTCTTACCAGAGACTTATATGCCCTCTCTTCACATCCTTACTTCAAGCCCTAAATTATAAATTATAACCATGTTCAGAGATCTACATAATATTTATAATATTTATGTGATTACCCCAATGAAGATCTTTCTTATATTAACACCTAGGTACTTACCATGATCCCCAAAATGAACTTTCACCCCATCAACGCAGTAATTAAAACTGAGAGGCCTTTTCCTATTAGTGAAAAGAACAACCTGACTTTTAACCCCGTTTATCATCATACCATTGCCTACTGTCCATCTCACAACATTATCGAGGTCATATTTCAGTTGCTCACAATCTTGTAACTTATTTGTTACTCTGTACAGAACAACATTATCTATCAAAAAGCCTTATCTCTGACTCCACTTCTTTACACATATCATTGATATATATATATAAAAAATATAAAGGTCCAATAATACTCCCTTCAGGAATTCCCTCTTAATTATTACAGGGACAGATAAAGCTTCGCCTACTCTAATTCTCTGAGTTCTGTTTTCTAGAAATATACCCACCATTCAGTTACTCTTTTTTTATAGTCCAATTGTACTCATTTTTGCCAGTAGTCTCCCATGATCCACCCTATCAAATGGCTTAGACAGATCAGTCGCAATACAGTCCATTTATCCTACTGAATTCAAGATATCTGCTATAACTTGCTGGAATCCTACAAGTTGAGCTTCAGTGGAATAACCTTTCCTAAACCCAAACTGCCTTATATCAAACCAGTTATTAATTTCGCAAACACGTCTAATATGATCAAAAAGAATGCTTTCCTAAAGCTTACATGCAATGCATGTCAAACTGACTGTCCTGTAATTTTCAGCTTTATGTCTATCACCCTTTTCCTTATAGACAGGGGCTACTATAACAACTCTCCATTCACTTGGTATAGCACCTTTATACAAGCAATGATCAAGTAAGGTACTTCAGATATAGTACTATATCCCAACCCAAATACGTCAGCCTCGTGTCGGTGTATTTACTGGCAGGTAAAAAGCTCTTGCGGGACAAAATTACGGCACCTCGGTGTCTCCGAAAACCGTAGTAGTTAGTGGGACGTAAATCAATAATAATAATAATAATAATAATAATAATAATAATAATAATAATAATAATAATAATAAAGTATAACATTTCCTACGGTTTCTTGTATAACACTTTTCCACATCTCAAGCAGGTACCGTGAAACGGAGCCACCAATTTTCGGTGAAATGTTCAAAATCTCCCAATAATCACACATAAACATACATCAGCCTTAGCTAAGCGACGAACTGCTCAACTTTTGATAGGAAAGAGATGAGGATTAGCTATTACCGAACAGGAGTCTCCATTAAAGAAATCAGGGACCAAAGGTCATGAAATATTATCGGAATCAGATTGTTCTCATCAGGCAATTATCGCATCATCTTCAGGCCATGTAAGTCCTGCACCTATACCCAACAATCATGACATGACAGAAACTACAATCCCCATAATTTCGACTCAGGAATGGTTCCATTGTGATAAACAAAATGCAGGTGAATCATTATCCGTATATTGGAGAAGGAGAATAGACAAGCTTCCAGAGTTACCAGTATTCTTACAGAAGCTGCTGAGAAAGGAAGGGAAGGAAAACCATACGGTTCTGGTGACTTTAAGGTAATGAATCAGGAAGAAAACATCACTTGAACTTTGCTTTAATTTTCCGACCAAATGTAATGTTTACTCTTAAATCCCATTTTTCTCCCATAATATTCAGCCATTTGCAACAAAATTTGTATTATATACGTATCACAGCTATATTAAGACACCTGCGTATGGAAATTTTGATTGCGTAAATTTTCAAGTGGTAGAGATTTTCAAGTCCAAATTTAGTACGATATATCTCCTTATATAAATTATGTACATATGTACATGTCGAAGGTTGTGTGGTTTTAGGAAAGGTAGATGCTGCATACAGGAAAATCAAGAAAACCATTGGAGAAAGGAAATCTAGGTGCATGAATATTAAGAGCTCAGGTGGAAAGCCACTTCTAGGGAAAGAAGACAAAGTAGAAAGATGGCAGGAACATATCCAACAGTTGTATCAAGATAAAGAAGTAGTTAATTTGGTTCTGGAACAAGAAGAGGCTGTTGATGCTGATGAAATGGGAGATCCAATTTTGAGGTCAGAGTTTGACAGAGCTGTGAGCAATCTATATAAGAACAAGGCACCTGGAATTGATGACATTCCCTCTGAATTACTGACTGCCTTAGGAGAAACCAGCAAGACAAGGTTATTCCATTTCGTGTGTAAGATGTATGAGACAGGAGAAGTCCCATCCGATTTTCATCAGAATGTTGTTATACCTATTCCCAAGAATGCCGGTGCTGACAGGTGTGAAAACTACCACACCATCAGTTTAGTATCTCATGCCTGCAAAATTTTAACACGTATAATTTAGAGAAAAATGAAAAAACAAGTTGAAGCTGAGTTGGGAGAAGATCAATTTGGCTTCAGAAGAAATGTAGGAACACGTAAAGCAAACCTGACTTTACGTCTGATCTTAGAGGATCGAATCACGAAGGACAAGCCCACGTATATGGCATTCGTAGATCTAGAAAAGGCATTCGATAATGTTGATTGGACCAAGCTATTTAAGATTCTGAAGGTGATTGGGATCAGATACCGAGAACGAAGAATTATCTACAATCTGTATAAAAATCAGTCTGCAGTAATAAGAATCGAGGGGTTTGAAAAAGAAGCAGCAATTCAGAAAGGTGTGAGGCAAGGCTGCAGTTCGTCCCCCCTCCTTTTCAATGTTTACATAGAACAGGCAGTAAAGGAAATCAAAGAGGAATTTGGAAACGGAATCACAATCCAAGGAGAAGAAATCAAAACCTTGAGATTTTCCGATGATATTGTTATTTTATCTGAGACTGCAGAAGATCTGGAGAAGCTGCTGAATGGTATGGACAAAGTCTTGGGTAAGGAGTACAAGATGAAAATAAATAAGTCTAAAACAAAAGTAACGAAGGCAGGTGATGCAGGTTATATTAAATTATGAAGTGAACTCTTAAAGGAAGTAAATGAATATTCTTACGTGGGTGGTAAAATAACTAACGATGGCAGAAGTAAGGAGGACATAAAATGCAGATTAGCACAAGCAAGAAAGAGCTTTCTTAAGAAAAGAAATTTGCTCACTTCAAACATTGATATAGAAATTAGAAAGATGTTTTTGAAGATTTCGTGTGGAGCGTGGTATTGTATGGAAGTGAAACATGGACGATAACCCAGAAAGAAAGAGAATAGAAGCTTTTGAAATGTGGTGTTACAGAAGAATGCTGAAGGTGAGATGGATAGATCGGATCACGAATGAAGAGATACTGAATCGAATTGGCAAGAGGAGATCGATTTGGCTAAAATTGAGGCGAAGAAGAGATAGAATGGTAGGACACATCTTAAGACACCTAGGACTTGTTCAGTTCATTTTTGAAGGAAGTGTAGGTGGTAATAACGGTAGGGGTAGACCAAGGTATGAATATGACAGGAAGATTAGAGCAGGTGTAGAATGCAATATTTACGTAGAAATGAAAAGTTTAGCGCAGGATAGGGTGGCATGATGGGCTCCATCAAACCAGTCTATGGACAACATTGACGCATTTACATATACCTTTGAATAACTTGCTGTTGACTTGCTGTAACCAGTGATATTTTACAGTGTTACAGGGAAATTCTAATCTTTCCACAACGCCGCATAATACTGGAATAATTATTTGCCTTTTAAATAGTCCAGAAATGAAATCAATCTCTTAAATAATCAGAGAGTCCTTCAATATTGTTATTTCCTCCAACTGAGAAGTAGAAACAATATCCATTCCTTGAGAGATACTGTATCTATCATGAATCTAGACATACAGATAGGGATATGATAACTTACCGAGTATAGACCTAGACATTAAGCAACAAAAACACCTGTTGTCTCTGAACAAATGATAATTCACATAACGTTCTCAGTATTCGTTAGTGTGATCATTACGGACAAGTTGTTAATGGATATCAAGTGCTGAACCATTACGACTCGCCATTACGATTTATCGACCTCTTTGTTTCAAAAACACTATCATTTATACAGTACCTCGTAATGTGAAATATAAACTATTAAAAGGGTGTCTCGTATTTTCTACTACAATATTATTAATTATTGAATTGAGGCAAGTTATACGAATTGTCTGCCATTCCTGTTTACATATTGTACACTCTCTCATTCGCTATCCTGGCACTACAGTCCATGAAGGGCCCAGGCCTCTCCAATAGCACTCGCCGACTCATTTCGGTCCAGAGTTCTACTTCTCCAGCCCTGGGTCCGTAAGAACTCCGAATCTCTCGAGACGTTGTTCAGCCATCTTGCCCTTGATCTCCCTCTCTTCATTGGCCGCCAGGATGTTGGTCAGGGATCATCTTTGTTGCTCAGTCCTGGTCCATCCTTACGGTGGGGCTGAGATACAAACGTTACCTCTTTTTGGCCTCTGCGTCTTTCTCGGTGTCACCGTATAGGGTATAGACTCCTTCGTTGGTCCTGATGCGCCACATATCGTGATCATGAACTGTGCCGAAAATTTTCCCCAATATCTTTCTCTCCCACAGCTGTAAGAAGTTATTGTGGCGCTCATTTAGCGTCCAGGCCTCGCACGCATACAGCATAACTGGATGGATGACGATGCTTCTTGTTTGAAGGGGCCTAACATCTGAGGTCATCGGCCCCAAGGACGGATTATATACCCGGTACATTGTGAGTTTAAATTCTCTAGACAGCGTTGCAGTCTCCAGTAACTTCTGGAAGGCTAATTGACACCTGTTTACAGGGTCATCAAAACACGAATACCGGTACCCATGTTTAAAAAATTGCTGCTCCAAAAGTGATGGGCATACTGAGGCAATTGAGGTCTCGGACTGAAGAGAAATGATGGAGGATTTTGAGTAGTTGTTGCCTGAATTTGACATTGAGCGGGTGATGTAACACTCATCCGCACGTGTGCTATGTAGCCAGGCCAGTATGATATGGACCGCCCAGCGGAAAGATCAGGGCGTCCTTCGTTTCCCTTCAGATACAACAGATCGAACAAAAAACCGGTGTCCGTGCTATTTTCATGCAAGATGGGACAAAGAAAATGTACGCAACGTACTGAATGCTCAGTTTCTGAATGCTTGGATTGGTAGAAGTGGCCCTATTCCCTGGCCTCCTTGAAACCCTGATCTAACTCCAATGGACGTTGAATATAGTGAAAATATATGTGAAATAGTGTTCCTCAAAAAAAATTTACTGCTGCTATCACAACTGTCACACAAGTACATGCTCCAGCATACGAGGCCAGAAAGTGATTATCGATTATGTCTGACTTCCTTCTTAAGAAATACTGTTGATCGCAACTGCGAAATAACTGCTTTAGCATTGCTGTACCTTGATTCAGTCTCACTTACTATACTACCATCCTGGGAGAACACACATCTTAAATATTTCATACGATATATCCGTTTCAGTCTTGTATTCCTAGCCTGACATTCTGTTTTCTTAGGTTTCTTACCTACTGAGATCACTTTAGTCCTGGAATGTTTAATTTTCATATCATGCTCATTGTACTTAGTTTAAAGTTCCAAACTGCTTACTAAACTTCCACCTAAATAAATCCCTCTCTGCTATTTAATACTTTTCAGAAGATGATCCACGTGAACTATGAACAAAAAAGTGAAAGATTACAGCCTTTTCCAACACTGTATTATTCTGCCATCAATTGTCACTGCAGGAAGACATCTATTGAAAAACATTATATCTTTATAAAAGTTATAACTTTTGAAATTATGCTGATCAATGAAATAACTGAAATACATTGCACTGAATCCTTCTTACTGATGATTCACTCGCTACATTTACGCGATTTTGATCATTCCATAGAGGGAAGTATTTTTTTCTGGAACTAAATGGTATTCACGTAATGGATGTAGGAATCAGCTAGTGCACTTCGGATATACGTTCGCGATACGAGTTACATTCATGGCACACATTTCTATAGAAGAGGAATTACAAAACACTAGTATTGAATGTAAGGCTGGTGCGGAAACTGTGAGGGAGAGAGGATGTGATTTACGACCGACGAGTAAAACTAATGAGGGCGTGAATGGCTGATTGGAAGAATGAGATTGGGTTACGTAACAAATGGGTGGCAAAGTCAACGAGGAAATGAATGCAGTGGAAGGAATGAAGTAAAATTAAAAAGTGAGCGTGGTGTTATTGACAGCCATGTATTTGATTTTGTAGGTGAGGCTAGTATACCCGCAGGTTGCATGGTTGATATCGGATTCATATTAAAGTTTGTAGTGAACAAAATAGATTGGTGAAAAATACGTAACATATGGGAATCTTGAGACGTGTTTGAAAGTATTCCTGTATGCAAGTGAATTATCGTTCTCTTTCACCCTAAAATCCATCTTACCGGGAGAGTTCTCCGTACGGTGAGGGAGGGGGGCAGCTGTGACCTTGCACCCAAGAGATAGTGGGTTCGAGCTCCACTGTCGGCAGTTCTGAAGAACATTTTCCGTGGATTCCCATTTTCGCATCAGACAAATGCTGGGGCTGTACCTTAATTAAGCCCACGGCCACTTCCTTCTCACTCCTAGGCCCTTCTTATCCCATCGTCGCCATGAGACCTATCTGCGTCGGCGCGATATAAAACAAATTGGAAAAAAATTCCGTCTCCTTGCGATCTGTTATTCTCTTCCCTAACACATTAAATGTCTTTCAATTCCGTCACTAATATACGTAAAATGGTTGAGAATTATTCCAGCGATTTCCATTGCCAACTTCATGAGCTGAATAGAATTTATTTCAGTAAGTTACTGATCCATTTATACCTCAGTCGTAAGAATGTTTTCTTTATAAACTTATGATCGTAGTTTTAAACCAATCACATGACTGTTAAAGAGCAGAAAAATGTTCCATGTCGTTCGATATTGGGATGCAAAATACAGCTGGTGGAAAATTCCATCTTTATCCGTCAGCATTCAATAGGAGTCATCAATAGTATGCCGTTTAGTATTCGAGTTCCTCTACCGCATAGAAGTATAAAACAGAAAGTTAAATAGACACGCAGGCAGTGATGATGACATCTAATTAAAATGCTTCCATATGTGGCTAAGGCTATATTATTACTCAGTGAGGGGATGAAGATATTTTGTAAGAAGAAGAAGAATGCAAAACCATCAGCTAAGTGAGTTCAACCGCACGGCTTAGTCGGGCAAAACTATGGAAAGCGAAAATAATTATAAATATTAGTGCGTTGACTATTTTTGTTATTGTCGATATATATTTCCTCACACATTGCAAGGACACTCTATGTGATAACAAACAGACTTCTTCCTATCCTTTACTTATTTCTGAATCTCACCCTCTGTATAATATCCTGCCAGCTTCTCCACGTTTGACTTCTAGGAATCAACGGAGGCTCTCGTAGGGACTGCACACGAAGTCCGAATTTGTAAATGCTGAGGGAGGTTCAAACACTCAGACTCCAGTCGAATAACTCCCTCCTGGTCATACAGAAGACTGGTTAACGGGGAAATCTCTCAATAGACTGCGCTGAGGTGTTACAAGATGCAAATCTAAACTGTTGAAGTAGACTCGCCGTTATGTGATTGTGCGCCTCCACAGACAACGTCTCATCTTCTCCAATGCAAACTGTGTCTAGCTACAAGTACTATGAAAGACCTCACGCAAACAACACCTGAGCCCCTGAGAGTGGCTAACTATCGGTCAGCAACCATATAAGATTGTTCTTCTGCATTTTCCTGTGGTTTTCTTAGACCCTTCCATCGTGGTTCGTCATTTCAAAAAAAAAAAAATAGTCTTCACATTAAGGAACCAACGCAGCATCTACCTTTCCAAGCACCGTACTCGACAGGAAATCCAGATCTATCACATTGGGACCTCTTTTTTCCTTTATATTATGACTGTTACGTTGTTATATATTGTATTTATCTTTTAGTGGCCGATGACCTAGATGTTAGTCCCCTTTAAACAACAAGCAAGTATCTTTTAGTTGTTCAGCTTGTATTTACATCTTTGTATATATTAGTGCTTCTGATACGATAAATAAATTTCTTGCATACCCATTCTTCGTATTGTATCACTTCTCATGGTGGTTAGGATATTTCGGTGTATAAATTAATCAGTGCCTTTGCTGGCAGTGTTTACAGTGCACTATGTCTTCTGGTATAGGCTAGAGCAAGTTTGTTACGTTCATAGATCTGTCTCTGTCTTATCCTTGGCTTTGACAATATGAAAGTGACTGAGGTATGAGCGATGCTAGTAATATCATTCCTTATGCAGCCAGTCCGTGCTATGAATGGTGTAAAAATGTTGCTCATAGGATCGGTTGGTATATGCATTTCAGTGGGCTTGGCAGACTGATATGTAATAGCAACTCTGGCTCGGTGAGGAAAGCAACAGGACACTACCTCACTCCTCATTTCCCTAGTACGCCTCTTCAGTGATGCCTAGGCTGTCTATGCCGGCTGATGGCAGAGCGGTTGAGGATCCCACCAGCGGCATCGCTGACGGACTGAACATACATAAATTAAGTCCATTAAGCGACAGTGGCCGAGTGGATGGTTTCATTTTAGTGCTAATCGTATTCAATGAGAGGTGAGATATCGTACATCCCATCAACTAGTCTGGATAAAAAGCACTGTACAGGATGAAGCGAAATTCGCGCACTCGGGCGTCGCAGCGTGACTTCCCACATGCCAGCAATAAAAAAATATCTCTCACAAAAGTTCGTCCAGCGAGTATATCCGGCAGAAAAAGAACGTTGAAGAGTGGCAACCTGGCAACACTGTAACCACATGTATGGTAACTACCTCTGTCCGCATATACTAGTCGTGCTGTGCAGGTGGTGCAGAGGATAGAGTTTTGGGTTAGCATGCAGGAGGTCGAGGGTTCGATCCTGGGTTGAGGCGCACTTTTTTATTTGCTAATTTCCATCGGACATTACATACTGTAGTACAGTAAGATACCGTTTCTTAAGTCACATGTATCCTACATTTACAAAATTTTATAACGCTGGAAACGTTGTAACGCATCTATTAGATGAAGTGGTGCGAATAAATTCACACCCACGACGTGGGAAAAGCGTCTTTCATAGCTGACCAATGAAAACGAATGTTCGTGCATTTCTAGGATCGTGGAATGTAAGTGCAAATGGTTTCTAGAGGACCCGCTACAATCACCGTTGACGATTAAGATGCCAGATACTGTACCACCTGGACTATATTTACGAAATAAAAAACACACGCCTCAAACCAGGATCGAACCCCTCGACCTCCTGCTTGCTAAACCAAAACTCTATCCACTGCACAGCACGACAAACACGTGCTGACAGAGGTAGTGTGACCGTTCACAACGTCACCTATGGTATGTCATGATATCCAGCAGATGAAATATGCCGTTTTCCGTGTCATTCTACGATAAAAACTGCCCAAGTTAGAATTTTTCTTCCCGCTCCAGGACTCGATTTGCAATATCCAGAGTCGCGCGACCCAGCTCTAGTTGCTGGTAATTAGCAGCAAGGCGGTGCAAGAGCGCTTGTACTCGAAGTTTTCTCACTCCCACCGCGAGCGAGATGAAAAGATACGCGTTATCACGTGACAAAGAATCTAGGTCACTAGCTGAGCGCAGAGAGTATATCCAACGTGATAAATAACATTATACCCTGTTTTCCTCGCTTATTCACCACTGCCAACTTAACGCATTCAACTGTTTTATTTCTGTTAATTTTTTATAAATCGCAAAATACCCAATGGATAATTAAACGCAAACATTCATTTGAATCAGGGAATTTTACGCATAATTATGAGACCGAGAAGTGCTCTACTTAACTGACAGAGCGGTAACTACGCTGTAAACAAGGGCGCGTCTTAATGAATAACAGATGTTGGACCCTAACCGTGAGAGCGAACACAAGGAATCCCCTGTGCTCGTCATCATTCACCGCCAGAGACTAAAGGACGCTTTTAAAAATGCTTCAGAACCTACGAAGTTATTTTAATAACAGTCACTCAGTGGAGATGGGAATACAGGAGCTACATTTTGATACCCTGTTCGTCACTGTACGTTGCGTATTAACGGACCAACGTGTGAGAAAGGATTGCATTTTTCCCCCCACCCTCAGCATTCGGGTCTCTAGCGTAGCGCGCCTATATATTCAAGAGCTGAGAAGGAGACACTACCCAGTGCATTCTCAGTGTAACGCCAGTACGGTAGTATTTCGTCGTATTTTGTGTGTGAGTCGTTTGTGAAGAAATAATCTTGTAATCTGAGCAGTGTAATACAGTGATTCATTAAAGTCTGTGAGTATGTGGAAATAATCACCCTCTGAGTGAGATGTTATCGTGTACAGTGTGCCGCAAATTAATAAATAGAAACGGTACGAAACCGTAATAACCGATGTCCGTGTGTAGAAAAGGTCGTACATCGAGCCTCCTATGTGTCTAAGTTAATACGGCTCAGTTAACATATATAGGGACGTACTTAGCGAAGTGGGTGGAGCGAACGTGCTTGATATCAATATGAATTACCAAGAAAGTCAGTGAACGGCTCAGTGTAGACCTAATTGAGGACAGCGCCACGTTAAAGTAATCCGTAGTACAGTTGAGAGCTCGACTCACGGCTAAGTGCATTAGAACAGGCCTGAACTAGTATCATGAATACGAGAATGCTAATACATTAGTGGCTTAACCACTGTCGTTTCTAGGGAAACTAGTGAAATTTCTGGGCCTATAATCGCTGCCTACAAGAAGAATAGATAAATGAGAAGGGATTAATGTCTGGCTTCTGGGACATTACCGACATTGGGTTGGAATGCTCGTGCTATTGAGCAAATCCAACCATATGTTCAAATTGTGGTGTGTAATAAACTAACGCATTCACTTGAGATAATTTCCCCTCATTTACATGTCTCCGAGAACGCCAGAGTGAACGCCGACGTCCAGTTGAATGCCAGAATTTTGCCTGTGTACCGGAGTGAACGAGTCATCTAGCTGTTTGCCAGAATTTCGTCTGGTAGCAGAGAACGTCTGGAACGTCGCTGTCATGTGTATGACCTGCCAGGAAGTCATCATGGGTCTTCACATCGCCGATGACGTGATGCAAGCAGTCTAAGTCCATGGAGTGCCCTCCTGTAAAGCTGTGAACGTGGTATCCAGAAGGCTGAGTACATTTCCAAGTATTTATATCTTTGAAGGTCGTGTCCCATTGTAAATATGTAGATTTTTCACTTAGATATAACGTAGACTGCAAGCACGCCATTTCAGAGGGATAATAATTATAATTTCATTTTTATTTGGGTCTTTTATAGAATACTTTCTTCATGGTTTGGGAACGACCATATTTTACTTCCATGTTTTTTTTACAAGGGTTTGATAATGCATGACGTAAATTTAAGGACCTCAGATTAATTAAGTGTGAAGTACTGTCAAGTAAAAGGGCTTAAATATTCTACGTAAACGACTCCAGTTATCATCTTTCTACAGCCAAATAGGAGTCCTCAAAGATATCTCAGTAACTGATTTTTTTTTGTACTTCACAAGCTCTTAGAAAATCCTCCTTACTAGAAATAAAAACTGCTGGAACAACGAATGGAGCATGAGATTGGGGTATATATCTTACATCGCTAATTAGTACGCGAATGCGCAAGTTAATTTGGACTCTGGTGGCAGGAGATCATCACTGAATTTGCATCGTGGTCGATGTACCGAGAGGAAATGAAATGGCTGAACAGGCTGTAGCCATAACATATATTGTGAAATGAAATGTGAAGTTCCCTTGGAATCTGTCATTAAGACACGCGAGGCGCATATCGCGATGTGAATATGTTGATTACGGCCGGATATAGGGCCGTGATTTGTGTGATGCCATGGCGGCCAGTATTGAAAGAAGTGAATAGATTATTTGCCGTGAAGCCATTGCCCGAGAAGGCTTAGGGGACCGCTCTTTGGAAGTGTGTCACGGGCAGCTCACAGCTGGAGTTTTATGAGCCCCTTTAAACGGGGGAGTGAAGGCGTTTTCTTCAGTGAAATAGAACAGATACAAGCGGCGAGTTTCTTTTCCTTTCGGCACAAAGATTACGCGTGTTAATTTAAATAGAGTCAACGTCGCAGTGATTTCAAATGAGCATTAAATGAAGGATTCCTCCTATTTATTTCTTTAATTATTCACAGCGTATAGGGAATTCCAGGTCAGATATACCCTGTCTCAGAAGGTCCTGAGTTTATTGCAGGAGACATTAAAGCTTACTGTCACAAGCGGCAGGTGAATAAGGCCACCTGCGGCTCATTGTGTGTATGTGAAATGTATATATTCTTGTCCATTTGTTGCAGGTAGTGCTATAATAATTTGTTTATGATGTCTGGTATTGAAGTCGCTAAATGCTTGTCCATAGGTAACATCGTTGTGTAAATAATGTTCTGATATATGTGTTGATAAAAATCCTAATGAAATGAGCGTGTTTATCATACTGCATATTAGGCAACGTTTAACTTAAGGTAGTGTTGTAACGCGACTTTCAAAGGATTGGGAGTGTAAATTGCCTATTTCAGTTCATACGATACTAGCAAACTTATATCATAATTTGATGCAAATTGAATATATTAATTCTTGGCAGGTAAACAGATTTACAGCGGGGTGTGTCCATAATGATTAAATATGTGTGTGATGTAATATAAGTGTAGAGTGAAATAATTAGAGAAGAAACGCCTCTCTAAGTCTGAGGTAGTGTAATAGTTCGAGAGGGAACGCCTTCTTAAGTTTGAATATTTAAACGTATAATGAAGTGTAGAAAAGGACTACCGAACATTTAAACGTCAAGATCACCCAAGTTACTATATGTAAGGTGTTTGTATGGCATACCCATGTAAATAATGTGTTTCACTAGTATAAGTAAAAATTTGTTATACAAGATATTGTCTCTCTTCTCATTAGTAATGAAATGGTATTCCTCTCATAATTAACTTTTCCCCCTACTATAGAGACTATTAGTAAAGGACTTACCGCCCCATCGGACAGTCCACAGACCCGAATATGCGATACCGACTCAGCTAGCGAACTATTCTAGTAGGGGAGGGTGAGGCTTCGACAAACCGGGCTGAGTTCGAAGCTCACCGATGGTGCTCCATTCTAACATCATATTTATGAACAATGGTAACTGGTTCATGTACTGATGCCTTGGAAAGGTTACAGTAGTTACCTTATATGTGGTTACAGTGTTGCCAGATTGCCACTCTTTAACGACATTTTTCTCCCGGATATACTCGTAGGACGAACTTTTGTGACAGACATTTTTTTTATTGCTGGCATGTGAGGAGTCGCGCTGCGACGCCCGAGTGTGCGAATTTCGCTTTACCCTGTATAGTGATCTATTTACAGGATATATAAATGTGTATATTGCTCCTGATTATGTGCAATTCTATCTTTTTGTAATTACTGTGATGTTCGGCCGCGCAAAAAACGTACTATTTCATTTATACTATGGCTGTTAGTGCTATGAGTAGCTGAGTATAAGCTACGTTCCGCTCGCCTAAAGCAGGTCTTTATATTTGACACCCACGGGCGACCTATGCGTTTGAATGTGGCATGATGATAATGAGGTAGGATACACTGTGCCGGCACATAGTCTACTCTTAGAATAACACCAAGGGGTTCACTCAAGAGTTAACGTCTCAATACGACGGACGAATCGCCATCAACAGCGCTGCTTGCTTGTTGTTTTAAGGGGCCTAACATCGAAGGTCATCGGCCCCTATCAACAGCGTCAAATGCCGTCAGTCCATATGGGAACTGCGGAGAGGTTAGGAATTGAATCCAGGCTTTTGAAATGCAAACTATTGATTATAAATTGTATACCACCGCTTCTCAATACCCTGCCGCCCAACATTTTGATCGTGAATTTTTTTCGGACAACTTGACTCAAATAGGCTAATTACGATGTCAGATCATATAGACTAGGTCCATGCCCTGTGTTGTACCTACCAATAGGACTAGTAATCATACATATGCCAGTCATCACAGTGTTGAGAGGTGTGTGTGTGGGAGAGAGAGAGAGAGAGAGAGAGAGAGAGAGAGAGAGAGAGAGAGAGAGAGAGAGAGACCTTTCCTCAACCAAGTAAACTCCTTCTTATATGAGACAGCGCCTCATTTCGCCTGATAAGGGTGAATAAATTTCGTTCAAACACTCCTATCAGGATTAAGAATGAAATAATTTTGAAATGTAAATACAATGTTTAAAACGCTAACTTACAACATTGCGTAATGAAGAATAAAGTAAAAATATAGTGTCCAATCGTTTTGTCCCACATTGAATAATCCTTCACAGAAGTGAATGTTTTTTTTTTCAAATTAATCCACTGGAAGAAGTTGTTTGTTATTTTTATCTGTAATCCGGTAAGGTCTAGGCACGAGATCAGGAATCCCGTGTACTTTATGTGACGCCTAACGATAGTGTCTTGACTGGTTGGAGTTAGGCTTGATTAGAAACTGATCGATGTTTCTAGGCTGGTTTTTTAATAATATTTGTTCGTGGCGTCCACCTCTGTAGATCTTTTGCCACTACTTTCACCATATTATAGGGACCTGTGTGTAAGTGGAATTGCGGAAGTGTAGAGTGTTGAATGTGAGGGAAGAAACGTTGAGGACGACACAGAAACTCAGTCCCCAGGCCAGGGATATTATCCGTTTACAATCAAAAACCCCAGACGCGCCCGCTAATCGATCCCGGGGCCGGCGGGTGACAGGCGGACGCGTTGCTCCCTACACCGTGGGGCAGGACATATTTCTATGTTAGACACCATTCCAGCATTTTCCTAGAGTCAAACTGAGAAAGCACTACTTTATTGATAGTCAAGTGTGGATTTCAATCACCAGGCGGTCCCGAATTTAGTCAGTTTAGCCTGAAGGCACCTTGCTTTAGTTTCCAGAACTAGACACAATTTTCTGGTAGAAATGGGAGTTAGACCAGAGTGAAAAGCCAGAAAACTAGTATACTGAATCCGATAACACTTGTGATTCAACAAAACGAATTGTATGCAGCCAAGATTCATCTTCAGAGACAAGCTACACCATTTATTGCCAAGAGTGGAAAGAGATGGTTATATCACATGTAAGAAAGACAAAATTCACCAGAACATTACAAATATTAGGTTCAGTCCCAAACCTTCAGCGACCATGTGAAAAGTCTTCAGACTGGACGCTGGTCGGGTCCTCATGATACCATTAGAGGTCACGCTGTTGCTGGGAATCCGCAGATACCAATGGCCGTGCCAGAGTGACGCGTAAAAGTGTGATTAAGAATGAGGCAGTTTCCCATTGCTTTCGCCACTGGGCGAAGATGCCATTGCAGCACTACTGACCCTGAGAGTTGTACCTTCCATAACATACAGAAACACCGAGCTCCCAATGTCATTCCTCAGCATCACCTATACTTCAGTAGTCTCCAAACTCCCTTAAATTACATTGAGATTTAAGTTAAAAATTTTTGTTTTGGCCTACGGCAAGAGATAGATCTAAAGTTAAAATTTGTAATTATGTGATTCGTGAAATGTAAAATTAACTTCACATTATAAATATATTATTTATTTTGGTAATAAGCAGGAAAGGCTAGGTCAAGCAGCAGGGAAACCTTTCTGGACAGTAATAAAGAATCTTAGGAAGGGAGGGAAAAAGGAAATGAACAGTGTTTTGAGTAATTCAAGTGAACTCATAATAGATCCCAGGGAATCACTGGAGAGGTGGAGGGAATATTTTGTACATCTTCTCAATGTAAAAGGAAATCATCCTGGTGGTTTTGCAAACAGCCAAGCTCATGGGGAGGAAGAAAATGATGTTGGTGAAATTATGCTTGAGGAAGTGGAAAGGATAGTAAATAAACTCCATTGTCATAAGGCAGCAGGAATAGATGAAATTAGACCTGAAAAATTAGCGTGGAGTGTTAGTAAGGTACCTTCAGATTGGACAAAAGCAGTAATCAATCAATACTGATCTGCATTTAGGGCAGTCGCCCAGGTGGCAGATTCCCTAACTGTTGCTTTCCTAGCCTTTTCCTAAATGATTTCAAAGAAATTGGAAATTTATTGAACATCTCCCTTGGTAAGTTATTCCAATCCCTAACTCCCCTTCCTATAAATGAATATTTGCCCCAGTTTGTCCTCTTGAATTCCAACTTTATCTTCATATCGTGATCTTTCCTACTTTTATAAACGCCATTCAAACCTATTCGTCTACTAATGTCATTCCACGCCATCTCTCCGCTGACAGCTCGGAACATACCACTTAGTCTAGCAGCTCTTCTTCTTTCGCTCAATTCTTCCCAACCCAAACATTGCAACATTTTTGTAACGCTACTCTTTTGTCGGAAATCACCCAGAACAAATCGAGCTGCTTTTCTTTGTATTTTTTCCAGTTCTTGAATCAGGTAATCCTGCTGAGGGTCCCATACACTGGAACCATACTCTAGTTGGGGTCTTACCAGAGACTTATATGCACTCTCCCATACATCCTTACTACAACCCCTAAACACCCTCATAACCATGTGTAGAGATCGGTACCCTTTATTTACAATCCCATTTATGTGATTACCCCAGTGAAGATCTTTCCTTATATTAACACCTAGATACTTACAATGATCCCCAAAAGGAACTTTCACCCCATCAACACAGTAATTAAAACTGAGAGGACTTTTCCTATTTGTGAAACTCACAACCTGACTTTTAGCCCCGTTTATCAACATACCATTGCCTGCTGTCCATCTCACAACATTTTCGAGGTCACGTTGCAGTTGCTCACAATCTTGTAACTTATTTATCACTCTATAGAGAATAACATCATCCGCAAAAAGCCTTACCTCCGATTCCACTCCTTTACTCATATCATTTATATATATAAGAAAACATAAAGGTCCGATAACACTGCCCTGAGGAACTCCCCTCTCAACTATTACAGGGTCAGACAAAGCTTCACCTACTCTAACTCTCTGAGACCTATTTTCTAGAAATATAGCAACCCATTCAGTCACTCTTTTGTCTAGTCCAATTGCACTCATTTTTGCCAGTAGTCTCCCATGATCCACCCTATCAAATGCTTTAGACATGTCAATCGCAATACAGTCCATTTGACCTCCAGAATCCAAGATATCTGCTATATCTTGCTGGAATCCTACAAGTTGAGCTTCAGTGGAATAACCTTTCCTAAAACCGAATTGCCTTCTATCGAACCAGTTATTAATTTCACAAACATGTCTAACATAATCAGAAAGAATGCCTTCCCAAAGCTTACATACAATGCATGTCAAACTTACTGGCCTGTAATTTTCAGCTTTATGTCTATCACCCTTTCCTTTATACACAGGGGCTACTATAGCAACTCTCCATTCATCTGGTATAGCTCCTTCGACCAAACAATAATAAAATAAGTACTTCAGATATGGTACTACATTCCAACCCATTGTCTTTAGTATATCCCCAGAAATCTGATCAATTCCAGCCGCTTTTCTAGTTTTGTATTTTGTATCTTATTGTAAATGTCATTGTTATCATATGTAAATTGTATTACTTCTTTGGCCTTAGTCTCTTCCTCTATCTCGACATTATCCTTGTAACCAACAATCTTTACATACTGCTGACTGAATACTTCTGCCTTTTGAAGATCCTCACATACACGCTCCCCTTGTTCATTAATTATTCCTGGAATGTCCTTCTTGGAACCTGTTTCTGCCTTAAAATACCTATACATACCCTTCCATTTTTCACTAAAATTGTATGACTGCCAATTATGCTTGCCATCATGTTATCCTTAGCTGCCTTATTTGCTAGATTCAATTTTCTAGTAAGTTCCTTCAATTTCTCCTTACTTCCACAGCCATTTCTAACTCTATTTCTTTCCAGTCTGCACCTCCTTCTTAGTCTCTTTATTTCTCTATTATAATAAGGTGGGTCTTTACCATTCCTTACCACCCTTAAAGGTACAAACCTGTTTTCGCATTCCTCAACAATTTCTTTAAACCCATCCCAGAGTCTGTTTACATTTTTATTTACCGTTTTCCACCGATCATAGTTAATTTTTAGAAACTGCCTCATACCTGCTTTATCAGCCATATGGTACTGCCTAACAGTCCTACTTTTAAGACCTTCCTTTCTATCGCATTTATTTTTAACTACCACAAAAACAGTAATTGCACCTATCTATAAGCAAGGGAGCAGGAAGGATTGCAACAACTATCGAGGTATCTCATTGATTAGTATACCAGGCAAAGTATTCACTGGCATCTTGGAAGGGAGGGTGCGATCAGTTGTTGAGAGGAAGTTCGATGAAAACCAGTGTGGTTTCAGACCACAGAGAGGCTGTCAGGATCAGATTTTCAGTATGCGACAGGTAATTGAAAAATACTACGAGAGGAATAGGCAGTTGTGTTTATGTTTCGTAGATCTAGAGAAAGCATATGACAGGGTACCGAGGGAAAAGATGTTCACTACACTGGGGGACTATGGAATTAAAGGTAGATTATTAAAATCAATCAAAGGCATTTATGTTGACAATTGGGCTTCAGTGAGAATTGATGGTAGAATGAGTTCTTGGTTCAGGGTACTTACAGGGGTTAGACAAGGATGTAATCTTTCACCTTTCCTGTTCGTAGTTTACATGGATCATCTGCTGGAAAGGTATAAAATGGCAGGGAGGGATTCAGTTAGGTGCAAATGTAGTAAGCAGTTTGGCCTATGCTGACGACTTGGTCTTAATGGCAGACTGTGCCAAAAGCCTGCAGTCTAATATCTTGGAACTTGAAAATAGGTGAAATGAGTATGGTATGAAAATTAGCCTCTCGAAGACTAAACTGATGTCAGTAGGTAAGAAATTCAACAGAACTGAATGTCAGATTGATGATACAAGTATTTAGGTTAGGTGTTCTCCCAGGATGGTAATATAGTAAGTAAGGTTGAATCAAGGTGTAGTAAAGCTAATGCAGTGAGCTTGCAGTTGCGATCAGCAGTATTCTGTAAGAACGAAGTCAGCTCCCAGACGAAACTATCTTTACATCGGTCTGTTTTCAGATCAACTTTGCTTTACGGGAGCGAAATCTGGGTGGACTCAGGATATCTTATTCATAAGTTAGAAGTAACAGACATGAAAGTAGCAAGAATGATTGCTGGTACAAACAGGTGGGAACAATGGCAGGATGGTACTCGGAGTGAGGCGATAAAGGCTAATTTAGGAATGAACGCGATGGATGAAGCTGTACGCATAAACCGGCTTCGGTGGTGGGGTCATGTGAGGCGAATGGAGGAGGATAGGTTACCTAGGAGAATAATGGACTCTGCTATGGAGGGTAAGAGAAGTAGAGGGAGACGAAGACGACAATGGTTAGACTCGGTTTCTAACGATTTAAAGATAAGAGGTATAGGATTAAATGAGGCCACAACACTAGTTGCAAATCGAGGATTGTGGCGACGTTTAGTAAATTCTCAGAGGCTTGCAGACTGAACGCTGAAAGGCATAACAGTCTATGATGTTAATGTATTTATTTATTTATTTATTTATTTATTTATTTATTTATTTATTTATTTATTTATTTATTTATTTATTTGGCATGGATAACATGTGCTTATGGTTGTGATGATGATGAGGAGGAGATAGGGAGAGGGTGAAATCCGGTGCCGGCACGTAGCATACGTCTACCGAATAACACCTAGAGGTCAGCTCAAGGCTTAACGTTCCATCCGATCGATGAATCACCACCAACAGCGTCATAATGCATCACTTCATATGAACACAACGGATAAGTTTTCATACACTATCTAGTGACTGGATATTGTATACCACCACCTCTCAACCACCCATCATTCTGATGGTGAAATATTTTCATTACAGGGACTAAGCAGCTATCCACAGTGCCAGACCATAAAGACTTGACGCCTTAACGATCTTAGCTGCCAGGTGGGCCCAGACTCAAATAAAACGAGAAGAAAATTTTAATTGATGCTCCACTTTAGAACAAATTAGTTTCACAGTGAAAAACAATAAATATATAGGTATAGCAGCAGTTCTTCGAAATCGTACGTTCCTCATCGCCAGATGTTTCATTCCAGGCTTGTACCAATGTCATATTTTACGTACATATATTAGGTGGCCCTCTTAGACTGATCACGGCCGTCTGGATCGCTCGCTGCGCTCCTTATACCGGCCTTTACAATCGCTTGTGAAGCCCAGCATAAAGCTGTAATTGGAAAGTTTTACCGTAATCCCGCTGGAGCGCTGGCCTACTACCCACTAACAGGCGGCTGTATATCGCAAATTGCCGCATTTCCAGTTTTATTTGTATGTTTTGTCCAGCCCCCTTCCTGAGAGCAGCGCTTGAAGAATTTTAAAACTCTAATTGAACAATGACTCTTAATCTCAATATTAACACCTGAAGTTCTGCTATGTATCTAAATGCCATGATAATAAAAACGATTACTATTATTCCTCGCAATTAAGGAACGTCAGTTGGACTACTCCACCCTCCGCAGTTTCATTTCCACGACGTTATTTTGGCACATATCAATGAAGGTAGCCTTTAGGATTAATCATTTTAACAATATTAGTCAATGTAACATACTATTTTATTCCCTAAATTAAGATACATCGGCAATCAGGGTCAATATCAGAACGACAGCTGGACTAAGTTATCTCCCCGCAGTTTCATTTCACGACATCATTTTGGCAAATATCAACGAAAGTAACCTTTAGGATTAATCATTTTAACAATATTAACCTATGTAACATTCTCCATAACTCTAAATTGAGATAAATCGGCAAATAAAGTCAATATATTTTCCATAAAGAAGTATGCATTTCTACCGCAAATAGGTCGGCCGCCAGCGCCACGTGTCGAGCTGTGCAACTACTCCGATTACAGTGCGTGGACCCGATTGTCAAGGCCGGTAAGGAGCTAGCTAGAGCGACGCATCAAGTCGGCCGTTGACTGATTCTGATGGTTCGGTCAGCTTCCGCTTCCAGCGCCAATGCTGTGCCACGTGCGGGAGCCATCTGGTGACGAATTAACCTACCATTTCCACTTCTATTATAACGTCTAAATTTCAGAAAGTCATTGTTTAAGAAGCCTTTCTCGTGGACAGTCGAGATTTCCTTCTGATGACGCAGAGCACATTTCTCTGCGAAACGTAAAGAATTTCAAGTCATTTTCTTGACACGGCATAAGCCCAAGAGCCTATACAGTATCATGTCTGTAAATACTGGCCGTGAAAGTATCAATGGCAACAGTTATGAGATAGTTTATCGAACAGCACACTTGAGTTCAAGGTATAGTTATGAACATGATGAACATTTGACTTAACTAATGAGCAGAGATGAACAAAATAAGAGCTGAAATCGCAGTATTCGAATACTCTTGGACAGTGCAATTTCTCAGTCCTAGCAGCCATTTATTATTCCTTGAGTTAAGAGTATTAACTACATACGTCACTTTTCCAGATTTGCAACATTTGTTACAGTGTTGAATAATTTACGACCTTAATTACACATTAACATGCAATGCAGCCTTATTAAGAACAGAACATCTGCACGCACTCTTCTTGCCACATAATGATACCATTTAAAGACTTAGTTGGTTTTGCATTATTACCGGCGCTCACGCGGACGGCTTTAACTAAACTAAGACCGGATGTCGAACGCCTGGTTAAACATTGCCGTTAATTATACGGCAGCTTCTTTCTTTTCTTTTTATTCTTCTCCCCCGGTCTATTCACCATTTTATTGGGGTCGGCACCTGATGTGGATTTGACCCAGCCGATTGCCCTTTCCAACCCTACGTGGAGGAATGTATTCACTATTGCACATTTCTAATGTGGTTTATTGTATGATGTGTCGTATGTAAACAAAGAAGTGTGTTAAGACGAACATAAACACTCTGTCCGCGAGCTAGAAAAATTAACATTATGCAATTAAATTCCTCGACCCGATCCGGAATAGAACCCGGGGCTCTATGAACCGAAAGTTTGTACACTGACCATTCAGCCAAAACACCGAATATCAATTATACAGCAGCTGAGTTGTGGAATTATAAATTAAATGTGAGAATACCTGTTCAAAATTGGTATTACAACCTGTGACAATAAAGTTCGGTGAATGAAGTCAGAACGGTCCATCCGGCTACACTGGCGACACGAAACGCTGAACCTGCGTAGCATCAGGTTTTGACCATATCCTCCCAACGTTGTTCAGTTGAGTATCGTGTGTGTGCCGTGTATGACCTGTCTAACACTGCGGGTTTAGTGCGTTGGTTCTGAACTGCCAACAGGAATATGAACGACCAAAAGATCAATGTACAATTTTGTTTTAGGCTTGGCAGACACCGAAAGAAGCGCATCCGATACTGGTGCCTACATATGAAGATCAAGCACTGTCCTATAAATGTGTGTACGAGTGGTTCGCTCGTTTTCGAGGAGGCCGGGAAAATGTTTTTGACAACCGCCGTGACGGAAGACCGGCGACCGCCGTCAGTCACGACAACATTGAGAAGGCGAGGACATTAATCACGAACGATCGGCGATTAACTGTTAACATGATGGCGGATGAACTGCAGATTAACCGTGAATCCGTGCCACAAATCGTTACCCAGAAGTTAGGGAAGAGGAAAACGTGTTCTCGCCTTGTGCCACATCACTTGACTGACAATCAGAAGCAGGCACGTTTAGAGGCTTCACAGGATTTCTTACTATTCCCACGACACAACCTCGCTTTGGAAGGAAAGATATTTGACGATATTCCTTACATCCAACGAAACGTGACGAGGCTTTTGAACACCATCCCAAAGGAAGCCTTCTTGCAAAGTTTCCAGCACATGTATCGCCGATCTCAGCAGTGCATAGTTACCGGAGGGGACTATTTCGAAGAACAGTAAGGTCACTGTCGTGCGTTGTTCATCTATGTTGATAGTACAGTATTCACCGAACGTTATTATCACAGGTTGTATATAAAACTCATACTTCACCAATTCCACCAAGAATTCTGTTCAGTGTGTGTAATGGTGATATTCATTCGGTTTACTATACGTGGCTTAACAATAAGGCACTGACAAACATTCAGGACTCATTCCTCATACGTAGAAGAAGAAAATACGTTATATGGACATGAGTCCAGAAACGGTAAGCCTCCGTGACTCGGGCGGCAGCACGCCGGTCTCTCACCGCTGGGTTCCGTGGTTCAAATTCCGGTCACTCCAGGTGATTTAGTGCTGGACAAAGCGGAAAGGAGACAGGTTTTCTCCGGGTAATCCGGTTTTCCCTGTCAAATTTAATTCCAGCAACAACCTCCAATATCATTTCATTTCATCTGTCACACATTAATCAATGCCCCAGAGGACTGCGACAGGCTTCAGCAGCCGGCACAATTCCTATCCTCCCAGCAGGATGGGGGTTTCATTCGTTCCATTCCTGACCCGGTCAAATGACTAAACAGGCTGTGAATTTTCATTTTCACATGAGTCCAGAAATTCCTTATTTCCATGTTAGGACTAATTTTCTACAACACTATATTGTATATTATTTATAGGCAGCAAACAGGCACAGAACGTACCAGCATACCGTATGAAACTCATTTTTGCAAGAAATATTAAAAATGCTCTCCGTTAGCTTTGGTACGTGCATCAACCAATCGTCGAATTGAATCCCGGATGCACTGAAGAGAAGAAGGAAGGAATAGACAACCATCTATGAGCTAACAATAGAATATTTCACACATTCCTCCAGAATTTCTAGCGTTGAATTTGTAGGACTGTTAATCGGCGCCAGAGTAACAATTCCTTTTTTTGTTGCTAGTGGCTATACGTCGCACCGACACAGGTAGGTCTTATGACGACGTTGGGATAAGGAAAGGCCTAGGAGTTGGAAGGAAGCGGCAGTAGCCTTAATTAAGGTGCAGCTCCAGCATTTGCCTGGTGTGAAAATGGGAAACCACAGAAAAACATCTTCAGGGCTGCCGACAGTGGGATTCAAACCCAGTATCTCCTAGATGGAAATTCATAGCCACACGCCCTTAACCGCACGGCCAACTCTCCCGGTCAACAATTCGTAAATTTTGAGTCAACATCTGCGAAATCTGGGTTGGTGGGGGGACGTCCTAATAGCATCCTCCTTGATGTATCAATACTAGCAATCAGGAGATCACTTTAACAGCCTTTATTCATTATTATTTTCAGTACTGTTGATGCGGTATACTTATCACGTTCGGCAATCTATAAATTGGAAAGCAATTACTTAATTAATGTTATTTTCTTTACGTCCCACTAACTACATTTACGGTTTTCGGAGAAGCCAAGGTGGCGGAATTTAGTCCCGCAGGAGTTCTTTTACGTGCCCGTAAATCTGACGACACGAGGCTGACGTATTTGAGCACCTTCAAATACCACTAGACTGAGCAAAGACCGAACCTGCCAAGTTTAGGTCAGAAGGCCAGCGCCTCAACGGTCTGAGCCACTCAGCCCGGCTCTTACGGGTATTTGTTACGTCTACGGCCTGGATGAGTTCTAGTGAGAAGAGGATTGGTGTTTTGAAATGTTGAACATTGTATTTAAAATTACGATAAAATAGTTGTGCGACAATTAGCTACGGTATTAAAGAAGCTATCTGGATTTTGATACAGTGTGTCGTCAAATTCATCGAAGTGTGCCACTCTAGAAAATGTTCGTCGTTGTCTCTCGATTACTACAAATAGTGGTAAATCACTATCATCTTGAGTCACTGGAGAAGGGAAGTCATGTCTTCCCAGATACTTTTAGTTCATATTTAACTTTGTCACATATATCGTCACTGCGATGCCAAAACCACGAATGTGACAACGCTCTCCCGATTCATTATTTCCCGTAAAACTGGTCACACCTCCCAGCCACACGTTGATATACAGTCCATCAGAACATATTCGTCTTGTTCATTTTCCCACGCTATAATATAAAGGAAAATGATCTTTAAATACATCACACTCTGGGGGTGGGTAAATATTTCATGCAAACATACATTGCTACAGCACGATACAGCAAGGTTCATTTTCCTTTACACATGCGCATAGGAAAATGAACTAAAATTGTTCTCATGGAGTGCATGTCGATATGTGGCTGTGAGGCGTGGCCATTCTTAATAATACTAATACTAATAATAATAATAATAATAATAATAATAATAATAATTTCGTGTGGCTATTTCTAGCCGGGTGCAGCCCTTGTGAGGCAGACTCTCCGATGTGGGTGGGCGGCATCTGCCATGTGTAGGTAACTACATGTTATTGTTGTGGAGGATAGTGTTATGTGTGGTGTGTGAGTTGCAGGGATGTTGGGGATAGCATAAACACCCAGGCCCCGAGCCATTGCAATTAACCAAAGAAGGTTAAATTTCCCGACCCGACCGGGAATCCAACCCGGGACCCTATGGACCAAAGGCCAGCACGCTAACCATTTAGCCATGAAGCCGGACTTAAAGAATATAATGGATAGGAAGAGCATTGTCCCATTCGTCGTTTGTGGCACATAAGTACAGAAAATGAATTGTTGTAAATGGCAGTTCTATGGGTAGGTAAAGCAAGGATGGAATTATTAGACGTAGTGTTATACTGTGTGGTATTTGAAATATGAAGTGAGGTAGACTGGCTGAAGAGTGAAGGAGATACATGGTCATAGTACCGTAGGTTACAGACGTATCTTACATATGCGCTTTGAAGAAGTTTCTGCTCAATAAATTGCGACGAGCATATCTATAAAACGCATCACATTATTCGAAATGAGGCAAAACTAGAGAGAAGTAAGTAAAATTATATGACTTCGTAACACGTTTATTTAATAGCACTCTTTAACAACCCTTGTCATCTCCATTACAAACGTTTCGTTATTTACAGGTTTGAAAAAGAAACATGTATTTTCTTCGTTCTTTCACCTGTTTCATCAAATAGCGCTACTATTTATTTTAAGAATACATTTTTCAGTAACTCTCACTGCACTAACATGCTCAGATAAATTCAACAGTGTATTACTCCCGTCTTCTTGAGTTTCTTAGAAATATATAAAATTGCTTCAGGATGTTATGAATATTCACACTCGAGCGTAGGCGGAGAGGAATAAACGCCCACGTTATTCCTCGCTTCTCAGAAATGTTTAATGAAGAGATACGCCTTCCGTCATGTATTGTCTAGTCGCTATGTGATCTTTATTCAATGTTAGGTCTTCAGCTAAATCAAAAGCTCAACGTTAGGCAAAAATGGGAACAAAGACGACGTAACGAAACTCTGCTTTAACGATTTCTGTCTTTATTAATAAATCGTCACTCTGTATGGAATTCTGTCCCCATATCTGAGCTTAATTCCATTACCCTATGACACTCAATACTTCAGGTAAGTGGATGTAGCATTTTGATTCCTGCGTTCACGAATTCTCATCCATTGTACTACGATTCTTAAAAATTACCTCTTTGGCCGTTACCATGAAACTTGAATATTCTTAACATCCTCTGGCTTACGAATTGCGTTTGTTTCACAAATTGTTTCACATCGCACCAACACAGATATGTTTTATGGCTACGATGGTATAGGGACGGAAAAATAAAATGGCGGATGGCTTTTAGTGCCGGGAATGTCCAAGGACAAGTTCGGGTCGCCAGATGCAGGACTTTTGATTTGACACCCGTAGGCGACCTGCGCGTCGTGATGAGGATGAAATGATAATGAAGACGACACATACACCCAGCCCCCGTGCCAGCGAAATTAACCAATTGAAGTTAAAGTTCCCGACCCTGCCGGGAATCGAACCCGGGACTCCTGTGACCGAAGGCCAGCACGCTACCCATTTAGCCATGGAGCCGGACATAGGGACGGAATATGAGTGGAAAGAAGCGGCCGTGGCCTTAACTAAGTCAGAATAAAAGTACAACACTTTATCTTCAGGAATCATGCCATACGACGGTAGCTTCTTAGAAAATCTGTCACGCGTTAGCAAATCAAGAAAAAGTCTTTCAGTGATGAAGGACGTAGCTTTGCTGTATCTGCGACGATTTTCCGTGACGAAATACATGTACCGCTTGCCCTGTCAATGCTGATCACATTTCGTTGGGTTTTTTTTTTTTTTGTCCATTCCCAGGGGCTGCCTGGCCGTGGCGGTAAAGGCGTGCTCGGTCCACCCGGAAGGACGTGGGTTCGAATCCCCGTCAGGAAGTCGTAAAATTTAAGAAACGAGATTTCTACTACCGGTGGTGCATATGGCCCTGAGGATCACTTAGCCTACACCAAAAATGAGTAACAGGTTAACTCCTGAGGCGAAGGCGGCCGGGCGTAGAGCTAACCACTCTACCCCATCACGTGCCGAGGTTAACAATGGTGGAACCCTTTACCTTCCACTCCTCCAAGGGCCTTCATGGCCTGTACGGAGGTAACTTTGCTTTGCTTTGCTTTGTCCATTCCCTGTATATCATAGCGTCCGCAGATTAAAAGTTTTCATCTATTTCCTTTCGCTTGTCTCGTCAGAGGCCAGTAGTTTAACCACTTGGTCAGTAGAAGGCAGCAAAAAGTGACTACATTTAAAGTCCTTTATAAAGAAAGTTCCCCTTACAAGTTCGTATGCACGTCTCGAAGGCATTCGTTTAAATATTCCTAGGGATCTTCTTAGGGAGCGTGCTTTTACCTTATCTCTAGTCTGTAGGTCTGTGATAGTTAGATGTTCCAAGATAAATTCCAAAACGTATGTGCTAATTCTGCCTGCTGTCATTTCTTGATGGATACAGTACTTTTGCATCCATCTCTTGGCACAAGCCAGACTAAAGTGTAGCTTCCACCGAAGTCCCAGTCAACATCCATGGCTGTGACAATATGGAAGTTGCTGGGGTATGGGTAGTGCTGAGTAATGACATTCAGAGCATGATTAGTGCATCTGAGTGTTATGAAAGGTGCTGCTCATAGGGTCAGTCGTGCTGCAGTAGTACTTCCTGACGCAGTGAGGAAAGCAATGGCAAACTACCTCACTCTTCATCTTGCCTAGTACGCCTCATTTTGGTGCTGCCATTGGTTTATGGGGTTTCCTTATAACCGCATAACCTTTGGTGGTGCTATTTGAGGATCCAACCAGCCTCTGGGCTGATGACCTAACAGACAGATGTGCTAATTGGTACTATGTTAGTGTTAAACAGAGGCATAGCCGTAATAGCTTCGTAATATTCTCCAATAGGTCATTCCGCAATTATTCTCTGATGTGAATTCTGTACAGTTAATCATAGGTGCTTGAATGAGTTTACCGAATCCAGCTGTTTTGTTCCTAGCGTGTCGTCCGCTGCTACTTTACCACGTTTTCGGAAAATTATGCATACTGTTTTGTCCTAGTTTAGGCCTATGGCGAATTTGTTGTTTTCTGCCCAATTTTTCAGTTGATTTAAGACTTTTAAGTTCGGAATTGTTCTGCGAGCCTACGACCATATCATCTGCGTACATATTTAGTGAGATTGTTTCTAGGTTTCCGATTGATCTTCTTGCGACAGATATGGCGATGTTGAATAACAGAGGGCTCAACGGATCACCTTGAAGTACTTCGTTAGTTTATACGATCCCTTTCGATACACTTATCCCATCGTTGATCTCTACCTTGTTTATTACAATAAAAATAATACTTTTATTTTCTTGGGAAGAGATTTTAAAAGGCTCCAACACTTCTCAGCATGACGCTCTCGATCCTCCAGAATCCGATGATCGGGAGAACCCGAATTATGTGCGTCCGGAGCCTGGAGTATTAGCGTTGATCGACTACGATCCATCATGCCAAGTTCACAAGTTGAAAGTCAGTAGTTTGAGTTCCAGGACTTCCGTAAATAAACACACATTTGTGGTCAAAACTAGCAGCAGGACTGGTACAAAGTGGTCAGAAGAACGGAAGAGGCAACACAGCGAGTTCATGAAGAGATCTTGGAAGAACAGGAAGGCGAAAGTCATCAAGCCCATGAACAACATCCAACGGGCTCTATGAATGGGCATAACTAAACCAGAAAGAAAATATTTGGTTTTATACACTATCAGCACACTTGTCCCTTGAAAACGCCGAGCAGAGAGACAGACCATTGTATTACAGAGTCTTTGACGTACAACACATTGTACCTCGGGTTGGTCCCGAGAGTGCACCAAGAATTGCCTTTTTGTAGAACAGGACTTAATATTTGAAAATCTTAACATGAAATTAATGTAAAATGATATTCAGTTCCAGTCTTTTTCTATTTAGGATCTATGAATTACGGGAAACAAATCATGAAATATAATGAGTTCCCACCCATTAAACACACACTGAAGCACACCTTTGTTGTTTGCAAGATTGTTTCTGGTGAGCAATATCGTAGCTGTATCATGGAACGATGCTAAAAGAACAATCATGCGCCGGTATGACCACAACGCTTGAACACGCAGAGTAATACGTGGATGTGATTGTGATGCAAATCATGGAGGCGTACATTATTAATGCTCAGTTCAGATATTCAAACAGAGTTTTTGTGCATCGTTGACGTGAATTAGCCACGTTGTGCAATGTTTTTTAAAAAGTTGATTTCGTTATTTTTAATTCTATTTCGCTAAATTATTGACAAAACATGACCAACTATTATCATAAATGAAGTGAGCAACAAATTATTTTATATTTGCTAATATGAAAAGTTTACTTTTATCCTGTTGTAGGCTAATTATTGGTGTTGGTGATCAACTAATTTTGAAAATAATGACAAGGAGGAAAGGTAGAACATTCAGTTTCATTTACTGTGTTACTGGTCATTGCGTCACGATGCTGGTCACGATCTCGAATACATCTTGTCTTGTGAAGGTAATGAATCCGTAACTAGGCGAATGAATGTACTGCTCAGTCAATGTGGAGGGAGTTAATAAATCAATTGTTGGTATACATTTAGGGATGAACTCCGGGCGTCAGATTCCCATTCGTTTGTTTACGTAGTCTTTTTTAAAGTGATTTCAAAGTACTTGAAAATTTACCAAATATTTCCCTTGAGAAATTATTCTAATCCAAAATTCCTCTTCTTTCAAATTCAAATTTGCCCCAAATTATTCTTATGAATTCCAGCTTCATGTTTTCTGCCTTTTAAAAGCTCCGCTCAAGCTTATTGATCCAGTATTGTCCTCCCACGTCTTCCGTTCACTGACAGCTCGGACATACCGCTTAGTCAAGTAGCTTGTCTCCTTACTCTTAAGTCTTCCCAGCACAAAGCTCGCGATATTTTCGTCACACTACTGATTTGTCGGAAATCACTCAGAACAAATCGTGCTGCTTTCCTTTCGGTCTTTTATAGTTCTCTTACCAAGAGGTCGTACTATGGGTACCATACACTGGAACCATACTCTAAAGGTCTTACCAGAGACTTATACGCTTTTACATGCGTACTACAACCCCTAAATACCCTCATAAATCCTATGAAGATATCTTTACACTTTGTTTACAACCTATTTAATTTGATTTCTCCAATCAAGATCTTACCGTGAGGTACTTTCACCTCATCAACACATTAATTAAAACTGAGAGGATGTTTCCTCTTAGCGGAACTTGCAACATGACTTCTCACCTTTTTTACCATCACATCATTTTATGCTGTCCATCTCGCAATATTATGGAGTTTCATCGTCCTCACTGATCGTCACTGGTTCTTAATGAGAGAGCTCTTCGTGGAGCAGAGGATAATTGAAATTTAGTTCTGCTGTACGGGTGTTACCCAAACTTGAAAACCCAATATTTTTGTTTAGTTCATCAATAACTAAACTTTTTGAAGCAGCAATCCGTGCCACCTTATTATGTTCTAATCTCCTTCATTTCTACGTAACTACTCCTTTCAAGATCTTTTCTAATCTCTTCGCATCTTGATTCCTTGATCTACCCCTGCAGTTGTTACGTACCACACTTGCCTCGAAAGATAGCTGAAAAATTCCTTTATACCTCATGATCCTCTCTTCCTCCTTTCTGGTCAAATACAGGCAAATAATTCTCTTCTCAACAGTACAATTCTACATCTTTCTTTCGGGACCCGGCCTACCCATGCCACCTCCTCTTTTAAAGTGGTTCTATTATCTTTCCTTCTGGGCAAGTAATTGTCCATTCTACAACCTGTGTCTGAAAAGTTCGGTGAATGATCGCCTAGGATGTACACCGTGATAGTTCGGACGATGCGCTCGCGCAGACGCGTTGGGAGAAATGACACCAAGTGCTCCCTATCAGTCAACTTAACACAGTTAAACGGAGTTGAACGCTGCAACGCATTGCACGGAGTCAGTGTGAGGACTCGTGTCATTGCACAATGGAGTGCAAAACGAGCAAAGCCTTAACATGAAGTTTTGCTTCCACCTAGGCAAAACGGCAATGGAAACACACGCAATGTTAGTGCAAGTTTACCACGCTCAAGCAGTGAGTAAAAAGTGCGCTTTTGACTGATCTAAACGCTTTCGAGATGGAAAGGAATGTGTTGAGGACGAGGCGCGTTCGGATCGACCAACAACAAGCACATCTCCAGAGTGCGGCAGATGATTCCGAATGATCGGCGACTGTCCTTACGAATGATAGCAGATGGAGTAGGTGTAGGCAAGGACTGTGTAAGGACCATTGTTCACGAACATTTGAAAAGGCCGAAGATGTGTGGCCGGTTTGTATCGCACAATCTGACAGACGAGCAGAAGTAAACTCGGATGGAAACGTCAGGAGAGTTCATTGACATTTGTGACCAAAATCCGGAGGTGTTGAAAATAATCATTACAGGAGACGAGTCGTGCTGCTACCAGTATGATCCGGAGAAAAAGAGATAGTCAGTGGTGTGGTGTTCAGTGTCTTCTGCGCCTCCCAAGAAACGTCGGCGCTCAAAGTCCAAGATTAAGACAATGCTGATCGCCTTTTTCGACAGCAATGGTGTCATTCATCATGAATGTGTACCCTAGGGTACAGCTGTCACAACGCGGAATTCTAAGAGGGAGTTTTGAAATGGCTACTGCAACGCATCACACGGGTTCGGCCTGAACTGTACCGGAGTAGAAGTGGAAGCTCCTCCACGACAATACCCGTCCGCACACCGCTATCCGCGTGACTCAGTTTCTCGCTGAACTCCAAGTGACTGTTCTTCCACAACCTCCGCATTCTCCGGATTTGGCACCAGCAGATTTTTTTGTTCCCCCGTCTGAAATCAGCCCTGAATGGCCACCGGTTCGACAGTGTATCAGGTATCCAACAACGCGCGACAAGGGTTTTCCGGGAGATTCCAATAGAAGCGTTTGCTGCCACCTTCCAGCAGCTTTACAGTCGATGTCAAAAGTGTGTTGTAGTTAACGGAGATTAATTTGAAGGCCAGTAAAGGAGTTTTATGTGTAACTTAGTTGTCTTTATTTCATGAGACCAGTCACCGAACTTTTCAGATACAGGTTGTGTATTTTCATACAACGTTAGGCTCTATTCAAATGTCAAAATGTATTTCTAATATGGATATCTAGGTTTGAAGTAAGTAAATTTATTTTCTTAAGAAAGGTCCTCCTTTGCTTGCGCCCGCCCATATTTTCCGGCCCCCTGGACTAAGCTGTCGTTAGTTATTCCGCTCCGCAAGTAAAAGTATTAATCTATGACTTACTTTTCTAATATATATATGAGGGTTGGGGCATAAGTCTTGGAAACTACGTTTTTTCCCCACGAAGCCTGGATCTACCAAACAAGCGGAAATATACGGATGGAAATGGGGACCTTAAGGTTCTGTGGAATATAAGAGTAATGCCGAATGGGTTTACCAGTTGTAGGATATAATGCAAGGAAACTGTCAGCCAGGAAATCTTTGTTCTACTTAATGTTTACTCTCAGAGAGTACAGTAACCTTTACATTAAACCCTCAAAATAGTCCCCTACCCTGTCTACTGCACGTTGACAGTAATGCGGAGACGTCCGATACCAGTCACTCACCTCACTATGTGTGAAATCAGCAATTTCATGTTAGACAATGTTGATAATGTCTTCTCGTATCCCAAACCGTCTCCCACGCAATAGTTGTTTCACTCTGGGAATGAGTTCAAAATCGTACGGAGGCAGATCCGGAAAATATGGCGGCTGTCCCAGTATTTCTCACTCCCAGCGTTGAAGTTACCAATTCATATCCATTCTGCAAGGAGTCTGCCTCACTACTGTAGTCTCACTGCGCAGTGCGCGGTACCGGTCTCATACACAGTCATCTCGTGCTGTGTTTATGTACTATGAGTATCATGCTTACCAGCCATTGTATGGAAGCTCTTTGCAAATGCCAGGAGAAAAATAGTTGCATTGAATTATGCCCTAACCCTCGTATTTCCAGCATTACCTGATTTCATAGAGCTTAGTACCTTTGCTTTGTTTCGAATGCATTTATTTTCATCTGGTACTCCAAGACTGTGTCAATACCTTCAGGAATTTGTCGTGACCAGGAGAAAAGTTTAAAGTAACGATTTGGTAAAGATAGAAACGTCGAATGAAACGTGTGTAGAATGAACTTCAGTACCCAAATGTGATTACAGTGTTACACTCTGAGATAATCATGTATGAATTAGAGTTTAATGACTCTCAAATTTACCTACGTAAAAATGGAAGCGTCTCCTGATTCATTTTGTTCTGGCGTTTCTCAGTAGTTGGCTGAAAAATATTCAATAACGTGTCAGCAATAAATCTTGTTGCACAAGACGGTTCAATGATGAATGCATAAGTCCGTCACGGATTTTTTTTTTTTTAATTTCTCCGCTCATTTTAGGTTATAACGTTATAATTCAGTGTTCAAAAACGTATCTCAGAGACAACTTCACTCTGTTACGTCTGTTAATTATAAAAGTTTTCCTTGGTCTCGTATTTGTTCTCAAGATACGACTTAACTTACGTCTCCCAGGACTCTGTCCGCGGTAATCATTAAAAAAAAGAAATCAATGTAGAGCACCGATTTTAACAGTTCGTCTAAAGGATCAGCTTAACCAAACGTACTTGAAATTGTTCCAAATTAAAGATCCTTTTTCTGAATATTTGCACTGCGGCCTAAAAATCTCGAATTTATGTAAATGAGTGTTATTAAAGATTAAGTCACTGTCATTTGCCTGAAACGGCACGCTGATGGAGTCATCGAGTTTACCATCGCCTATGGAGGCGACATAGATTGGTTCACTCTATGATATGCGGAACTTCTCTCTACGCACGAGTCACTCTTTTGCTGAGTAAGCAAACTCTGCCGCAGACACGAAGCACCAAGTCTGGACTGACCTCCCAGTTTTTGTGGATGATACGTTCGTTTATAACGGTCTCAAAATATCATTCAATATTAGTCTGAAATACGTTTTCTGGAAGCCATTAGCCTTGCTGTTTCTCCCTTACAGCCTTTTGACCCCAACTTGGCAGGTTCGATCCTGGCTCAGTCCGGTGATATTTGAAGGAGCTCAAATAAGTCAGCCTCATATCGGTTGATTTACTGGCACGTAAAAGAACTCCTGCGGGACTAAATTCCCGCACCTCAGCTTCTCAAAAAACTGTACAGGTAGTTAGTGGGACGTAAAGGCAATAATATTAATTAATTATTAATTCACTCTTACAATTACTCCAAACAGTTTTAACGTTCCACTGCGTACTGGAAGCCATCAACATGGATATGACGTATTCAAACACCATTAAATACACCGACTTAAACATGTCTTGCTAACAGAAAACCAATGACTAACCAATTTCGGTATCTAGGTTGGCATTAACGTTTCTTTGGAAGTGTATTTCCTTCAGAATATACCGTTCAGCATTTGCACTGCACAGCCAAATAATTACCAATATTTTCATGCAAGCGAAAGTCACGCTAATTACGTGCAACTGGTTAGCTAGTAAGAAGGCAATAACTTCCATTAGGACAATGTAAATATAAATGAAACAGTGAAATTAAAGGGCTTCAATTTTCGGAGGTAAACGTGGATTACACTGACATATCACTAGCAAACACCATTTAGCAGCACTTCCTGCTGTTCCTCGAAGAACCTTCATTGCCTGCATGAACATGCCTTTGTTCCTTCCTTCCTTCCTTCCTTCCATCCTTCCTTCGTATCTCTTCTTTCCTTATCACGTTCGTTTCTTTATTTCCTTGAAATACGGTAGAACTCAATGCACTTCAGTTTGAAGATTATGATTTTGCAGTGTTATATTAGGCCTAGTGCAGATATCAGAACATAATTTTTCAATTATAACTACGCGTGTCTGGATATTTCTGTATAATATTTACTCCCTCATAACAAAGTAATAAAATTAAGTTCTTTGTGTACGAGGAGGGCAAAGAAGAGAGCAGTGCGTCAGTGCCTTTGGCGAGCTGGACCGGACTTCTACCGTAAAGGAATTTCGAAACTTTCCCAATTGTGGGGAAAATGTGTCCAAAGGAATGGAGGGTATGTTCAAATATGAACAAAAGCGTATAGCTTGAAATGGTTTATCCAGTGTTTCGAAATTAATACACTAATTTTTAATGTTGCTGCTGACTTTCAGTATGGCCTTGCTACCTACAGTAGCATCCTGGATGTATCAGTGGCAGAGTGCCGGGCTCCGGATCCACAGTAAGCCTAAAAGGAGTCATGCGAAAGTGTCTGCGCACAGTATATGAGATTTTAAGAATGTTATTGTTATGTTAATCCCTTCAGTAAATATTATATTGTATCTGACAATTCCATCAGCTTTGTAACATATAATATCCCATGCCTTGCGTACAAACTGATGGCAAACTGAATTTTTTTTTTTTTACTAGGGTTTTACGTCGCACCGACACAGATAGGTCTTATGGCGACGATGGGATAGGAAAGGACAAGGAGTTGGAAGGAAGCGGCCGTGGCCTTAATTAAGGTACAGCCCCAGCATTTGCCTGGTGTGAAAATGGGAAACCACGGAAAACCACTTTCAGGGCTGCCGATAGTGAGATTCGAACCTACTATCACCCGGATGCAAGCTCACAGCCGCGCGCCTCTACGCGCACGGCCAACTCGCCCGGTCAAACTGTAATCATCGTAATTCTTCTTCTTATTTTTCTCTCTCTTTCTAATTCTTCTAAATGTCTTGCGAAGCTTACAGGATGTTGGTCATCTATATGGGTAGTGTTTCCTATATCTTCAGCAACACGGTAGAGTTGTGGGACGGTTCGTATTCCAGTCCAGTCTTGAATGTTCTTGAGATACGACGTAAATTTTCTGCCTTCTCCTCGCTGTCCTTAAATTTTGCCTTTTAAAATGAGGTGCAATATTGCATATATTTACGGAGAGGAAGCCAATAATTATCATAGTATAATGATCACAGGAATATTCAGCAAAGTGTTTCACAAACTGCTTTGAATGTCGTGCGTGACTGTTGGAACAGCTCTTGTATGCAGTGTTCAATGTCTGACTTCACTGTCTGCAAAAACGGATATCAGTTCGCTGATTGTCACGTCGGCATTGTTTAAGAATTGAGGACATTCTTGAGGAATAAACACTGTACAATTTTCTGTTACGTTCTTTCTTAGATTACCAGATTTGTCTTGTCGCACGATTTGGCCCTAGGCTATGCATACATGTTTGAAGGTTGTAGTTCAACACATCTATGTGAAAATTCAATTTCTGTGCATCTTAACCAATCACCAGGCGTAGAATTTTATAACTTGAATATTTCAGGAAATTATTAATGGTTTGCTTTATAAAATGGCTTCTCATTATTCATCCCAAAGTACATTCTCGAATGACGAAGACTTAATGAACTTACGACATGTACTAATGATAATTACACGGTTTTAACTGCAGCTTTATTTTCGTAATTGTGCTCCCAGCGTTAAGCAGTGTGTTTGATGTTAATTAGCAGCTCTGTATGCACTATCCATAATAATATACGCCACGCGAATTCCTTAGAGAGAGAAGACGGCATTGTGTGTACACAATTTCTCAGAACCAACATAGGCTAGTTATGTCTCAAAGCTTAATTAATGATCGTCACACTAGGGGGGCACATTTGGTAAGAAAACAAGGCGTGTTAACAAAACAAAAGTCATCCATTGTTCACGCGTCGATAAGAGCCGTTCTTTAAAGTAATTTCCTCATGCAATTCAAAGACAAAGAACAGAAGAGATAGGACGTGGAAGAAGTAAAATATTTAAATGTGAAATTGTATGGCTTAACAATAATGAATATTCATGTGAACTAAGAATACGCTCAAGGAAGTTATCAGAAGACTGAGCTAAGCGTGCATTATGTAACAGGAATCATAGACTTCGGATGTCTACTATCCATCCATCGACGCATTCATTGTTATGTACATATATTCATAACCTATATGTTGTACATTTTAATCATTGTATATCATTAATTCTTTCAATACACAACCTGTAAGCCTTATTCATGGCTGTCACCAACCAATCACTCAGTCAATCAATTAGTCACCTCTCATCTGCTGTCCCCCGAGTGAGAGACTCACTACCAGTTGTTTACCTAGGATTTTCTTAAATAATTTGAAAGAAGTAGGAACTTTACCGAACATCTCCAATGGCAAAATTACTCCAAACAGTAAATTCTCTTCTATTTAGCTACGTAATATTTGCCCTATTTTTTCCTCTTGGATTCCTAATTTATCTCCGTATTGTGATTTTTATTTATTTATTTATTGATTTCTTTATTTATTTATTTATTTATTTATTTATTTATTTATTTATTTATTTATTTATTTATTTATTTACTTAATACAAATATACAGTCGTTCGTCCAATTCAATGCTGTTTATAACTAATAATATTTAGTGTGTGTGTGTGTGTGTGTTTGAGTCATCAGTCCATAGAATGGTTTGATGCAGCTCTCCACGCCACCCTATCCTGCGCTAACCTTTTCATTTCTACGTAACTATTGCATCCTACATCTGCTCTAATCCGCTTGTCATATTCATACCTCGGTCTACCCCTACCGTTCCTACCAACTACACTTCCTTCAAAAACCAACTGAACAAGTCCTGGGTGTCTTAAGATGTGTCCTATCATTCTATTATATATATAAAAGCAAGTCGGTCTGGAGCGATGTATATATAAATATATTGAAAAATGAAAGAAGACGTGAATTAATGAGGCACTTCCAGAAATCTCAGAAATTTGAAACTTGGTAAGGGAGAAGCTAATGACACCCGGATCCCTAGAAAAATCGAAAATTCTCAATATTCGCTGAAGGGGGCACGCTGGGGGGCCTCAAAGTTTAGGCTCAGCATAAGAACGCAGTCGTATAATTTATCCAAAGCAACAACCTATATGTTTCGTGGGCTAAAAAATTTTCATGAATTTTCCAATTTTTATCCCCCGTCCCCTCAAATCAAGATGGCGGCACAATCTGCCAGACGATGTAGAAAATTGAAATTTGGTGAAATTATATCTTTTGGTCCCTAACAGACGTAAAGATTC